>NC_137325.1:40242034-40695034 GCF_965287045.1 Carcharhinus amblyrhynchos
TCACTGGGAGAAATCCTCAATGGTTTCCAGAAATGTTCTCAATATCACAGTGCTTTAGAGTTAATGAAGCTGACATTGCGGCAAAGTGCATATCTCGACGGTCCTAACAAACGGGGAGTGTTCCTGCAAACTGCAGATCTCGTTGCGTTTATCATTTTGAGAAATCCTCATTAGTTTTCAAAAAATTTCTCAATTCCTCAGTGGTTTTTAGACGTTAAAGCAGATCTTGAGGCAAAGTGCATATCTCGACGGCTCAAGCAAGCGGGGAGTACTGCTGCTGTGTGCAGAGCTCGTTGAGTTCATCATTATGAGTCACACACTTTCCTTTCCAAAGATTTCTTCAATGTTACAATGGATTTGAGATAATGAAGCTGATGTATCTACAGAGTGCATATCTCGACGGCGTAAGCAAGCAGGGAGTATTCCACTAAAGTGCAGCTCTCGTTGAGTTCATCATTAGGAGTAATCCTCAATGCTTTCCAGAAATGTTCTCAATGTCACAGTGCCTTTGAGGCAATGAAGCTGACATTGCTGCAATCTTCATATGTCGACGGTGCAAGGATGCAGGGAGTATTCCAGCAACCTGCAGATCCCCTTGAGTTCAGCATTTTGAGCAATCCTCTTTGGTTTCCAAACATTTCCTCAATGTCACAATGGCTTTGAGACAACGAAGCTGATTTTGAGTCAAAGTGCATATCTCGACCTGGGAAGGAAACAGGGAGTATTCCAGCAATGTGCAGATCTCGTGGAGTTCTTCATTTTGAATAATACGCTTTAGTTTCCAAAGATTTTCACAAAGTAACTGTGGCTTTGAGATAATGAAATTGACATTTCTACAAAGTGCATATCTCGACGGCATAAGCAAAGAGGGAGTATTCCAGCAAAGTGCAGATCTCATTGAGTCATCACTGGAAGAAATCCTCAATGGTTTCCAGAAATGTTCTCAATATCACAGTGCTTTTGAGACAATGAAGCTGACATTGCGGCAAAGTGCATATCTCGACGGACCTAACAAGCGGGGAGTGTTCCTGCAAACAGCAGATCTCGTTGCGTTTATCATTTTGAGAAATCCTCATTAGTTTCGAAAAAATGTCTGAATACCTCAGTGGTTTTTACACTTTAAAGCCGATCCTGAGGCAAAGTGCATATCTCGACAGCTCAAGCAAGCGGGGAGTACTGCTGCTGTCTGCAGAGCTCGTTGAGTTCATCATTATGAGTCACACACTTTCCTTTCCAAAGATTTCTTCAATGTTACAATGGATTTGAGATAATGAAGCTGATGTTTCTACAGAGTGCATATCTCGACGGCGTAAGCAAGCAGGGAGTATTCCACTAAAGTGCAGCTCTCGTTGAGTTCATCATTAGGAGTAATCCTCAATGGTTTCCAGAAATGTTCTCAATGTCACAGTGCCTTTGAGGCAATGAAGCTGACATTGCTGCAATCTTCATATCTCGACGGTGCAAGGATGCAGGGAGTATTCCAGCAACCTGCAGATCCCCTTGAGTTCAGCATTTTGAGCAATCCTCTTTGGTTTCCAAAGATTTCCTCAATGTCACAATGGCTTTGAGACAATGAAGCTGATTTTGAGAGAAAGTGCATATCTGGACCTGGGAAGGAAACAGGGAGCATTCCAGCAATGTGCAGATCTCGTGGAGTTCTTCATTTTGAATAATACGCTTTAGTTTCCAAAGATTAACACAAAGTAACTGTGGCTTTGAGATAATGAAACTGATATTTCTACAAAGTGCATCTCTCGACGGCGTAAGCAAAGAGGGAGTATTCCAGCAAAGTGCAGATCTCGTTGAGATCATCACTGGGAGAAATCCTCAATGGTTTCCAGAAATGTTCTCAATATCACAGTGCTTTTGAGACAATGAAGCTGACATTGCCGCAAAGTGCATATCTCGACGGTCCTAACAAGCGGGGAGTGTTCCTGCAAACAGCAGATCTCGTTGCGTTTATCATTTTGAGAAATCCTCATTAGTTTCGAAAAAATGTCTGAATACCTCAGTGGTTTTTACACTTTAAAGCCGATCCTGAGGCAAAGTGCATATCTCGACAGCTCAAGCAAGCGGGGAGTACTGCTGCTGTCTGCAGAGCTCGTTGAGTTCATCATTATGAGTCACACACTTTCCTTTCCAAAGATTTCTTCAATGTTACAATGGATTTGAGATAATGAAGCTGATGTTTCTACAGAGTGCATATCTCGACGGCGTAAGCAAGCAGGGAGTATTCCACTAAAGTGCAGCTCTCGTTGAGTTCATCATTAGGAGTAATCCTCAATGGTTTCCAGAAATGTTCTCAATATCACAGTGCTTTAGAGTTAATGAAGCTGACATTGCGGCAAAGTGCATATCTCGACGGTCCTAACAAACGGGGAGTGTTCCTGCAAACTGCAGATCTCGTTGCGTTTATCATTTTGAGAAATCCTCATTAGTTTTCAAAAAATTTCTCAATTCCTCAGTGGTTTTTAGACGTTAAAGCAGATCTTGAGGCAAAGTGCATATCTCGACGGCTCAAGCAGCGGGGAGTACTGCTGCTGTGTGCAGAGCTCGTTGAGTTCATCATTATGAGTCACACACTTTCCTTTCCAAAGATTTCTTCAATGTTACAATGGATTTGAGATAATGAAGCTGATGTATCTACAGAGTGCATATCTCGACGGCGTAAGCAAGCAGGGAGTATTCCACTAAAGTGCAGCTCTCGTTGAGTTCATCATTAGGAGTAATCCTCAATGCTTTCCAGAAATGTTCTCAATGTCACAGTGCCTTTGAGGCAATGAAGCTGACATTGCTGCAATCTTCATATGTCGACGGTGCAAGGATGCAGGGAGTATTCCAGCAACCTGCAGATCCCCTTGAGTTCAGCATTTTGAGCAATCCTCTTTGGTTTCCAAACATTTCCTCAATGTCACAATGGCTTTGAGACAACGAAGCGGATTTTGAGTCAAAGTGCATATCTCGACCTGGGAAGGAAACAGGGAGTATTCCAGCAATGTGCAGATCTCGTGGAGTTCTTCATTTTGAATAATACGCTTTAGTTTCCAAAGATTTTCACAATGTAACTGTGGCTTTGAGATAATGAAATTGACATTTCTACAAAGTGCATCTCTCGACGGCATAAGCAAAGAGGGAGTATTCCAGCAAAGTGCAGATCTCGTTGAGATCATCACTGGAAGAAATCCTCAATGGTTTCCAGAAATGTTCTCAATATCACAGTGCTTTTGAGACAATGAAGCTGACATTGCGGCAAAGTGCATATCTCGACGGTCCTAACAAGCGGGGAGTGTTCCTGCAAACAGCAGATCTCGATGCGTTTATCATTTTGAGAAATCCTCATCATTTTCGAAAAAATGTCTGAATACCTCAGTGGTTTTTACACTTTAAAGCCGATCCTGAGGCAAAGTGCATATCTCGACAGCTCAAGCAAGCGGGGAGTACTGCTGCTGTCTGCAGAGCTCGTTGAGTTCATCATTATGAGTCACACACTTTCCTTTCCAAAGATTTCTTCAATGTTACAATGGATTTGAGATAATGAAGCTAATGTTTCTACAGAGTGCATATCTCGACGGCGTAAGCAAGCAGGGAGTATTCCACTAAAGTGCAGCTCTCGTTGAGTTCATCATTAGGAGTAATCCTCAATGGTTTCCAGAAATGTTCTCAATGTCACAGTGCCTTTGAGGCAATGAAGCTGACATTGCTGCAATCTTCATATGTCGACGGTGCAAGGATGCAGGGAGTATTCCAGCAACCTGCAGATCCCCTTGAGTTCAGCATTTTGAGCAATCCTCTTTGGTTTCCAAAGATTTCCTCAATGTCACAATGGCTTTGAGACAATGAAGATGATTTTGAGAGAAAGTGCATATCTGGACCTGGGAAGGAAACAGGGAGTATTCCAGCAATGTGCAGATCTCGTGGAGTTCTTCCTTTTGAATAATACGCTTTAGTTTCCAAAGATTTTCACAAAGTAACTGTGGCTTTGAGATAATGAAACTGATATTTCTACAAAGTGCATCTCTCGATGGCGTAAGCAAAGAGGGAGTATTCCAGCAAAGTGCAGATCTCGTTGAGATCATCACTGGGAGAAATCCTCAATGGTTTCCAGAAATGTTCTCAATATCACAGTGCTTTAGAGTTAATGAAGCTGACATTGCGGCAAAGTGCATATCTCGACGGTCCTAACAAACGGGGAGTGTTCCTGCAAACTGCAGATCTCGTTGCGTTTATCATTTTGAGAAATCCTCATTAGTATTCAAAAAATTTCTCAATTCCTCAGTGGTTTTTAGACGTTAAAGCAGATCTTGAGGCAAAGTGCATATCTCGACGGCTCAAGCAAGCGGGGAGAACTGCTGCTGTGTGCAGAGCTCGTTGAGTTCATCATTATGAGTCACACACTTTCCTTTCCAAAGATTTCTTCAATGTTACAATGGATTTGAGATAATGAAGCTGATGTATCTACAGAGTGCATATCTCGACGGCGTAAGCAAGCAGGGAGTATTCCACTAAAGTGCAGCTCTCGTTGAGTTCATCATTAGGAGTAATCCTCAATGCTTTCCAGAAATGTTCTCAATGTCACAGTGCCTTTGAGGCAATGAAGCTGACATTGCTGCAATCTTCATATGTCGACGGTGCAAGGATGCAGGGAGTATTCCAGCAACCTGCAGATCCCCTTGAGTTCAGCATTTTGAGCAATCCTCTTTGGTTTCCAAACATTTCCTCAATGTCACAATGGCTTTGAGACAACGAAGCTGATTTTGAGTCAAAGTGCATATCTCGACCTGGGAAGGAAACAGGGAGTATTCCAGCAATGTGCAGATCTCGTGGAGTTCTTCATTTTGAATAATACGCTTTAGTTTCCAAAGATTTTCACAAAGTAACTGTGGCTTTGAGATAATGAAATTGACATTTCTACAAAGTGCATCTCTCGACGGCATAAGCAAAGAGGGAGTATTCCAGCAAAGTGCAGATCTCGTTGAGATCATCACTGGAAGAAATCCTCAATGGTTTCCAGAAATGTTCTCAATATCACAGTGCTTTTGAGACAATGAAGCTGACATTGCGGCAAAGTGCATATCTCGACGGTCCTAACCAGCGGGGAGTGTTCCTGCAAACAGCAGATCTCGTTGCGTTTATCATTTTGAGAAATCCTCATTAGTTTCGAAAAAATGTCTGAATACCTCAGTGGTTTTTACACTTTAAAGCCGATCCTGAGGCAAAGTGCATATCTCGACAGCTCAAGCAAGCGGGGAGTACTGCTGCTGTCTGCAGAGCTCGTTGAGTTCATCATTATGAGTCACACACTTTCCTTTCCAAAGATTTCTTCAATGTTACAATGGATTTGAGATAATGAAGCTGATGTTTCTACAGAGTGCATATCTCGACGGCGTAAGCAAGCAGGGAGTATTCCACTAAAGTGCAGCTCTCGTTGAGTTCATCATTAGGAGTAATCCTCAATGGTTTCCAGAAATGTTCTCAATGTCACAGTGCCTTTGAGGCAATGAAGCTGACATTGCTGCAATCTTCATATGTCGACGGTGCAAGGATGCAGGGAGTATTCCAGCAACCTGCAGATCCCCTTGAGTTCAGCATTTTGAGCAATCCTCTTTGGTTTCCAAAGATTTCCTCAATGTCACAATGGCTTTGAGACAATGAAGCTGATTTTGAGAGAAAGTGCATATCTGGACCTGGGAAGGAAACAGGGAGTATTCCAGCAATGTGCAGATCTCGTGGAGTTCTTCATTTTGAATAATACGCTTTAGTTTCCAAAGATTTTCACAAAGTAACTGTGGCTTTGAGATAATGAAACTGATATTTCTACAAAGTGCATCTCTCGATGGCGTAAGCAAAGAGGGAGTATTCCAGCAAAGTGCAGATCTCGTTGAGATCATCACTGGGAGAAATCCTCAATGGTTTCCAGAAATGTTCTCAATATCACAGTGCTTTAGAGTTAATGAAGCTGACATTGCGGCAAAGTGCATATCTCGACGGTCCTAACAAACGGGGAGTGTTCCTGCAAACTGCAGATCTCGTTGCGTTTATCATTTTGAGAAATCCTCATTAGTTTTCAAAAAATTTCTCAATTCCTCAGTGGTTTTTAGACGTTAAAGCAGATCTTGAGGCAAAGTGCATATATCGACGGCTCAAGCAAGCGGATAGTTCTGTTTCTGCGTGCAGAGCTCGTTGAGTCATCATTATGAGTCACACACTTTCGTTTCCAAAGATTTCTTCAATGTTACAATGGATTTGAGATAATGAATCTGATGTTTCTACAGAGTGCATATCTCGACGGCGTAAGCAAGCAGGGAGTATCCGAGCAAATGCACATCTGGTTGAGTTCATGATTAGGAGCAATCCTCAATGGTTTCCAGAAATGTTCTCAATGTCACAGAGCCTTTGAGGCAATGTAGCTGATATTGCTGCAATCTTCATATCTCGACGGTGCCAGGATGCAGAGAGTATTCCAGCAACCTGCAGATCCCCTTGGGTTCAGCATTTTGAGCAGTCCTCTTTGGTTTCCAAAGATTTCCTCAATGTCACAATGGCTTTGAGACAATGAAGCTGATTTTGAGAGAAAGTGCATATCTCGACCTGGGAAGGAAACAGGGAGTATTCCAGCAATGTGCAGATCTCGTGGAGTTCTTCATTTTGAATAATACTCTTTAGTTTCCAAAGATTTTCACAAAGTAACTGTGGCTTTGAGATAATTAAACTGATATTTCTCCAAAGTGCATCTCTCGACGACGTAAGCAAAGTGGGAGTATTCCAGAAAAGTGCAGATCTCGTTGAGATCATCATTGGGAGAAATCCTCAATGGTTTCCAGAAATGTTCTCAATGTCACAGTGCTTTTGAGACAATGAAGCTGACATTGCGGCAAAGTGCATATCTCGACGGTCCTAACAAAATGGGAGTGTCCTGCAAACAGCAGATCTCGTTGCGTTTGTCATTTTGAGAAATCCTCATTAGTTTTCAAAAAATTTCTGAAATCCTCAGTGGTTTTTAGACGTTAAAGCAGATCTTGAGGCAAAGTGCATATCTCGACGGCTCAAGCAAACGGGGAGTTCTGCTGCTGTCTGCAGAGCTCGTTGAGTTCATCATTATGAGTCACACACTTTCCTTTCCAAAGATTTCTTCAATGTTACAATGGATTTGAGATAATGAAGCTGATGTTTCTACAGAGTGCATATCTCGACGGCGTAAGCAAGCAGGGAGTTTTCCACTAAAGTGCAGCTCTCGTTGAGTTCATCATTAGGAGTAATCCTCAATGGTTTCCAGAAATGTTCTCAATGTCACAGTGCCTTTGAGGCAATGAAGCTGACATTGCTGCAATCTTCATATCTCGACGGTGCAAGGATTCAGGGAGTATTCCAGCAACCTGCAGATCCCCTTGAGTTCAGCATTTTGAGGAATCCTCTTTGGTTTCCAAAGATTTCCTCAATGTCACAATGGCTTTAGACAAAGAAGCTGATTTTGAGAGAAAGCGCATATCTCGACCTCGGAAGGAAACAGGGAGTATTCCAGCAATGTGCAGATCTCGTGGAGTTCTTCATTTTGAATACTACTCTTTTATTTCCAAAGATTTTCACAAAGTAACTGTGGCTTTGAGATAATGAAACTGATATTTCTACAAAGTGCATCTCTCGACGGCGTAAGCAAAGAGGGAGTATTCCAGCAAAGTGCAGATCTCGCTGAGATCATCATTGGGAGAAATCCTCAATGATTTCCAGAAATGTTCTCAATATCACAGTGCTTTTGAGACAATGAAGCTGACATTGCCGCAAAGTGCATATCTCGACGGTCCTAACAAGCGGGGAGTGTTCCTGCAAACAGCAGATCTCGTTGCGTTTATCATTTTGAGAAATCCTCATTAGTTTCGAAAAAATGTCTGAATACCTCAGTGGTTTTTACACTTTAAAGCCGATCCTGAGGCAAAGTGCATATCTCGACAGCTCAAGCAAGCGGGGAGTACTGCTGCTGTCTGCAGAGCTCGTTGAGTTCATCATTATGAGTCACACACTTTCCTTTCCAAAGATTTCTTCAATGTTACAATGGATTTGAGATAATGAAGCTGATGTTTCTACAGAGTGCCTATCTCGACGGCGTAAGCAAGCAGGGAGTATTCCACTAAAGTGCAGCTCTCGTTGAGTTCATCATTAGGAGTAATCCTCAATGGTTTCCAGAAATGTTCTCAATGTCACAGTGCCTTTGAGGCAATGAAGCTGACATTGCTGCAATCTTCATATGTCGACGGTGCAAGGATGCAGGGAGTATTCCAGCAACCTGCAGATCCCCTTGAGTTCAGCATTTTGAGCAATCCTCTTTGGTTTCCAAAGATTTCCTCAATGTCACAATGGCTTTGAGACAATGAAGCTGATTTTGAGAGAAAGTGCATATCTGGACCTGGGAAGGAAACAGGGAGTATTCCAGCAATGTGCAGATCTCGTGGAGTTCTTCATTTTGAATAATACGCTTTAGTTTCCAAAGATTTTCACAAAGTAACTGTGGCTTTGAGATAATGAAACTGATATTTCTACAAAGTGCATCTCTCGACGGCGTAAGCAAAGAGGGAGTATTCCAGCAAAGTGCAGATCTCGCTGAGATCATCATTGGGAGAAATCCTCAATGATTTCCAGAAATGTTCTCAATATCACAGTGCTTTTGAGACAATGAAGCTGACATTGCCGCAAAGTGCATATCTCGACGGTCCTAACAAACGGGGAGTGTTCCTGCAAACGGCAGATCTCGTTGCGTTTATCATTTTGAGAAATCCTCATTAGTTTCCTAAAGATGTCTTAATTCCTCAGTGGTTTTTAGACGTTAAAGCCGATCTTGAGGCAAAGTGAATATCTCGACGGCTCAAGCAAGCGGATAGTTCTGTTTCTGCGTGCAGAGCTCGTTGAGTCATCATTATGAGTCACACACTTTCGTTTCCAAAGATTTCTTCAATGTTACAATGGATTTGAGATAATGAATCTGATGTTTCTACAGAGTGCATATCTCGACGGCGTAAGCAAGCAGGGAGTATCCGAGCAAATGCACATCTGGTTGAGTTCATGATTAGGAGCAATCCTCTATGGTTTCCAGAAATGTTCTCAATGTCACAGAGCCTTTGAGGCAATGTAGCTGATATTGCTGCAATCTTCATATCTCGACGGTGCCAGGATGCAGAGAGTATTCCAGCAACCTGCAGATCCCCTTGGGTTCAGCATTTTGAGCAGTCCTCTTTGGTTTCCAAAGATTTCCTCAATGTCACAATGGCTTTGAGACAATGAAGCTGATTTTGAGAGAAAGTGCATATCTCGACCTGGGAAGGAAACAGGGAGTATTCCAGCAATGTGCAGATCTCGTGGAGTTCTTCATTTTGAATAATACTCTTTAGTTTCCAAAGATTTTCACAAAGTAACTGTGGCTTTGAGATAATTAAACTGATATTTCTCCAAAGTGCATCTCTCGACGACGTAAGCAAAGTGGGAGTATTCCAGCAAAGTGCAGATCTCGTTGAGATCATCACTGGGAGAAATCCTCAATGGTTTCCAGAAATGTTCTCAATGTCACAGTGCTTTTGAGACAATGAAGCTGACATTGCGGCAAAGTGCATATCTCGACGGTCCTAACAAAATGGGAGTGTCCTGCAAACAGCAGATCTCGTTGCGTTTGTCATTTTGAGAAATCCTCATTAGTTTTCAAAAAATTTCTGAAATCCTCAGTGGTTTTTAGACGTTAAAGCAGATCTTGAGGCAAAGTGCATATCTCGACGGCTCAAGCAAACGGGGAGTACTGCTGCTGTCTGCAGAGCTCGTTGAGTTCATCATTATGAGTCACACACTTTCCTTTCCAAAGATTTCTTCAATGTTACAATGGATTTGAGATAATGAAGCTGATGTTTCTACAGAGTGCATATCTCGACGGCGTAAGCAAGCAGGGAGTTTTCCACTAAAGTGCAGCTCTCGTTGAGTTCATCATTAGGAGTAATCCTCAATGGTTTCCAGAAATGTTCTCAATGTCACAGTGCCTTTGAGGCAATGAAGCTGACATTGCTGCAATCTTCATATCTCGACGGTGCAAGGATTCAGGGAGTATTCCAGCAACCTGCAGATCCCCTTCAGTTCAGCATTTTGAGCAATCCTCTTTGGTTTCCAAAGATTTCCTCAATGTCACAATGGCTTTAAGACAATGAAGCTGATTTTGAGAGAAAGTGCATACCTCGACCTGGGAAGGAAACAGGGAGTATTCCAGCAATGTGCAGATCTCGTGGAGTTCTTCATTTTGAATAATACTCTTTAGTTTCCATAGATTTTCACAAAGTAACTGCGGCTTTGAGATAATGCAACTGATATTTCTACAAAGTGCATCTCTCGACGGCGTAAGCAAAGAGGGAGTATTCCAGCAAAGTGCAGATCTCGTTGAGATCATCACTGGGAGAAATCCTCAATGGTTACCAGAAATGTTCTCAATATCATAGTGCTTTTGAGACAATGAAGCTGACATTGCGGCAAAGTGCATATCTCGACGGTCCTAGCAAACGGGGAGTGTTCCTGCAAACTGCAGATCTCGTTGCGTTTATCATTTTGAGAAATCCTCATCATTTTCGAAAAAATGTCTGAATACCTCAGTGGTTTTTACACTTTAAAGCCGATCCTGAGGCAAAGTGCATATCTCGACAGCTCAAGCAAGCGGGGAGTACTGCTGCTGTCTGCAGAGCTCGTTGAGTTCATCATTATGAGTCACACACTTTCGTTTCCAATGATTTCTTCAATGTTACAATGGATTTGAGATAATGAAGCTGATGTTTCTACAGAGAGCATATGTCGACCGCGTAAGCAAGCAGGGAGAATTCCACTAAAGTGCAGATCTCGTTGAGTTCATCATTAGGAGTAATCCTCAATGGTTTCTAGTAATGTTCTCAATGTCACAGTGCCTTTGAGGCAATGAAGCTGACATTGCTGCAATCTTCATATGTCGACGGTGCAAGGATGCAGGGAGTATTCCAGCAACCTGCAGATCCCCTTGAGTTCAGCATTTTGAGCAATCCTCTTTGGTTTCCAAAGATTTCCTCAATGTCACAATGGCTTTCAGACAATGAAGCTGATTTTGAGAGAAAGTGCATATCTCGACCTGGGAAGGAAAGAGGGAGTATTCCAGCAATGTGCAGATCTCGTGGAGTTCTTCATGTTGAATAATACGCTTTAGTTTCCGAAGATTTTCACAAAGTAACTGTGGCTTTGAGATAATGCAACTGATATTTCTACAAAGTGCATCTCTCGACGGCGTAAGCAAAGAGGCAGTATTCCAGCAAAGTGCAGATCTCGTTGAGATCATCACTGGGAGAAATCCTCAATGGTTTCCAGAAATGTTCTCAATATCACAGAGCTTTAGAGTTAATGAAGCTGTCATTGCGGCAAAGTGCATATCTCGACGGTCCTAACAAACGGGGAGTGTTCCTGCAAACTGCAGATCTCGTTGCGTTTATCATTTTGAGAAATCCTCATTAGTTTTCAAAAAATTTCTCAATTCCTCAGTGGTTTTTAGACGTTAAAGCAGATCTTGAGGCAACGTGCATATCTCGACGGCTCAAGCAAGCGGGGAGTACTGCTGCTGTCTGCACAGCTCGTTGAGTTCATCGTTATGAGTCACACACTTTCCTTTCCAAAGATTTCTTCAATGTTACAATGGATTTGAGATAATGAAGCTGATGTTTCTAACGAGTGCATATCTCGACGGCATGAGCAAGCAGGGAGTATTCCACTAAAGTGCAGCTCTCGTTGAGTTCATCATTAGGAGTAATCCTCAATGGTTTCCAGAAATGTTCTCAATATCACAGTGCTTTTGAGTTAATGAAGCTGACATTGCGGCAAAGTGCATATCTCGACGGTCCTAACAAACGGGGAGTGTTCCTGCAAACTGCAGATCTCGTTGCGTTTATCATTTTGAGAAATCCTCATTAGTTTCGAAAAAATGTCTGAATTCCTCAGTGGTTTTTAGACGTTAAACCAGATCTTGAGGCAAAGTGCATATCTCGACGGCTCAAGCAAGCGGGGAGTACTGCTGCTGTGTGCAGAGCTCGTTGAGTTCATCATTATGAGTCACACACTTTCGTTTCCAAAGATTTCTTCAACGTTACAATGGATTTGAGATAATGAAGCTGATGTTTCTACAGAGAGCATATGTCGACCGCGTAAGCAAGCAGGGAGGATTCCACTAAAGTGCAGATCTTGTTGAGTTCATCATTAGGAGTAATCCTCAATGGTTTCCAGAAATGTTCTCAATATCACAGTGCCTTGGAGACAATGAAGCTGACATTGCTGCAATCTTCATATGTCGACGGTGCAAGGATTCAGGGAGTATTCCAGCAACCTGCAGATCCCCTTGAGTTCAGCATTTTGAGGAATCCTCTTTGGTTTCCAAAGATTTCCTCAATGTCACAATGGCTTTAGACAAAGAAGCTGATTTTGAGAGAAAGCGCATATCTCGACCTGGGAAGGAAACAGGGAGTATTCCAGCAATGTGCAGATCTCGTGGAGTTCTTCATTTTGAATAATACTCTTTAGTTTCCAAAGATTTTCACAAAGTAACTGTGGCTTTGAGATAATGAAATTGACATTTCTACAAAGTGCATCTCTCGACGGCATAAGCAAAGAGGGAGTATTCCAGCAAAGTGCAGATCTCGTTGAGATCATCACTGGAAGAAATCCTCAATGGTTTCCAGAAATGTTCTCAATATCACAGTGCCTTGGAGACAATGAAGCTGACATTGCGGCAAAGTGCATATCTCGACGGTCCTAACAAACGGGGAGTGTTCCTGCAAACTGCAGATCTCGTTGCGTTTATCATTTTGAGAAATCCTCATTAGTTTTCAAAAAATTTCTGAATTCCTCAGTGGTTTTTTGACGTTAAAGCAGATCTTGAGGCAAAGTGCATATCTCGACGGCTCAAGCAAGCGGGGAGTACTGCTGCTGTGTGCAGAGCTCGTTGAGTTCATCATTATGAGTCACACACTTTCCTTTCCAAAGATTTCTTCAATGTTACAATGGATTTGAGATAATGAAGCTGATGTTTCTACAGAGTGCATGTCTCGACGGCGTAAGCAAGCAGGGAGTATTCCACTAAAGTGCAGCTCTCGTTGAGTTCATCATTAGGAGTAATCCTCAATGGTTTCCAGAAATGTTCTCAATGTCACAGTGCCTTTGAGGCAATGAAGCTGACATTGCTGCAATCTTCATATGTCGACGGTGCAAGGATGCAGGGAGTATTCCAGCAACCTGCAGATCCCCTTGAGTTCAGCATTTTGAGCAATCCTCTTTGGTTTCCAAAGATTTCCTCAATGTCACAATGGCTTTGAGACAATGAAGCTGATTTTGAGAGAAAGTGCATATCTGGACCTGGGAAGGAAACAGGGAGTATTCCAGCAATGTGCAGATCTCGTGGAGTTCTTCATTTTGAATAATACGCTTTAGTTTCCAAAGATTTTCACAAAGTAACTGTGGCTTTGAGATAATGAAACTGATATTTCTACAAAGTGCATCTCTCGATGGCGTAAGCAAAGAGGGAGTATTCCAGCAAAGTGCAGATCTCGTTGAGATCATCACTGGGAGAAATCCTCAATGGTTTCCAGAAATGTTCTCAATATCACAGTGCTTTAGAGTTAATGAAGCTGACATTGCGGCAAAGTGCATATCTCGACGGTCCTAACAAACGGGGAGTGTTCCTGCAAACTGCAGATCTCGTTGCGTTTATCATTTTGAGAAATCCTCATTAGTTTTCAAAAAATTTCTGAATTCCTCAGTGGTTTTTAGACGTTAAAGCAGATCTTGAGGCAAAGTGCATATCTCGACGGCTCAAGCAAGCGGGGAGTACTGCTGCTGTGTGCAGAGCTCGTTGAGTTCATCATTATGAGTCACACACTTTCCTTTCCAAAGATTTCTTCAATGTTACAAATGGATTTGAGATAATGAAGCTGATGTTTCTACAGAGTGCATATCTCGACGGCGTAAGCAAGCAGGGAGTATTCCACTAAAGTGCAGCTCTCGTTGAGTTCATGATTAGGAGTAATCCTCAATGGTTTCCAGAAATGTTCTCAATGTCACAGTGCCTTTGAGGCAATGAAGCTGACATTGCTGCAATCTTCATATCTCGACGGTGCAAGGATGCAGGGAGTATTCCAGCAACCTGCAGATCCCCTTGAGTTCAGCATTTTGAGCAATCCTCTTTAGTTTCCAAAGATTTCCTCAATGTCACAATGGCTTTGAGACAATGAAGCTGATTTTGAGAGAAAGTGCATATCTGTACCTGGGAAGGAAGCAGGGAGTATTGCAGCAATGTGCAGATCTCGTGGAGTTCTTCATTTTGAATAATACGCTTTAGTTTCCAAAGATTTTCACAAAGTAACTGTGGCTTTGAGATAATGCAACTGATATTTCTACAAAGTGCATCTCTCGACGGCGTAAGCCAAGAGGGAGTATTCCAGCAAAGTGCAGATCTCGTTGAGATCATCACTGGGAGAAATCCTCAATGGTTTCCAGAAATGTTCTCAATATCACAGTGCTTTAGAGTTAATGAAGCTGACATTGCGGCAAAGTGCATATCTCGACTGTCCTAACAAACGGGGAGTGTTCCTGCAAACTGCAGATCTCGTTGCGTTTAACATTTTGAGAAATCCTCATTAGTTTTCAAAAAATTTCTCAATTCCTCAGTGGTTTTTAGACGTTAAAGCAGATCTTGAGGCAAAGTGCATATCTCGACGGCTCAAGCAAGCGGGGAGTACTGCTGCTGTGTGCAGAGCTCGTTGAGTTCATCATTATGAGTCACACACTTTCCTTTCCAAAGATTTCTTCAATGTTACAATGGATTTGAGATAATGAAGCTGATGTTTCTACAGAGTGCATATCTCGACGGCGAAAGCAAGCAGGGAGTATTCCACTAAAGTGCAGCTCTCGTTGAGTTCATCATTAGGAGTAATCCTCAATGGTTTCCAGAAATGTTCTCAATGTCACAGTGCCTTTGAGGCAATGAAGCTGACATTGCTGCAATCTTCATATGTCGACGGTGCAAGGATGCAGGGAGTATTCCAGCAACCTGCAGATCCCCTTGAGTTCAGCATTTTGAGCAATCCTCTTTGGTTTCCAAAGATTTCCTCAATGTCACAATGGCTTTAAGACAATGAAGCTGATTTTGAGAGAAAGTGCATACCTCGACCTGGGAAGGAAACAGGGAGTATTCCAGCAATGTGCAGATCTCGTGGAGTTCTTCATTTTGAATAATACTCTTTAGTTTCCATAGATTTTCACAAAGTAACTGCGGCTTTGAGATAATGCAACTGATATTTCTACAAAGTGCATCTCTCGACGGCGTAAGCAAAGAGGGAGTATTCCAGCAAAGTGCAGATCTCGTTGAGATCATCACTGGGAGAAATCCTCAATGGTTACCAGAAATGTTCTCAATATCATAGTGCTTTTGAGACAATGAAGCTGACATTGCGGCAAAGTGCATATCTCGACGGTCCTAGCAAACGGGGAGTGTTCCTGCAAACTGCAGATCTCGTTGCGTTTATCATTTTGAGAAATCCTCATCATTTTCGAAAAAATGTCTGAATACCTCAGTGGTTTTTACACTTTAAAGCCGATCCTGAGGCAAAGTGCATATCTCGACAGCTCAAGCAAGCGGGGAGTACTGCTGCTGTCTGCAGAGCTCGTTGAGTTCATCATTATGAGTCACACACTTTCGTTTCCAATGATTTCTTCAATGTTACAATGGATTTGAGATAATGAAGCTGATGTTTCTACAGAGAGCATATGTCGACCGCGTAAGCAAGCAGGGAGAATTCCACTAAAGTGCAGATCTCGTTGAGTTCATCATTAGGAGTAATCCTCAATGGTTTCTAGTAATGTTCTCAATGTCACAGTGCCTTTGAGGCAATGAAGCTGACATTGCTGCAATCTTCATATGTCGACGGTGCAAGGATGCAGGGAGTATTCCAGCAACCTGCAGATCCCCTTGAGTTCAGCATTTTGAGCAATCCTCTTTGGTTTCCAAAGATTTCCTCAATGTCACAATGGCTTTCAGACAATGAAGCTGATTTTGAGAGAAAGTGCATATCTCGACCTGGGAAGGAAAGAGGGAGTATTCCAGCAATGTGCAGATCTCGTGGAGTTCTTCATGTTGAATAATACGCTTTAGTTTCCGAAGATTTTCACAAAGTAACTGTGGCTTTGAGATAATGCAACTGATATTTCTACAAAGTGCATCTCTCGACGGCGTAAGCAAAGAGGCAGTATTCCAGCAAAGTGCAGATCTCGTTGAGATCATCACTGGGAGAAATCCTCAATGGTTTCCAGAAATGTTCTCAATATCACAGAGCTTTAGAGTTAATGAAGCTGTCATTGCGGCAAAGTGCATATCTCGACGGTCCTAACAAACGGGGAGTGTTCCTGCAAACTGCAGATCTCGTTGCGTTTATCATTTTGAGAAATCCTCATTAGTTTTCAAAAAATTTCTCAATTCCTCAGTGGTTTTTAGACGTTAAAGCAGATCTTGAGGCAACGTGCATATCTCGACGGCTCAAGCAAGCGGGGAGTACTGCTGCTGTCTGCACAGCTCGTTGAGTTCATCGTTATGAGTCACACACTTTCCTTTCCAAAGATTTCTTCAATGTTACAATGGATTTGAGATAATGAAGCTGATGTTTCTAACGAGTGCATATCTCGACGGCATGAGCAAGCAGGGAGTATTCCACTAAAGTGCAGCTCTCGTTGAGTTCATCATTAGGAGTAATCCTCAATGGTTTCCAGAAATGTTCTCAATATCACAGTGCTTTTGAGTTAATGAAGCTGACATTGCGGCAAAGTGCATATCTCGACGGTCCTAACAAACGGGGAGTGTTCCTGCAAACTGCAGATCTCGTTGCGTTTATCATTTTGAGAAATCCTCATTAGTTTCGAAAAAATGTCTGAATTCCTCAGTGGTTTTTAGACGTTAAACCAGATCTTGAGGCAAAGTGCATATCTCGACGGCTCAAGCAAGCGGGGAGTACTGCTGCTGTGTGCAGAGCTCGTTGAGTTCATCATTATGAGTCACACACTTTCGTTTCCAAAGATTTCTTCAACGTTACAATGGATTTGAGATAATGAAGCTGATGTTTCTACAGAGAGCATATGTCGACCGCGTAAGCAAGCAGGGAGGATTCCACTAAAGTGCAGATCTTGTTGAGTTCATCATTAGGAGTAATCCTCAATGGTTTCCAGAAATGTTCTCAATATCACAGTGCCTTGGAGACAATGAAGCTGACATTGCTGCAATCTTCATATGTCGACGGTGCAAGGATTCAGGGAGTATTCCAGCAACCTGCAGATCCCCTTGAGTTCAGCATTTTGAGGAATCCTCTTTGGTTTCCAAAGATTTCCTCAATGTCACAATGGCTTTAGACAAAGAAGCTGATTTTGAGAGAAAGCGCATATCTCGACCTGGGAAGGAAACAGGGAGTATTCCAGCAATGTGCAGATCTCGTGGAGTTCTTCATTTTGAATAATACTCTTTAGTTTCCAAAGATTTTCACAAAGTAACTGTGGCTTTGAGATAATGAAATTGACATTTCTACAAAGTGCATCTCTCGACGGCATAAGCAAAGAGGGAGTATTCCAGCAAAGTGCAGATCTCGTTGAGATCATCACTGGAAGAAATCCTCAATGGTTTCCAGAAATGTTCTCAATATCACAGTGCCTTGGAGACAATGAAGCTGACATTGCGGCAAAGTGCATATCTCGACGGTCCTAACAAACGGGGAGTGTTCCTGCAAACTGCAGATCTCGTTGCGTTTATCATTTTGAGAAATCCTCATTAGTTTTCAAAAAATTTCTGAATTCCTCAGTGGTTTTTTGACGTTAAAGCAGATCTTGAGGCAAAGTGCATATCTCGACGGCTCAAGCAAGCGGGGAGTACTGCTGCTGTGTGCAGAGCTCGTTGAGTTCATCATTATGAGTCACACACTTTCCTTTCCAAAGATTTCTTCAATGTTACAATGGATTTGAGATAATGAAGCTGATGTTTCTACAGAGTGCATGTCTCGACGGCGTAAGCAAGCAGGGAGTATTCCACTAAAGTGCAGCTCTCGTTGAGTTCATCATTAGGAGTAATCCTCAATGGTTTCCAGAAATGTTCTCAATGTCACAGTGCCTTTGAGGCAATGAAGCTGACATTGCTGCAATCTTCATATGTCGACGGTGCAAGGATGCAGGGAGTATTCCAGCAACCTGCAGATCCCCTTGAGTTCAGCATTTTGAGCAATCCTCTTTGGTTTCCAAAGATTTCCTCAATGTCACAATGGCTTTGAGACAATGAAGCTGATTTTGAGAGAAAGTGCATATCTGGACCTGGGAAGGAAACAGGGAGTATTCCAGCAATGTGCAGATCTCGTGGAGTTCTTCATTTTGAATAATACGCTTTAGTTTCCAAAGATTTTCACAAAGTAACTGTGGCTTTGAGATAATGAAACTGATATTTCTACAAAGTGCATCTCTCGATGGCGTAAGCAAAGAGGGAGTATTCCAGCAAAGTGCAGATCTCGTTGAGATCATCACTGGGAGAAATCCTCAATGGTTTCCAGAAATGTTCTCAATATCACAGTGCTTTAGAGTTAATGAAGCTGACATTGCGGCAAAGTGCATATCTCGACGGTCCTAACAAACGGGGAGTGTTCCTGCAAACTGCAGATCTCGTTGCGTTTATCATTTTGAGAAATCCTCATTAGTTTTCAAAAAATTTCTGAATTCCTCAGTGGTTTTTAGACGTTAAAGCAGATCTTGAGGCAAAGTGCATATCTCGACGGCTCAAGCAAGCGGGGAGTACTGCTGCTGTGTGCAGAGCTCGTTGAGTTCATCATTATGAGTCACACACTTTCCTTTCCAAAGATTTCTTCAATGTTACAAATGGATTTGAGATAATGAAGCTGATGTTTCTACAGAGTGCATATCTCGACGGCGTAAGCAAGCAGGGAGTATTCCACTAAAGTGCAGCTCTCGTTGAGTTCATGATTAGGAGTAATCCTCAATGGTTTCCAGAAATGTTCTCAATGTCACAGTGCCTTTGAGGCAATGAAGCTGACATTGCTGCAATCTTCATATCTCGACGGTGCAAGGATGCAGGGAGTATTCCAGCAACCTGCAGATCCCCTTGAGTTCAGCATTTTGAGCAATCCTCTTTAGTTTCCAAAGATTTCCTCAATGTCACAATGGCTTTGAGACAATGAAGCTGATTTTGAGAGAAAGTGCATATCTGTACCTGGGAAGGAAGCAGGGAGTATTGCAGCAATGTGCAGATCTCGTGGAGTTCTTCATTTTGAATAATACGCTTTAGTTTCCAAAGATTTTCACAAAGTAACTGTGGCTTTGAGATAATGCAACTGATATTTCTACAAAGTGCATCTCTCGACGGCGTAAGCCAAGAGGGAGTATTCCAGCAAAGTGCAGATCTCGTTGAGATCATCACTGGGAGAAATCCTCAATGGTTTCCAGAAATGTTCTCAATATCACAGTGCTTTAGAGTTAATGAAGCTGACATTGCGGCAAAGTGCATATCTCGACTGTCCTAACAAACGGGGAGTGTTCCTGCAAACTGCAGATCTCGTTGCGTTTAACATTTTGAGAAATCCTCATTAGTTTTCAAAAAATTTCTCAATTCCTCAGTGGTTTTTAGACGTTAAAGCAGATCTTGAGGCAAAGTGCATATCTCGACGGCTCAAGCAAGCGGGGAGTACTGCTGCTGTGTGCAGAGCTCGTTGAGTTCATCATTATGAGTCACACACTTTCCTTTCCAAAGATTTCTTCAATGTTACAATGGATTTGAGATAATGAAGCTGATGTTTCTACAGAGTGCATATCTCGACGGCGAAAGCAAGCAGGGAGTATTCCACTAAAGTGCAGCTCTCGTTGAGTTCATCATTAGGAGTAATCCTCAATGGTTTCCAGAAATGTTCTCAATGTCACAGTGCCTTTGAGGCAATGAAGCTGACATTGCTGCAATCTTCATATGTCGACGGTGCAAGGATGCAGGGAGTATTCCAGCAACCTGCAGATCCCCTTGAGTTCAGCATTTTGAGCAATCCTCTTTGGTTTCCAAAGATTTCCTCAATGTCACAATGGCTTTGAGACAATGAAGCTGATTTTGAGAGAAAGTGCATATCTGGACCTGGGAAGTAAACAGGGAGTATGCCAGCAATGTGCAGATCTCGTGGAGTTCTTCATTTTGAATAATACGCTTTAGTTTCCAAAGATTTTCACAAAGTAACTGTGGCTTTGAGATAATGCAACTGAGATTTCTACAAAGTGCATCTCTCGACGGCGTAAGCAAAGAGGGAGTATTCCAGCAAAGTGCAGATCTCGCTGAGATCATCATTGGGAGAAATCCTCAATGATTTCCAGAAATGTTCTCAATATCACAGTGCTTTTGAGACAATGAAGCTGACATTGCCGCAAAGTGCATATCTCGACGGTCCTAACAAACGGGGAGTGTTCCTGCAAACGGCAGATCTCGTTGCGTTTATCATTTTGAGAAATCCTCATTAGTTTCCTAAAGATGTCTTAATTCCTCAGTGGTTTTTAGACGTTAAAGCCGATCTTGAGGCAAAGTGAATATCTCGACGGCTCAAGCAAGCGGATAGTTCTGTTTCTGCGTGCAGAGCTCGTTGAGTCATCATTATGAGTCACACACTTTCGTTTCCAAAGATTTCTTCAATGTTACAATGGATTTGAGATAATGAATCTGATGTTTCTACAGAGTGCATATCTCGACGGCGTAAGCAAGCAGGGAGTATCCGAGCAAATGCACATCTGGTTGAGTTCATGATTAGGAGCAATCCTCAATGGTTTCCAGAAATGTTCTCAATGTCACAGAGCCTTTGAGGCAATGTAGCTGATATTGCTGCAATCTTCATATCTCGACGGTGCCAGGATGCAGAGAGTATTCCAGCAACCTGCAGATCCCCTTGGGTTCAGCATTTTGAGCAGTCCTCTTTGGTTTCCAAAGATTTCCTCAATGTCACAATGGCTTTGAGACAATGAAGCTGATTTTGAGAGAAAGTGCATATCTCGACCTGGGAAGGAAACAGGGAGTATTCCAGCAATGTGCAGATCTCGTGGAGTTCTTCATTTTGAATAATACTCTTTAGTTTCCAAAGATTTTCACAAAGTAACTGTGGCTTTGAGATAATTAAACTGATATTTCTCCAAAGTGCATCTCTCGACGACGTAAGCAAAGTGGGAGTATTCCAGAAAAGTGCAGATCTCGTTGAGATCATCATTGGGAGAAATCCTCAATGGTTTCCAGAAATGTTCTCAATGTCACAGTGCTTTTGAGACAATGAAGCTGACATTGCGGCAAAGTGCATATCTCGACGGTCCTAACAAAATGGGAGTGTCCTGCAAACAGCAGATCTCGTTGCGTTTGTCATTTTGAGAAATCCTCATTAGTTTTCAAAAAATTTCTGAAATCCTCAGTGGTTTTTAGACGTTAAAGCAGATCTTGAGGCAAAGTGCATATCTCGACGGCTCAAGCAAACGGGGAGTTCTGCTGCTGTCTGCAGAGCTCGTTGAGTTCATCATTATGAGTCACACACTTTCCTTTCCAAAGATTTCTTCAATGTTACAATGGATTTGAGATAATGAAGCTGATGTTTCTACAGAGTGCATATCTCGACGGCGTAAGCAAGCAGGGAGTATTCCACTAAAGTGCAGCTCTCGTTGAGTTCATCATTAGGAGTAATCCTCAATGGTTTCCAGAAATGTTCTCAATGTCACAGTGCCTTTGAGGCAATGAAGCTGACATTGCTGCAATCTTCATATCTCGACGGTGCAAGGATTCAGGGAGTATTCCAGCAACCTGCAGATCCCCTTGAGTTCAGCATTTTGAGGAATCCTCTTTGGTTTCCAAAGATTTCCTCAATGTCACAATGGCTTTAGACAAAGAAGCTGATTTTGAGAGAAAGCGCATATCTCGACCTCGGAAGGAAACAGGGAGTATTCCAGCAATGTGCAGATCTCGTGGAGTTCTTCATTTTGAATACTACTCTTTTATTTCCAAAGATTTTCACAAAGTAACTGTGGCTTTGAGATAATGGAACTGATATTTCTACAAAGTGCATCTCTCGACGGCGTAAGCAAAGAGGGAGTATTCCAGCAAAGTGCAGATCTCGCTGAGATCATCATTGGGAGAAATCCTCAATGATTTCCAGAAATGTTCTCAATATCACAGTGCTTTTGAGACAATGAAGCTGACATTGCCGCAAAGTGCATATCTCGACGGTCCTAACAAGCGGGGAGTGTTCCTGCAAACAGCAGATCTCGTTGCGTTTATCATTTTGAGAAATCCTCATTAGTTTCGAAAAAATGTCTGAATACCTCAGTGGTTTTTACACTTTAAAGCCGATCCTGAGGCAAAGTGCATATCTCGACAGCTCAAGCAAGCGGGGAGTACTGCTGCTGTCTGCAGAGCTCGTTGAGTTCATCATTATGAGTCACACACTTTCCTTTCCAAAGATTTCTTCAATGTTACAATGGATTTGAGATAATGAAGCTGATGTTTCTACAGAGTGCATATCTCGACGGCGTAAGCAAGCAGGGAGTATTCCACTAAAGTGCAGCTCTCGTTGAGTTCATCATTAGGAGTAATCCTCAATGGTTTCCAGAAATGTTCTCAATGTCACAGTGCCTTTGAGGCAATGAAGCTGACATTGCTGCAATCTTCATATGTCGACGGTGCAAGGATGCAGGGAGTATTCCAGCAACCTGCAGATCCCCTTGAGTTCAGCATTTTGAGCAATCCTCTTTGGTTTCCAAAGATTTCCTCAATGTCACAATGGCTTTGAGACAATGAAGCTGATTTTGAGAGAAAGTGCATATCTGGACCTGGGAAGGAAACAGGGAGTATTCCAGCAATGTGCAGATCTCGTGGAGTTCTTCATTTTGAATAATACGCTTTAGTTTCCAAAGATTTTCACAAAGTAACTGTGGCTTTGAGATAATGAAACTGATATTTCTACAAAGTGCATCTCTCGATGGCGTAAGCAAAGAGGGAGTATTCCAGCAAAGTGCAGATCTCGTTGAGATCATCACTGGGAGAAATCCTCAATGGTTTCCAGAAATGTTCTCAATATCACAGTGCTTTAGAGTTAATGAAGCTGACATTGCCGCAAAGTGCATATCTCGACGGTCCTAACAAACGGGGAGTGTTCCTGCAAACTGCAGATCTCGTTGCGTTTATCATTTTGAGAAATCCTCATTAGTTTTCAAAAAATTTCTGAATTCCTCAGTGGTTTTTAGACGTTAAAGCAGATCTTGAGGCAAAGTGCATATCTCGACGGCTCAAGCAAGCGGGGAGTACTGCTGCTGTGTGCAGAGCTCGTTGAGTTCATCATTATGAGTCACACACTTTCCTTTCCAAAGATTTCTTCAATGTTACAATGGATTTGAGATAATGAAACTGATGTTTCTACAGAGTGCATATCTCGACGGCGTAAGCAAGCAGGGAGTATTCCACTAAAGTGCAGCTCTCGTTGAGTTCATGATTAGGAGTAATCCTCAATGGTTTCCAGAAATGTTCTCAATGTCACAGTGCCTTTGAGGCAATGAAGCTGACATTGCTGCAATCTTCATATCTCGACGGTGCAAGGATGCAGGGAGTATTCCAGCAACCTGCAGATCCCCTTGAGTTCAGCATTTTGAGCAATCCTCTTTAGTTTCCAAAGATTTCCTCAATGTCACAATGGCTTTGAGACAATGAAGCTGATTTTGAGAGAAAGTGCATATCTGTACCTGGGAAGGAAGCAGGGAGTATTGCAGCAATGTGCAGATCTCGTGGAGTTCTTCATTTTGAATAATACGCTTTAGTTTCCAAAGATTTTCACAAAGTAACTGTGGCTTTGAGATAATGCAACTGATATTTCTACAAAGTGCATCTCTCGACGGCGTAAGCCAAGAGGGAGTATTCCAGCAAAGTGCAGATCTCGTTGAGATCATCACTGGGAGAAATCCTCAATGGTTTCCAGAAATGTTCTCAATATCACAGTGCTTTAGAGTTAATGAAGCTGACATTGCGGCAAAGTGCATATCTCGACTGTCCTAACAAACGGGGAGTGTTCCTGCAAACTGCAGATCTCGTTGCGTTTAACATTTTGAGAAATCCTCATTAGTTTTCAAAAAATTTCTCAATTCCTCAGTGGTTTTTAGACGTTAAAGCAGATCTTGAGGCAAAGTGCATATCTCGACGGCTCAAGCAAGCGGGGAGTACTGCTGCTGTGTGCAGAGCTCGTTGAGTTCATCATTATGAGTCACACACTTTCCTTTCCAAAGATTTCTTCAATGTTACAATGGATTTGAGATAATGAAGCTGATGTTTCTACAGAGTGCATATCTCGACGGCGAAAGCAAGCAGGGAGTATTCCACTAAAGTGCAGCTCTCGTTGAGTTCATCATTAGGAGTAATCCTCAATGGTTTCCAGAAATGTTCTCAATGTCACAGTGCCTTTGAGGCAATGAAGCTGACATTGCTGCAATCTTCATATGTCGACGGTGCAAGGATGCAGGGAGTATTCCAGCAACCTGCAGATCCCCTTGAGTTCAGCATTTTGAGCAATCCTCTTTGGTTTCCAAAGATTTCCTCAATGTCACAATGGCTTTGAGACAATGAAGCTGATTTTGAGAGAAAGTGCATATCTGGACCTGGGAAGTAAACAGGGAGTATGCCAGCAATGTGCAGATCTCGTGGAGTTCTTCATTTTGAATAATACGCTTTAGTTTCCAAAGATTTTCACAAAGTAACTGTGGCTTTGAGATAATGCAACTGAGATTTCTACAAAGTGCATCTCTCGACGGCGTAAGCAAAGAGGGAGTATTCCAGCAAAGTGCAGATCTCGCTGAGATCATCATTGGGAGAAATCCTCAATGATTTCCAGAAATGTTCTCAATATCACAGTGCTTTTGAGACAATGAAGCTGACATTGCCGCAAAGTGCATATCTCGACGGTCCTAACAAACGGGGAGTGTTCCTGCAAACGGCAGATCTCGTTGCGTTTATCATTTTGAGAAATCCTCATTAGTTTCCTAAAGATGTCTTAATTCCTCAGTGGTTTTTAGACGTTAAAGCCGATCTTGAGGCAAAGTGAATATCTCGACGGCTCAAGCAAGCGGATAGTTCTGTTTCTGCGTGCAGAGCTCGTTGAGTCATCATTATGAGTCACACACTTTCGTTTCCAAAGATTTCTTCAATGTTACAATGGATTTGAGATAATGAATCTGATGTTTCTACAGAGTGCATATCTCGACGGCGTAAGCAAGCAGGGAGTATCCGAGCAAATGCACATCTGGTTGAGTTCATGATTAGGAGCAATCCTCAATGGTTTCCAGAAATGTTCTCAATGTCACAGAGCCTTTGAGGCAATGTAGCTGATATTGCTGCAATCTTCATATCTCGACGGTGCCAGGATGCAGAGAGTATTCCAGCAACCTGCAGATCCCCTTGGGTTCAGCATTTTGAGCAGTCCTCTTTGGTTTCCAAAGATTTCCTCAATGTCACAATGGCTTTGAGACAATGAAGCTGATTTTGAGAGAAAGTGCATATCTCGACCTGGGAAGGAAACAGGGAGTATTCCAGCAATGTGCAGATCTCGTGGAGTTCTTCATTTTGAATAATACTCTTTAGTTTCCAAAGATTTTCACAAAGTAACTGTGGCTTTGAGATAATTAAACTGATATTTCTCCAAAGTGCATCTCTCGACGACGTAAGCAAAGTGGGAGTATTCCAGAAAAGTGCAGATCTCGTTGAGATCATCATTGGGAGAAATCCTCAATGGTTTCCAGAAATGTTCTCAATGTCACAGTGCTTTTGAGACAATGAAGCTGACATTGCGGCAAAGTGCATATCTCGACGGTCCTAACAAAATGGGAGTGTCCTGCAAACAGCAGATCTCGTTGCGTTTGTCATTTTGAGAAATCCTCATTAGTTTTCAAAAAATTTCTGAAATCCTCAGTGGTTTTTAGACGTTAAAGCAGATCTTGAGGCAAAGTGCATATCTCGACGGCTCAAGCAAACGGGGAGTTCTGCTGCTGTCTGCAGAGCTCGTTGAGTTCATCATTATGAGTCACACACTTTCCTTTCCAAAGATTTCTTCAATGTTACAATGGATTTGAGATAATGAAGCTGATGTTTCTACAGAGTGCATATCTCGACGGCGTAAGCAAGCAGGGAGTATTCCACTAAAGTGCAGCTCTCGTTGAGTTCATCATTAGGAGTAATCCTCAATGCTTTCCAGAAATGTTCTCAATGTCACAGTGCCTTTGAGGCAATGAAGCTGACATTGCTGCAATCTTCATATCTCGACGGTGCAAGGATTCAGGGAGTATTCCAGCAACCTGCAGATCCCCTTGAGTTCAGCATTTTGAGGAATCCTCTTTGGTTTCCAAAGATTTCCTCAATGTCACAATGGCTTTAGACAAAGAAGCTGATTTTGAGAGAAAGCGCATATCTCGACCTCGGAAGGAAACAGGGAGTATTCCAGCAATGTGCAGATCTCGTGGAGTTCTTCATTTTGAATACTACTCTTTTATTTCCAAAGATTTTCACAAAGTAACTGTGGCTTTGAGATAATGGAACTGATATTTCTACAAAGTGCATCTCTCGACGGCGTAAGCAAAGAGGGAGTATTCCAGCAAAGTGCAGATCTCGCTGAGATCATCATTGGGAGAAATCCTCAATGATTTCCAGAAATGTTCTCAATATCACAGTGCTTTTGAGACAATGAAGCTGACATTGCCGCAAAGTGCATATCTCGACGGTCCTAACAAGCGGGGAGTGTTCCTGCAAACAGCAGATCTCGTTGCGTTTATCATTTTGAGAAATCCTCATTAGTTTCGAAAAAATGTCTGAATACCTCAGTGGTTTTTACACTTTAAAGCCGATCCTGAGGCAAAGTGCATATCTCGACAGCTCAAGCAAGCGGGGAGTACTGCTGCTGTCTGCAGAGCTCGTTGAGTTCATCATTATGAGTCACACACTTTCCTTTCCAAAGATTTCTTCAATGTTACAATGGATTTGAGATAATGAAGCTGATGTTTCTACAGAGTGCATATCTCGACGGCGTAAGCAAGCAGGGAGTATTCCACTAAAGTGCAGCTCTCGTTGAGTTCATCATTAGGAGTAATCCTCAATGGTTTCCAGAAATGTTCTCAATGTCACAGTGCCTTTGAGGCAATGAAGCTGACATTGCTGCAATCTTCATATGTCGACGGTGCAAGGATGCAGGGAGTATTCCAGCAACCTGCAGATCCCCTTGAGTTCAGCATTTTGAGCAATCCTCTTTGGTTTCCAAAGATTTCCTCAATGTCACAATGGCTTTGAGACAATGAAGCTGATTTTGAGAGAAAGTGCATATCTGGACCTGGGAAGGAAACAGGGAGTATTCCAGCAATGTGCAGATCTCGTGGAGTTCTTCATTTTGAATAATACGCTTTAGTTTCCAAAGATTTTCACAAAGTAACTGTGGCTTTGAGATAATGAAACTGATATTTCTACAAAGTGCATCTCTCGATGGCGTAAGCAAAGAGGGAGTATTCCAGCAAAGTGCAGATCTCGTTGAGATCATCACTGGGAGAAATCCTCAATGGTTTCCAGAAATGTTCTCAATATCACAGTGCTTTAGAGTTAATGAAGCTGACATTGCGGCAAAGTGCATATCTCGACGGTCCTAACAAACGGGGAGTGTTCCTGCAAACTGCAGATCTCGTTGCGTTTATCATTTTGAGAAATCCTCATTAGTTTTCAAAAAATTTCTCAATTCCTCAGTGGTTTTTAGACGTTAAAGCAGATCTTGAGGCAAAGTGAATATCTCGACGGCTCAAGCAAGCGGATAGTTCTGTTTCTGCGTGCAGAGCTCGTTGAGTCATCATTATGAGTCACACACTTTCGTTTCCAAAGATTTCTTCAATGTTACAATGGATTTGAGATAATGAATCTGATGTTTCTACAGAGTGCATATCTCGACGGCGTAAGCAAGCAGGGAGTATCCGAGCAAATGCAGATCTGGTTGAGTTCATGATTAGGAGCAATCCTTAATTGATTCCAGAAATGTTCTCAATGTCACAGAGCCTTTGAGGCAATGTAGCTGATATTGCTGCAATCTTCATATCTCGACGGTGCCAGGATGCAGAGAGTATTCCAGCAACCTGCAGATCCCCTTGGGTTCAGCATTTTGAGCAGTCCTCTTTGGTTTCCAAAGATTTCCTCAATGTCACAATGGCTTTGAGACAATGAAGCTGATTTTGAGAGAAAGTGCATTTCTCGACCTGGGAAGGAAACAGGGAGTATTCCAGCAATGTGCAGATCTCGTGGAGTTCTTCATTTTGAATAATACTCTTTAGTTTCCAAAGATTTTCACAAAGTAACTGTGGCTTTGAGATAATTAAACTGATATTTCTCCAAAGTGCATCTCTCGACGACGTAAGCAAAGTGGGAGTATTCCAGAAAAGTGCAGATCTCGTTGAGATCATCATTGGGAGAAATCCTCAATGGTTTCCAGAAATGTTCTCAATGTCACAGTGCTTTTGAGACAATGAAGCTGACATTGCGGCAAAGTGCATATCTCGACGGTCCTAACAAAATGGGAGTGTCCTGCAAACAGCAGATCTCGTTGCGTTTGTCATTTTGAGAAATCCTCATTAGTTTTCAAAAAATTTCTGAAATCCTCAGTGGTTTTTAGACGTTAAAGCAGATCTTGAGGCAAAGTGCATATCTCGACGGCTCAAGCAAACGGGGAGTTCTGCTGCTGTCTGCAGAGCTCGTTGAGTTCATCATTATGAGTCACACACTTTCCTTTCCAAAGATTTCTTCAATGTTACAATGGATTTGAGATAATGAAGCTGATGTTTCTACAGAGTGCATATCTCGACGGCGTAAGCAAGCAGGGAGTTTTCCACTAAAGTGCAGCTCTCGTTGAGTTCATCATTAGGAGTAATCCTCAATGGTTTCCAGAAATGTTCTCAATGTCACAGTGCCTTTGAGGCAATGAAGCTGACATTGCTGCAATCTTCATATCTCGACGGTGCAAGGATTCAGGGAGTATTCCAGCAACCTGCAGATCCCCTTGAGTTCAGCATTTTGAGGAATCCTCTTTGGTTTCCAAAGATTTCCTCAATGTCACAATGGCTTTAGACAAAGAAGCTGATTTTGAGAGAAAGCGCATATCTCGACCTGGGAAGGAAACAGGGAGTATTCCAGCAATGTGCAGATCTCGTGGAGTTCTTCATTTTGAATACTACTCTTTTATTTCCAAAGATTTTCACAAAGTAACTGTGGCTTTGAGATAATCAAACTGATATTTCTACAAAGTGAATCTCTCGACGGCGTAAGCAAAGAGGGAGTATTCCAGCAAAGTGCAGATCTCGCTGAGATCATCATTGGGAGAAATCCTCAATGATTTCCAGAAATGTTCTCAATATCACAGTGCTTTTGAGACAATGAAGCTGACATTGCCGCAAAGTGCATATCTCGACGGTCCTAACAAACGGGGAGTGTTCCTGCAAACGGCAGATCTCGTTGCGTTTATCATTTTGAGAAATCCTCATTAGTTTCCTAAAGATGTCTTAATTCCTCAGTGGTTTTTAGACGTTAAAGCCGATCTTGAGGCAAAGTGAATATCTCGACGGCTCAAGCAAGCGGATAGTTCTGTTTCTGCGTGCAGAGCTCGTTGAGTCATCATTATGAGTCACACACTTTCGTTTCCAAAGATTTCTTCAATGTTACAATGGATTTGAGATAATGAATCTGATGTTTCTACAGAGTGCATATCTCGACGGCGTAAGCAAGCAGGGAGTATCCGAGCAAATGCACATCTGGTTGAGTTCATGATTAGGAGCAATCCTCAATGGTTTCCAGAAATGTTCTCAATGTCACAGAGCCTTTGAGGCAATGTAGCTGATATTGCTGCAATCTTCATATCTCGACGGTGCCAGGATGCAGAGAGTATTCCAGCAACCTGCAGATCCCCTTGGGTTCAGCATTTTGAGCAGTCCTCTTTGGTTTCCAAAGATTTCCTCAATGTCACAATGGCTTTGAGACAATGAAGCTGATTTTGAGAGAAAGTGCATATCTCGACCTGGGAAGGAAACAGGGAGTATTCCAGCAATGTGCAGATCTCGTGGAGTTCTTCATTTTGAATAATACTCTTTAGTTTCCAAAGATTTTCACAAAGTAACTGTGGCTTTGAGATAATTAAACTGATATTTCTCCAAAGTGCATCTCTCGACGACGTAAGCAAAGTGGGAGTATTCCAGAAAAGTGCAGATCTCGTTGAGATCATCATTGGGAGAAATCCTCAATGGTTTCCAGAAATGTTCTCAATGTCACAGTGCTTTTGAGACAATGAAGCTGACATTGCGGCAAAGTGCATATCTCGACGGTCCTAACAAAATGGGAGTGTCCTGCAAACAGCAGATCTCGTTGCGTTTGTCATTTTGAGAAATCCTCATTAGTTTTCAAAAAATTTCTGAAATCCTCAGTGGTTTTTAGACGTTAAAGCAGATCTTGAGGCAAAGTGCATATCTCGACGGCTCAAGCAAACGGGGAGTTCTGCTGCTGTCTGCAGAGCTCGTTGAGTTCATCATTATGAGTCACACACTTTCCTTTCCAAAGATTTCTTCAATGTTACAATGGATTTGAGATAATGAAGCTGATGTTTCTACAGAGTGCATATCTCGACGGCGTAAGCAAGCAGGGAGTTTTCCACTAAAGTGCAGCTCTCGTTGAGTTCATCATTAGGAGTAATCCTCAATGGTTTCCAGAAATGTTCTCAATGTCACAGTGCCTTTGAGGCAATGAAGCTGACATTGCTGCAATCTTCATATCTCGACGGTGCAAGGATTCAGGGAGTATTCCAGCAACCTGCAGATCCCCTTCAGTTCAGCATTTTGAGCAATCCTCTTTGGTTTCCAAAGATTTCCTCAATGTCACAATGGCTTTAAGACAATGAAGCTGATTTTGAGAGAAAGTGCATACCTCGACCTGGGAAGGAAACAGGGAGTATTCCAGCAATGTGCAGATCTCGTGGAGTTCTTCATTTTGAATAATACTCTTTAGTTTCCATAGATTTTCACAAAGTAACTGCGGCTTTGAGATAATGCAACTGATATTTCTACAAAGTGCATCTCTCGACGGCGTAAGCAAAGAGGGAGTATTCCAGCAAAGTGCAGATCTCGTTGAGATCATCACTGGGAGAAATCCTCAATGGTTACCAGAAATGTTCTCAATATCATAGTGCTTTTGAGACAATCAAGCTGACATTGCGGCAAAGTGCATATCTCGACGGTCCTAGCAAACGGGGAGTGTTCCTGCAAACTGCAGATCTCGTTGCGTTTATCATTTTGAGAAATCCTCATCAGTTTCGAAAAAATGTCTGAATACCTCAGTGGTTTTTACACTTTAAAGCCGATCCTGAGGCAAAGTGCATATCTCGACAGCTCAAGCAAGCGGGGAGTACTGCTGCTGTCTGCAGAGCTCGTTGAGTTCATCATTATGAGTCACACACTTTCGTTTCCAATGATTTCTTCAATGTTACAATGGATTTGAGATAATGAAGCTGATGTTTCTACAGAGAGCATATGTCGACCGCGTAAGCAAGCAGGGAGAATTCCACTAAAGTGCAGATCTCGTTGAGTTCATCATTAGGAGTAATCCTCAATGGTTTCTAGTAATGTTCTCAATGTCACAGTGCCTTTGAGGCAATGAAGCTGACATTGCTGCAATCTTCATATGTCGACGGTGCAAGGATGCAGGGAGTATTCCAGCAACCTGCAGATCCCCTTGAGTTCAGCATTTTGAGCAATCCTCTTTGGTTTCCAAAGATTTCCTCAATGTCACAATGGCTTTCAGACAATGAAGCTGATTTTGAGAGAAAGTGCATATCTCGACCTGGGAAGGAAAGAGGGAGTATTCCAGCAATGTGCAGATCTCGTGGAGTTCTTCATGTTGAATAATACGCTTTAGTTTCCGAAGATTTTCACAAAGTAACTGTGGCTTTGAGATAATGCAACTGATATTTCTACAAAGTGCATCTCTCGACGGCGTAAGCAAAGAGGCAGTATTCCAGCAAAGTGCAGATCTCGTTGAGATCATCACTGGGAGAAATCCTCAATGGTTTCCAGAAATGTTCTCAATATCACAGAGCTTTAGAGTTAATGAAGCTGTCATTGCGGCAAAGTGCATATCTCGACGGTCCTAACAAACGGGGAGTGTTCCTGCAAACTGCAGATCTCGTTGCGTTTATCATTTTGAGAAATCCTCATTAGTTTTCAAAAAATTTCTCAATTCCTCAGTGGTTTTTAGACGTTAAAGCAGATCTTGAGGCAACGTGCATATCTCGACGGCTCAAGCAAGCGGGGAGTACTGCTGCTGTCTGCACAGCTCGTTGAGTTCATCGTTATGAGTCACACACTTTCCTTTCCAAAGATTTCTTCAATGTTACAATGGATTTGAGATAATGAAGCTGATGTTTCGAACGAGTGCATATCTCGACGGCATGAGCAAGCAGGGAGTATTCCACTAAAGTGCAGCTCTCGTTGAGTTCATCATTAGGAGTAATCCTCAATGGTTTCCAGAAATGTTCTCAATATCACAGTGCTTTTGAGTTAATGAAGCTGACATTGCGGCAAAGTGCATATCTCGACGGTCCTAACAAACGGGGAGTGTTCCTGCAAACTGCAGATCTCGTTGCGTTTATCATTTTGAGAAATCCTCATTAGTTTCGAAAAAATGTCTGAATTCCTCAGTGGTTTTTAGACGTTAAACCAGATCTTGAGGCAAAGTGCATATCTCGACGGCTCAAGCAAGCGGGGAGTACTGCTGCTGTGTGCAGAGCTCGTTGAGTTCATCATTATGAGTCACACACTTTCGTTTCCAAAGATTTCTTCAACGTTACAATGGATTTGAGATAATGAAGCTGATGTTTCTACAGAGAGCATATGTCGACCGCGTAAGCAAGCAGGGAGGATTCAACTAAAGTGCAGATCTTGTTGAGTTCATCATTAGGAGTAATCCTCAATGGTTTCCAGAAATGTTCTCAATATCACAGTGCCTTGGAGACAATGAAGCTGACATTGCTGCAATCTTCATATCTCGACGGTGCAAGGATTCAGGGAGTATTCCAGCAACCTGCAGATCCCCTTGAGTTCAGCATTTTGAGGAATCCTCTTTGGTTTCCAAAGATTTCCTCAATGTCACAATGGCTTTAGACAAAGAAGCTGATTTTGAGAGAAAGCGCATATCTCGACCTGGGAAGGAAACAGGGAGTATTCCAGCAATGTGCAGATCTCGTGGAGTTCTTCATTTTGAATAATACTCTTTAGTTTCCAAAGATTTTCACAAAGTAACTGTGGCTTTGAGATAATGAAATTGACATTTCTACAAAGTGCATCTCTCGACGGCATAAGCAAAGAGGGAGTATTCCAGCAAAGTGCAGATCTCGTTGAGATCATCACTGGAAGAAATCCTCAATGGTTTCCAGAAATGTTCTCAATATCACAGTGCCTTGGAGACAATGAAGCTGACATTGCGGCAAAGTGCATATCTCGACGGTCCTAACAAACGGGGAGTGTTCCTGCAAACTGCAGATCTCGTTGCGTTTATCATTTTTAGAAATCCTCATTAGTTTCGAAAAAATGTCTGAATACCTCAGTGGTTTTTACACTTTAAAGCCGATCCTGAGGCAAAGTGCATATCTCGACAGCTCAAGCAAGCGGGGAGTACTGCTGCTGTCTGCAGAGCTCGTTGAGTTCATCATTATGAGTCACACACTTTCCTTTCCAAAGATTTCTTCAATGTTACAATGGATTTGAGATAATGAAGCTGATGTTTCTACAGAGTGCATATCTCGACGGCGTAAGCAAGCAGGGAGTATTCCACTAAAGTGCAGCTCTCGTTGAGTTCATCATTAGGAGTAATCCTCAATGGTTTCCAGAAATGTTCTCAATGTCACAGTGCCTTTGAGGCAATGAAGCTGACATTGCTGCAATCTTCATATGTCGACGGTGCAAGGATGCAGGGAGTATTCCAGCAACCTGCAGATCTCCTTGAGTTCAGCATTTTGAGTAATCCTCTTTGGTTTCCAAAGATTTCCTCAATGTCACAATGGCTTTCAGACAATGAAGCTGATTTTGAGAGAAAGTGCATATCTGGACCTGGGAAGGAAACAGGGAGTATTCCAGCAATGTGCAGATCTCGTGGAGTTCTTCATTTTGAATAATACGCTTTAGTTTCCAAAGATTTTCACAAAGTAACTGTGGCTTTGAGATAATGAAATTGACATTTCTACAAAGTGCATCTCTCGACGGCATAAGCAAAGAGGGAGTATTCCAGCAAAGTGCAGATCTCGTTGAGATCATCACTGGAAGAAATCCTCAATGGTTTCCAGAAATGTTCTCAATATCACAGTGCTTTTGAGACAATGAAGCTGACATTGCGGCAAAGTGCATATCTCGACGGTCCTAACAAACGGGGAGTGTTCCTGCAAACAGCAGATCTCGTTGCGTTTATCATTTTGAGAAATCCTCATTAGTTTCGAAAAAATGTCTGAATACCTCAGTGGTTTTTACACTTTAAAGCCGATCCTGAGGCAAAGTGCATATCTCGACAGCTCAAGCAAGCGGGGAGTACTGCTGCTGTCTGCAGAGCTCGTTGAGTTCATCATTATGAGTCACACACTTTCCTTTCCAAAGATTTCTTCAATGTTACAATGGATTTGAGATAATGAAGCTGATGTTTCTACAGAGTGCATATCTCGACGGCGTAAGCAAGCAGGGAGTATTCCACTAAAGTGCAGCTCTCGTTGAGTTCATCATTAGGAGTAATCCTCAATGCTTTCCAGAAATGTTCTCAATGTCACAGTGCCTTTGAGGCAATGAAGCTGACATTGCTGCAATCTTCATATGTCGACGGTGCAAGGATGCAGGGAGTATTCCAGCAACCTGCAGATCCCCTTGAGTTCAGCATTTTGAGCAATCCTCTTTGGTTTCCAAAGATTTCCTCAATGTCACAATGGCTTTGAGACAATGAAGCTGATTTTGAGAGAAAGTGCATATCTGGACCTGGGAAGGAAACAGGGAGTATTCCAGCAATGTGCAGATCTCGTGGAGTTCTTCATTTTGAATAATACGCTTTAGTTTCCAAAGATTTTCACAAAGTAACTGTGGCTTTGAGATAATGAAACTGATATTTCTACAAAGTGCATCTCTCGATGGCGTAAGCAAAGAGGGAGTATTCCAGCAAAGTGCAGATCTCATTGAGATCATCACTGGGAGAAATCCTCAATGGTTTCCAGAAATGTTCTCAATATCACAGTGCTTTAGAGTTAATGAAGCTGACATTGCGGCAAAGTGCATATCTCGACGGTCCTAACAAACGGGGAGTGTTCCTGCAAACTGCAGATCTCGTTGCGTTTATCATTTTGAGAAATCCTCATTAGTTTTCAAAAAATTTCTGAATTCCTCAGTGGTTTTTAGACGTTAAAGCAGATCTTGAGGCAAAGTGCATATCTCGACGGCTCAAGCAAGCGGGGAGTACTGCTGCTGTGTGCAGAGCTCGTTGAGTTCATCATTATGAGTCACACACTTTCCTTTCCAAAGATTTCTTCAATGTTACAATGGATTTGAGATAATGAAACTGATGTTTCTACAGAGTGCATATCTCGACGGCGTAAGCAAGCAGGGAGTATTCCACTAAAGTGCAGCTCTCGTTGAGTTCATGATTAGGAGTAATCCTCAATGGTTTCCAGAAATGTTCTCAATGTCACAGTGCCTTTGAGGCAATGAAGCTGACATTGCTGCAATCTTCATATCTCGACGGTGCAAGGATGCAGGGAGTATTCCAGCAACCTGCAGATCCCCTTGAGTTCAGCATTTTGAGCAATCCTCTTTAGTTTCCAAAGATTTCCTCAATGTCACAATGGCTTTGAGACAATGAAGCTGATTTTGAGAGAAAGTGCATATCTGTACCTGGGAAGGAAGCAGGGAGTATTGCAGCAATGTGCAGATCTCGTGGAGTTCTTCATTTTGAATAATACGCTTTAGTTTCCAAAGATTTTCACAAAGTAACTGTGGCTTTGAGATAATGCAACTGATATTTCTACAAAGTGCATCTCTCGACGGCGTAAGCCAAGAGGGAGTATTCCAGCAAAGTGCAGATCTCGTTGAGATCATCACTGGGAGAAATCCTCAATGGTTTCCAGAAATGTTCTCAATATCACAGTGCTTTAGAGTTAATGAAGCTGACATTGCGGCAAAGTGCATATCTCGACTGTCCTAACAAACGGGGAGTGTTCCGGCAAACTGCAGATCTCGTTGCGTTTAACATTTTGAGAAATCCTCATTAGTTTTCAAAAAATTTCTCAATTCCTCAGTGGTTTTTAGACGTTAAAGCAGATCTTGAGGCAAAGTGCATATCTCGACGGCTCAAGCAAGCGGGGAGTACTGCTGCTGTGTGCAGAGCTCGTTGAGTTCATCATTATGAGTCACACACTTTCCTTTCCAAAGATTTCTTCAATGTTACAATGGATTTGAGATAATGAAGCTGATGTTTCTACAGAGTGCATATCTCGACGGCGAAAGCAAGCAGGGAGTATTCCACTAAAGTGCAGCTCTCGTTGAGTTCATCATTAGGAGTAATCCTCAATGGTTTCCAGAAATGTTCTCAATGTCACAGTGCCTTTGAGGCAATGAAGCTGACATTGCTGCAATCTTCATATGTCGACGGTGCAAGGATGCAGGGAGTATTCCAGCAACCTGCAGATCCCCTTGAGTTCAGCATTTTGAGCAATCCTCTTTGGTTTCCAAAGATTTCCTCAATGTCACAATGGCTTTGAGACAATGAAGCTGATTTTGAGAGAAAGTGCATATCTGGACCTGGGAAGTAAACAGGGAGTATGCCAGCAATGTGCAGATCTCGTGGAGTTCTTCATTTTGAATAATACGCTTTAGTTTCCAAAGATTTTCACAAAGTAACTGTGGCTTTGAGATAATGCAACTGAGATTTCTACAAAGTGCATCTCTCGACGGCGTAAGCAAAGAGGGAGTATTCCAGCAAAGTGCAGATCTCGCTGAGATCATCATTGGGAGAAATCCTCAATGATTTCCAGAAATGTTCTCAATATCACAGTGCTTTTGAGACAATGAAGCTGACATTGCCGCAAAGTGCATATCTCGACGGTCCTAACAAACGGGGAGTGTTCCTGCAAACGGCAGATCTCGTTGCGTTTATCATTTTGAGAAATCCTCATTAGTTTCCTAAAGATGTCTTAATTCCTCAGTGGTTTTTAGACGTTAAAGCCGATCTTGAGGCAAAGTGAATATCTCGACGGCTCAAGCAAGCGGATAGTTCTGTTTCTGCGTGCAGAGCTCGTTGAGTCATCATTATGAGTCACACACTTTCGTTTCCAAAGATTTCTTCAATGTTACAATGGATTTGAGATAATGAATCTGATGTTTCTACAGAGTGCATATCTCGACGGCGTAAGCAAGCAGGGAGTATCCGAGCAAATGCACATCTGGTTGAGTTCATGATTAGGAGCAATCCTCAATGGTTTCCAGAAATGTTCTCAATGTCACAGAGCCTTTGAGGCAATGTAGCTGATATTGCTGCAATCTTCATATCTCGACGGTGCCAGGATGCAGAGAGTATTCCAGCAACCTGCAGATCCCCTTGGGTTCAGCATTTTGAGCAGTCCTCTTTGGTTTCCAAAGATTTCCTCAATGTCACAATGGCTTTGAGACAATGAAGCTGATTTTGAGAGAAAGTGCATATCTCGACCTGGGAAGGAAACAGGGAGTATTCCAGCAATGTGCAGATCTCGTGGAGTTCTTCATTTTGAATAATACTCTTTAGTTTCCAAAGATTTTCACAAAGTAACTGTGGCTTTGAGATAATTAAACTGATATTTCTCCAAAGTGCATCTCTCGACGACGTAAGCAAAGTGGGAGTATTCCAGAAAAGTGCAGATCTCGTTGAGATCATCATTGGGAGAAATCCTCAATGGTTTCCAGAAATGTTCTCAATGTCACAGTGCTTTTGAGACAATGAAGCTGACATTGCGGCAAAGTGCATATCTCGACGGTCCTAACAAAATGGGAGTGTCCTGCAAACAGCAGATCTCGTTGCGTTTGTCATTTTGAGAAATCCTCATTAGTTTTCAAAAAATTTCTGAAATCCTCAGTGGTTTTTAGACGTTAAAGCAGATCTTGAGGCAAAGTGCATATCTCGACGGCTCAAGCAAACGGGGAGTTCTGCTGCTGTCTGCAGAGCTCGTTGAGTTCATCATTATGAGTCACACACTTTCCTTTCCAAAGATTTCTTCAATGTTACAATGGATTTGAGATAATGAAGCTGATGTTTCTACAGAGTGCATATCTCGACGGCGTAAGCAAGCAGGGAGTATTCCACTAAAGTGCAGCTCTCGTTGAGTTCATCATTAGGAGTAATCCTCAATGGTTTCCAGAAATGTTCTCAATGTCACAGTGCCTTTGAGGCAATGAAGCTGACATTGCTGCAATCTTCATATCTCGACGGTGCAAGGATTCAGGGAGTATTCCAGCAACCTGCAGATCCCCTTGAGTTCAGCATTTTGAGGAATCCTCTTTGGTTTCCAAAGATTTCCTCAATGTCACAATGGCTTTAGACAAAGAAGCTGATTTTGAGAGAAAGCGCATATCTCGACCTCGGAAGGAAACAGGGAGTATTCCAGCAATGTGCAGATCTCGTGGAGTTCTTCATTTTGAATACTACTCTTTTATTTCCAAAGATTTTCACAAAGTAACTGTGGCTTTGAGATAATGGAACTGATATTTCTACAAAGTGCATCTCTCGACGGCGTAAGCAAAGAGGGAGTATTCCAGCAAAGTGCAGATCTCGCTGAGATCATCATTGGGAGAAATCCTCAATGATTTCCAGAAATGTTCTCAATATCACAGTGCTTTTGAGACAATGAAGCTGACATTGCCGCAAAGTGCATATCTCGACGGTCCTAACAAGCGGGGAGTGTTCCTGCAAACAGCAGATCTCGTTGCGTTTATCATTTTGAGAAATCCTCATTAGTTTCGAAAAAATGTCTGAATACCTCAGTGGTTTTTACACTTTAAAGCCGATCCTGAGGCAAAGTGCATATCTCGACAGCTCAAGCAAGCGGGGAGTACTGCTGCTGTCTGCAGAGCTCGTTGAGTTCATCATTATGAGTCACACACTTTCCTTTCCAAAGATTTCTTCAATGTTACAATGGATTTGAGATAATGAAGCTGATGTTTCTACAGAGTGCATATCTCGACGGCGTAAGCAAGCAGGGAGTATTCCACTAAAGTGCAGCTCTCGTTGAGTTCATCATTAGGAGTAATCCTCAATGCTTTCCAGAAATGTTCTCAATGTCACAGTGCCTTTGAGGCAATGAAGCTGACATTGCTGCAATCTTCATATGTCGACGGTGCAAGGATGCAGGGAGTATTCCAGCAACCTGCAGATCCCCTTGAGTTCAGCATTTTGAGCAATCCTCTTTGGTTTCCAAAGATTTCCTCAATGTCACAATGGCTTTGAGACAATGAAGCTGATTTTGAGAGAAAGTGCATATCTGGACCTGGGAAGGAAACAGGGAGTATTCCAGCAATGTGCAGATCTCGTGGAGTTCTTCATTTTGAATAATACGCTTTAGTTTCCAAAGATTTTCACAAAGTAACTGTGGCTTTGAGATAATGAAACTGATATTTCTACAAAGTGCATCTCTCGATGGCGTAAGCAAAGAGGGAGTATTCCAGCAAAGTGCAGATCTCGTTGAGATCATCACTGGGAGAAATCCTCAATGGTTTCCAGAAATGTTCTCAATATCACAGTGCTTTAGAGTTAATGAAGCTGACATTGCGGCAAAGTGCATATCTCGACGGTCCTAACAAACGGGGAGTGTTCCTGCAAACTGCAGATCTCGTTGCGTTTATCATTTTGAGAAATCCTCATTAGTTTTCAAAAAATTTCTCAATTCCTCAGTGGTTTTTAGACGTTAAAGCAGATCTTGAGGCAAAGTGAATATCTCGACGGCTCAAGCAAGCGGATAGTTCTGTTTCTGCGTGCAGAGCTCGTTGAGTCATCATTATGAGTCACACACTTTCGTTTCCAAAGATTTCTTCAATGTTACAATGGATTTGAGATAATGAATCTGATGTTTCTACAGAGTGCATATCTCGACGGCGTAAGCAAGCAGGGAGTATCCGAGCAAATGCAGATCTGGTTGAGTTCATGATTAGGAGCAATCCTTAATTGATTCCAGAAATGTTCTCAATGTCACAGAGCCTTTGAGGCAATGTAGCTGATATTGCTGCAATCTTCATATCTCGACGGTGCCAGGATGCAGAGAGTATTCCAGCAACCTGCAGATCCCCTTGGGTTCAGCATTTTGAGCAGTCCTCTTTGGTTTCCAAAGATTTCCTCAATGTCACAATGGCTTTGAGACAATGAAGCTGATTTTGAGAGAAAGTGCATTTCTCGACCTGGGAAGGAAACAGGGAGTATTCCAGCAATGTGCAGATCTCGTGGAGTTCTTCATTTTGAATAATACTCTTTAGTTTCCAAAGATTTTCACAAAGTAACTGTGGCTTTGAGATAATTAAACTGATATTTCTCCAAAGTGCATCTCTCGACGACGTAAGCAAAGTGGGAGTATTCCAGAAAAGTGCAGATCTCGTTGAGATCATCATTGGGAGAAATCCTCAATGGTTTCCAGAAATGTTCTCAATGTCACAGTGCTTTTGAGACAATGAAGCTGACATTGCGGCAAAGTGCATATCTCGACGGTCCTAACAAAATGGGAGTGTCCTGCAAACAGCAGATCTCGTTGCGTTTGTCATTTTGAGAAATCCTCATTAGTTTTCAAAAAATTTCTGAAATCCTCAGTGGTTTTTAGACGTTAAAGCAGATCTTGAGGCAAAGTGCATATCTCGACGGCTCAAGCAAACGGGGAGTTCTGCTGCTGTCTGCAGAGCTCGTTGAGTTCATCATTATGAGTCACACACTTTCCTTTCCAAAGATTTCTTCAATGTTACAATGGATTTGAGATAATGAAGCTGATGTTTCTACAGAGTGCATATCTCGACGGCGTAAGCAAGCAGGGAGTTTTCCACTAAAGTGCAGCTCTCGTTGAGTTCATCATTAGGAGTAATCCTCAATGGTTTCCAGAAATGTTCTCAATGTCACAGTGCCTTTGAGGCAATGAAGCTGACATTGCTGCAATCTTCATATCTCGACGGTGCAAGGATTCAGGGAGTATTCCAGCAACCTGCAGATCCCCTTGAGTTCAGCATTTTGAGGAATCCTCTTTGGTTTCCAAAGATTTCCTCAATGTCACAATGGCTTTAGACAAAGAAGCTGATTTTGAGAGAAAGCGCATATCTCGACCTGGGAAGGAAACAGGGAGTATTCCAGCAATGTGCAGATCTCGTGGAGTTCTTCATTTTGAATACTACTCTTTTATTTCCAAAGATTTTCACAAAGTAACTGTGGCTTTGAGATAATCAAACTGATATTTCTACAAAGTGAATCTCTCGACGGCGTAAGCAAAGAGGGAGTATTCCAGCAAAGTGCAGATCTCGCTGAGATCATCATTGGGAGAAATCCTCAATGATTTCCAGAAATGTTCTCAATATCACAGTGCTTTTGAGACAATGAAGCTGACATTGCCGCAAAGTGCATATCTCGACGGTCCTAACAAACGGGGAGTGTTCCTGCAAACGGCAGATCTCGTTGCGTTTATCATTTTGAGAAATCCTCATTAGTTTCCTAAAGATGTCTTAATTCCTCAGTGGTTTTTAGACGTTAAAGCCGATCTTGAGGCAAAGTGAATATCTCGACGGCTCAAGCAAGCGGATAGTTCTGTTTCTGCGTGCAGAGCTCGTTGAGTCATCATTATGAGTCACACACTTTCGTTTCCAAAGATTTCTTCAATGTTACAATGGATTTGAGATAATGAATCTGATGTTTCTACAGAGTGCATATCTCGACGGCGTAAGCAAGCAGGGAGTATCCGAGCAAATGCACATCTGGTTGAGTTCATGATTAGGAGCAATCCTCAATGGTTTCCAGAAATGTTCTCAATGTCACAGAGCCTTTGAGGCAATGTAGCTGATATTGCTGCAATCTTCATATCTCGACGGTGCCAGGATGCAGAGAGTATTCCAGCAACCTGCAGATCCCCTTGGGTTCAGCATTTTGAGCAGTCCTCTTTGGTTTCCAAAGATTTCCTCAATGTCACAATGGCTTTGAGACAATGAAGCTGATTTTGAGAGAAAGTGCATATCTCGACCTGGGAAGGAAACAGGGAGTATTCCAGCAATGTGCAGATCTCGTGGAGTTCTTCATTTTGAATAATACTCTTTAGTTTCCAAAGATTTTCACAAAGTAACTGTGGCTTTGAGATAATTAAACTGATATTTCTCCAAAGTGCATCTCTCGACGACGTAAGCAAAGTGGGAGTATTCCAGAAAAGTGCAGATCTCGTTGAGATCATCATTGGGAGAAATCCTCAATGGTTTCCAGAAATGTTCTCAATGTCACAGTGCTTTTGAGACAATGAAGCTGACATTGCGGCAAAGTGCATATCTCGACGGTCCTAACAAAATGGGAGTGTCCTGCAAACAGCAGATCTCGTTGCGTTTGTCATTTTGAGAAATCCTCATTAGTTTTCAAAAAATTTCTGAAATCCTCAGTGGTTTTTAGACGTTAAAGCAGATCTTGAGGCAAAGTGCATATCTCGACGGCTCAAGCAAACGGGGAGTTCTGCTGCTGTCTGCAGAGCTCGTTGAGTTCATCATTATGAGTCACACACTTTCCTTTCCAAAGATTTCTTCAATGTTACAATGGATTTGAGATAATGAAGCTGATGTTTCTACAGAGTGCATATCTCGACGGCGTAAGCAAGCAGGGAGTTTTCCACTAAAGTGCAGCTCTCGTTGAGTTCATCATTAGGAGTAATCCTCAATGGTTTCCAGAAATGTTCTCAATGTCACAGTGCCTTTGAGGCAATGAAGCTGACATTGCTGCAATCTTCATATCTCGACGGTGCAAGGATTCAGGGAGTATTCCAGCAACCTGCAGATCCCCTTCAGTTCAGCATTTTGAGCAATCCTCTTTGGTTTCCAAAGATTTCCTCAATGTCACAATGGCTTTAAGACAATGAAGCTGATTTTGAGAGAAAGTGCATACCTCGACCTGGGAAGGAAACAGGGAGTATTCCAGCAATGTGCAGATCTCGTGGAGTTCTTCATTTTGAATAATACTCTTTAGTTTCCATAGATTTTCACAAAGTAACTGCGGCTTTGAGATAATGCAACTGATATTTCTACAAAGTGCATCTCTCGACGGCGTAAGCAAAGAGGGAGTATTCCAGCAAAGTGCAGATCTCGTTGAGATCATCACTGGGAGAAATCCTCAATGGTTACCAGAAATGTTCTCAATATCATAGTGCTTTTGAGACAATCAAGCTGACATTGCGGCAAAGTGCATATCTCGACGGTCCTAGCAAACGGGGAGTGTTCCTGCAAACTGCAGATCTCGTTGCGTTTATCATTTTGAGAAATCCTCATCAGTTTCGAAAAAATGTCTGAATACCTCAGTGGTTTTTACACTTTAAAGCCGATCCTGAGGCAAAGTGCATATCTCGACAGCTCAAGCAAGCGGGGAGTACTGCTGCTGTCTGCAGAGCTCGTTGAGTTCATCATTATGAGTCACACACTTTCGTTTCCAATGATTTCTTCAATGTTACAATGGATTTGAGATAATGAAGCTGATGTTTCTACAGAGAGCATATGTCGACCGCGTAAGCAAGCAGGGAGAATTCCACTAAAGTGCAGATCTCGTTGAGTTCATCATTAGGAGTAATCCTCAATGGTTTCTAGTAATGTTCTCAATGTCACAGTGCCTTTGAGGCAATGAAGCTGACATTGCTGCAATCTTCATATGTCGACGGTGCAAGGATGCAGGGAGTATTCCAGCAACCTGCAGATCCCCTTGAGTTCAGCATTTTGAGCAATCCTCTTTGGTTTCCAAAGATTTCCTCAATGTCACAATGGCTTTCAGACAATGAAGCTGATTTTGAGAGAAAGTGCATATCTCGACCTGGGAAGGAAAGAGGGAGTATTCCAGCAATGTGCAGATCTCGTGGAGTTCTTCATGTTGAATAATACGCTTTAGTTTCCGAAGATTTTCACAAAGTAACTGTGGCTTTGAGATAATGCAACTGATATTTCTACAAAGTGCATCTCTCGACGGCGTAAGCAAAGAGGGAGTATTCCAGCAAAGTGCAGATCTCGTTGAGATCATCACTGGGAGAAATCCTCAATGGTTTCCAGAAATGTTCTCAATATCACAGAGCTTTAGAGTTAATGAAGCTGTCATTGCGGCAAAGTGCATATCTCGACGGTCCTAACAAACGGGGAGTGTTCCTGCAAACTGCAGATCTCGTTGCGTTTATCATTTTGAGAAATCCTCATTAGTTTTCAAAAAATTTCTCAATTCCTCAGTGGTTTTTAGACGTTAAAGCAGATCTTGAGGCAACGTGCATATCTCGACGGCTCAAGCAAGCGGGGAGTACTGCTGCTGTCTGCACAGCTCGTTGAGTTCATCGTTATGAGTCACACACTTTCCTTTCCAAAGATTTCTTCAATGTTACAATGGATTTGAGATAATGAAGCTGATGTTTCGAACGAGTGCATATCTCGACGGCATGAGCAAGCAGGGAGTATTCCACTAAAGTGCAGCTCTCGTTGAGTTCATCATTAGGAGTAATCCTCAATGGTTTCCAGAAATGTTCTCAATATCACAGTGCTTTTGAGTTAATGAAGCTGACATTGCGGCAAAGTGCATATCTCGACGGTCCTAACAAACGGGGAGTGTTCCTGCAAACTGCAGATCTCGTTGCGTTTATCATTTTGAGAAATCCTCATTAGTTTCGAAAAAATGTCTGAATTCCTCAGTGGTTTTTAGACGTTAAACCAGATCTTGAGGCAAAGTGCATATCTCGACGGCTCAAGCAAGCGGGGAGTACTGCTGCTGTGTGCAGAGCTCGTTGAGTTCATCATTATGAGTCACACACTTTCGTTTCCAAAGATTTCTTCAACGTTACAATGGATTTGAGATAATGAAGCTGATGTTTCTACAGAGAGCATATGTCGACCGCGTAAGCAAGCAGGGAGGATTCAACTAAAGTGCAGATCTTGTTGAGTTCATCATTAGGAGTAATCCTCAATGGTTTCCAGAAATGTTCTCAATATCACAGTGCCTTGGAGACAATGAAGCTGACATTGCTGCAATCTTCATATCTCGACGGTGCAAGGATTCAGGGAGTATTCCAGCAACCTGCAGATCCCCTTGAGTTCAGCATTTTGAGGAATCCTCTTTGGTTTCCAAAGATTTCCTCAATGTCACAATGGCTTTAGACAAAGAAGCTGATTTTGAGAGAAAGCGCATATCTCGACCTGGGAAGGAAACAGGGAGTATTCCAGCAATGTGCAGATCTCGTGGAGTTCTTCATTTTGAATAATACTCTTTAGTTTCCAAAGATTTTCACAAAGTAACTGTGGCTTTGAGATAATGAAATTGACATTTCTACAAAGTGCATCTCTCGACGGCATAAGCAAAGAGGGAGTATTCCAGCAAAGTGCAGATCTCGTTGAGATCATCACTGGAAGAAATCCTCAATGGTTTCCAGAAATGTTCTCAATATCACAGTGCCTTGGAGACAATGAAGCTGACATTGCGGCAAAGTGCATATCTCGACGGTCCTAACAAACGGGGAGTGTTCCTGCAAACTGCAGATCTCGTTGCGTTTATCATTTTTAGAAATCCTCATTAGTTTCGAAAAAATGTCTGAATACCTCAGTGGTTTTTACACTTTAAAGCCGATCCTGAGGCAAAGTGCATATCTCGACAGCTCAAGCAAGCGGGGAGTACTGCTGCTGTCTGCAGAGCTCGTTGAGTTCATCATTATGAGTCACACACTTTCCTTTCCAAAGATTTCTTCAATGTTACAATGGATTTGAGATAATGAAGCTGATGTTTCTACAGAGTGCATATCTCGACGGCGTAAGCAAGCAGGGAGTATTCCACTAAAGTGCAGCTCTCGTTGAGTTCATCATTAGGAGTAATCCTCAATGGTTTCCAGAAATGTTCTCAATGTCACAGTGCCTTTGAGGCAATGAAGCTGACATTGCTGCAATCTTCATATGTCGACGGTGCAAGGATGCAGGGAGTATTCCAGCAACCTGCAGATCTCCTTGAGTTCAGCATTTTGAGTAATCCTCTTTGGTTTCCAAAGATTTCCTCAATGTCACAATGGCTTTCAGACAATGAAGCTGATTTTGAGAGAAAGTGCATATCTGGACCTGGGAAGGAAACAGGGAGTATTCCAGCAATGTGCAGATCTCGTGGAGTTCTTCATTTTGAATAATACGCTTTAGTTTCCAAAGATTTTCACAAAGTAACTGTGGCTTTGAGATAATGAAATTGACATTTCTACAAAGTGCATCTCTCGACGGCATAAGCAAAGAGGGAGTATTCCAGCAAAGTGCAGATCTCGTTGAGATCATCACTGGAAGAAATCCTCAATGGTTTCCAGAAATGTTCTCAATATCACAGTGCTTTTGAGACAATGAAGCTGACATTGCGGCAAAGTGCATATCTCGACGGTCCTAACAAACGGGGAGTGTTCCTGCAAACAGCAGATCTCGTTGCGTTTATCATTTTGAGAAATCCTCATTAGTTTCGAAAAAATGTCTGAATACCTCAGTGGTTTTTACACTTTAAAGCCGATCCTGAGGCAAAGTGCATATCTCGACAGCTCAAGCAAGCGGGGAGTACTGCTGCTGTCTGCAGAGCTCGTTGAGTTCATCATTATGAGTCACACACTTTCCTTTCCAAAGATTTCTTCAATGTTACAATGGATTTGAGATAATGAAGCTGATGTTTCTACAGAGTGCATATCTCGACGGCGTAAGCAAGCAGGGAGTATTCCACTAAAGTGCAGCTCTCGTTGAGTTCATCATTAGGAGTAATCCTCAATGCTTTCCAGAAATGTTCTCAATGTCACAGTGCCTTTGAGGCAATGAAGCTGACATTGCTGCAATCTTCATATGTCGACGGTGCAAGGATGCAGGGAGTATTCCAGCAACCTGCAGATCCCCTTGAGTTCAGCATTTTGAGCAATCCTCTTTGGTTTCCAAACATTTCCTCAATGTCACAATGGCTTTGAGACAATGAAGCTGATTTTGAGAGAAAGTGCATATCTCGACCTGGGAAGGAAACAGGGAGTATTCCAGCAATGTGCAGATCTCGTGGAGTTCTTCATTTTGAATAATACGCTTTAGTTTCCAAAGATTTTCACAAAGTAACTGTGGCTTTGAGATAATGAAACTGATATTTCTACAAAGTGCATCTCTCGATGGCGTAAGCAAAGAGGTAGTATTCCAGCAAAGTGCAGATCTCGTTGAGATCATCACTGGGAGAAATCCTCAATGGTTTCCAGAAATGTTCTCAATATCACAGTGCTTTAGAGTTAATGAAGCTGACATTGCGGCAAAGTGCATATCTCGACGGTCCTAACCAACGGGGAGTTGTCCTGCAAACTGCAGATCTCGTTGCGTTTATCATTTTGAGAAATCCTCATTAGTATTCAAAAAATTTCTCAATTCCTCAGTGGTTTTTAGACGTTAAAGCAGATCTTGAGGCAAAGTGCATATCTCGACGGCTCAAGCAAGCGGGGAGAACTGCTGCTGTGTGCAGAGCTCGTTGAGTTCATCATTATGAGTCACACACTTTCCTTTCCAAAGATTTCTTCAATGTTACAATGGATTTGAGATAATGAAGCTGATGTATCTACAGAGTGCATATCTCGACGGCGTAAGCAAGCAGGGAGTATTCCACTAAAGTGCAGCTCTCGTTGAGTTCATCATTAGGAGTAATCCTCAATGCTTTCCAGAAATGTTCTCAATGTCACAGTGCCTTTGAGGCAATGAAGCTGACATTGCTGCAATCTTCATATGTCGACGGTGCAAGGATGCAGGGAGTATTCCAGCAACCTGCAGATCCCCTTGAGTTCAGCATTTTGAGCAATCCTCTTTGGTTTCCAAACATTTCCTCAATGTCACAATGGCTTTGAGACAACGAAGCTGATTTTGAGTCAAAGTGCATATCTCGACCTGGGAAGGAAACAGGGAGTATTCCAGCAATGTGCAGATCTCGTGGAGTTCTTCATTTTGAATAATACGCTTTAGTTTCCAAAGATTTTCACAAAGTAACTGTGGCTTTGAGATAATGAAATTGACATTTCTACAAAGTGCATCTCTCGACGGCATAAGCAAAGAGGGAGTATTCCAGCAAAGTGCAGATCTCGTTGAGATCATCACTGGAAGAAATCCTCAATGGTTTCCAGAAATGTTCTCAATATCACAGTGCTTTTGAGACAATGAAGCTGACATTGCGGCAAAGTGCATATCTCGACGGTCCTAACAAGCGGGGAGTGTTCCTGCAAACAGCAGATCTCGTTGCGTTTATCATTTTGAGAAATCCTCATTAGTTTCGAAAAAATGTCTGAATACCTCAGTGGTTTTTACACTTTAAAGCCGATCCTGAGGCAAGGTGCATATCTCGACAGCTCAAGCAAGCGGGGAGTACTGCTGCTGTCTGCAGAGCTCGTTGAGTTCATCATTATGAGTCACACACTTTCCTTTCCAAAGATTTCTTCAATGTTACAATGGATTTGAGATAATGAAGCTGATGTTTCTACAGAGTGCATATCTCGACGGCGTAAGCAAGCAGGGAGTATTCCACTAAAGTGCAGCTCTCGTTGAGTTCATCATTAGGAGTAATCCTCAATGGTTTCCAGAAATGTTCTCAATGTCACAGTGCCTTTGAGGCAATGAAGCTGACATTGCTGCAATCTTCATATGTCGACGGTGCAAGGATGCAGGGAGTATTCAGGCAACCTGCAGATCCCCTTGAGTTCAGCATTTTGAGCAATCCTCTTTGGTTTCCAAAGATTTCCTCAATGTCACAATGGCTTTGAGACAATGAAGATGATTTTGAGAGAAAGTGCATATCTGGACCTGGGAAGGAAACAGGGAGTATTCCAGCAATGTGCAGATCTCGTGGAGTTCTTCATTTTGAATAATACGCTTTAGTTTCCAAAGATTTTCACAAAGTAACTGTGGCTTTGAGATAATGAAACTGATATTTCTACAAAGTGCATCTCTCGATGGCGTAAGCAAAGAGGGAGTATTCCAGCAAAGTGCAGATCTCGTTGAGATCATCACTGGGAGAAATCCTCAATGGTTTCCAGAAATGTTCTCAATATCACAGTGCTTTAGAGTTAATGAAGCTGACATTGCGGCAAAGTGCATATCTCGACGGTCCTAACAAACGGGGAGTGTTCCTGCAAACTGCAGATCTCGTTGCGTTTATCATTTTGAGAAATCCTCATTAGTATTCAAAAAATTTCTCAATTCCTCAGTGGTTTTTAGACGTTAAAGCAGATCTTGAGGCAAAGTGCATATCTCGACGGCTCAAGCAAGCGGGGAGAACTGCTGCTGTGTGCAGAGCTCGTTGAGTTCATCATTATGAGTCACACACTTTCCTTTCCAAAGATTTCTTCAATGTTACAATGGATTTGAGATAATGAAGCTGATGTATCTACAGAGTGCATATCTCGACGGCGTAAGCAAGCAGGGAGTATTCCACTAAAGTGCAGCTCTCGTTGAGTTCATCATTAGGAGTAATCCTCAATGGTTTCCAGAAATGTTCTCAATGTCACAGTGCCTTTGAGGCAATGAAGCTGACATTGCTGCAATCTTCATATGTCGACGGTGCAAGGATGCAGGGAGTATTCCAGCAACCTGCAGATCCCCTTGAGTTCAGCATTTTGAGCAATCCTCTTTGGTTTCCAAACATTTCCTCAATGTCACAATGGCTTTGAGACAACGAAGCTGATTTTGAGTCAAAGTGCATATCTCGACCTGGGAAGGAAACAGGGAGTATTCCAGCAATGTGCAGATCTCGTGGAGTTCTTCATTTTGAATAATACGCTTTAGTTTCCAAAGATTTTCACAAAGTAACTGTGGCTTTGAGATAATGAAATTGACATTTCTACAAAGTGCATCTCTCGACGGCATAAGCAAAGAGGGAGTATTCCAGCAAAGTGCAGATCTCGTTGAGATCATCACTGGAAGAAATCCTCAATGGTTTCCAGAAATGTTCTCAATATCACAGTGCTTTTGAGACAATGAAGCTGACATTGCGGCAAAGTGCATAACTCGACGGTCCTAACAAGCGGGGAGTGTTCCTGCAAACTGCAGATCTCGTTGCGTTTATCATTTTGAGAAATCCTCATTAGTTTTCAAAAAATTTCTCAATTCCTCAGTGGTTTTTAGACGTTAAAGCAGATCTTGAGGCAAAGTGCATATCTCGACAGCTCAAGCAAGCGGGGAGTACTGCTGCTGTGTGCAGAGCTCGTTGAGTTCATCATTATGAGTCACACACTTTCCTTTCCAAAGATTTCTTCAATGTTACAATGGATTTGAGATAATGAAGCTGATGTATCTACAGAGTGCATATCTCGACGGCGTAAGCAAGCAGGGAGTATTCCACTAAAGTGCAGCTCTCGTTGAGTTCATCATTAGGAGTAATCCTCAATGTTTTCCAGAAATGTTCTCAATGTCACAGTGCCTTTGAGGCAATGAAGCTGACATTGCTGCAATCTTCATATGTCGACGGTGCAAGGATGCAGGGAGTATTCCAGCAACCTGCAGATCCCCTTGAGTTCAGCATTTTGAGCAATCCTCTTTGGTTTCCAAAGATTTCCTCAATGTCACAATGGCTTTGAGACAATGAAGCTGATTTTGAGAGAAAGTGCATATCTGGACCTGGGAAGGAAACAGGGAGTATTCCAGCAATGTGCAGATCTCGTGGAGTTCTTCATTTTGAATAATACGCTTTAGTTTCCAAAGATTTTCACAAAGTAACTGTGGCTTTGAGATAATGAAACTGATATTTCTACAAAGTGCATCTCTCGATGGCGTAAGCAAAGAGGGAGTATTCCAGCAAAGTGCAGATCTCGTTGAGATCATCACTGGGAGAAATCCTCAATGGTTTCCAGAAATGTTCTCAATATCACAGTGCTTTTGAGACAATGAAGCTGACATTGCGGCAAAGTGCATATCTCGACGGTCCTAACAAACGGGGAGTGTTCCTGCAAACTGCAGATCTCGTTGCGTTTATCATTTTGAGAAATCCTCATTAGTATTCAAAAAATTTCTCAATTCCTCAGTGGTTTTTAGACGTTAAAGCAGATTTTGTGGCAAAGTGCATATCTCGACGGCTCAAGCAAGCGGGGAGAACTGCTGCTGTGTGCAGAGCTCGTTGAGTTCATCATTATGAGTCACACACTTTCCTTTCCAAAGATTTCTTCAATGTTACAATGGATTTGTGATAATGAAGCTGATGTATCTACAGAGTGCATATCTCGACGGCGTAAGCAAGCAGGGAGTATTCCACTAAAGTGCAGCTCTCGTTGAGTTCATCATTATAAGTAATCCTCAATGCTTTCCAGAAATGTTCTCAATGTCACAGTGCCTTTGAGGCAATAAAGCTGACATTGCTGCAATCTTCATATGTCGACGGTGCAAGGATGCAGGGAGTATTCCAGCAACCTGCAGATCCCCTTGAGTTCAGCATTTTGAGCAATCCTCTTTGGTTTCCAAACATTTCCTCAATGTCACAATGGCTTTGAGACAACGAAGCTGATTTTGAGTCAAAGTGCATATCTCGACCTGGGAAGGAAACAGGGAGTATTCCAGCAATGTGCAGATCTCGTGGAGTTCTTCATTTTGAATAATACGCTTTAGTTTCCAAAGATTTTCACAAAGTAACTGTGGCTTTGAGATAATGAAATTGACATTTCTACAAAGTGCATCTCTCGACGGCATAAGCAAAGAGGGAGTATTCCAGCAAAGTGCAGATCTCGTTGAGATCATCACTGGAAGAAATCCTCAATGGTTTCCAGAAATGTTCTCAATATCACAGTGCTTTTGAGACAATGAAGCTGACATTGCGGCAAAGTGCATATCTCGACGGTCCTAACAAACGGGGAGTGTTCCTGCAAACAGCAGATCTCGTTGCGTTTATCATTTTGAGAAATCCTCATTAGTTTCGAAAAAATGTCTGAATACCTCAGTGGTTTTTACACTTTAAAGCCGATCCTGAGGCAAAGTGCATATCTCGACAGCTCAAGCAAGCGGGGAGTACTGCTGCTGTCTGCAGAGCTCGTTGAGTTCATCATTATGAGTCACACACTTTCCTTTCCAAAGATTTCTTCAATGTTACAATGGATTTGAGATAATGAAGCTGATGTTTCTACAGAGTGCATATCTCGACGGCGTAAGCAAGCAGGAAGTATTCCACTAAAGTGCAGCTCTCGTTGAGTTCATCATTAGGAGTAATCCTCAATGGTTTCCAGAAATGTTCTCAATGTCACAGTGCCTTTGAGGCAATGAAGCTGACATTGCTGCAATCTTCATATGTCGACGGTGCAAGGATGCAGGGAGTATTCCAGCAACCTGCAGATCCCCTTGAGTTCAGCATTTTGAGCAATCCTCTTTGGTTTCCAAAGATTTCCTCAATGTCACAATGGCTTTGAGACAATGAAGCTGATTTTGAGAGAAAGTGCATATCTGGACCTGGGAAGGAAACAGGGAGTATTCCAGCAATGTGCAGATCTCGTGGAGTTCTTCATTTTGAATAATACGCTTTAGTTTCCAAAGATTTTCACAAAGTAACTGTGGCTTTGAGATAATGAAACTGATATTTCCACAAAGTGCATCTCTCGATGGCGTAAGCAAAGAGGGAGTATTCCAGCAAAGTGCAGATCTCGTTGAGATCATCACTGGGAGAAATCCTCATTGGTTTCCAGAAATGTTCTCAATATCACAGTGCTTTAGCGTTAATGAAGCTGACATTGCGGCAAAGTGCATATCTCGACGGTCCTAACAAACGGGGAGTGTTCCTGCAAACTGCAGATCTCGTTGCGTTTATCATTTTGAGAAATCCTCATTAGTATTCAAAAAATTTCTCAATTCCTCAGTGGTTTTTAGACGTTAAAGCAGATCTTGAGGCAAAGTGCATATCTCGACGGCTCAAGCAAGCGGGGAGAACTGCTGCTGTGTGCAGAGCTCGTTGAGTTCATCATTATGAGTCACACACTTTCCTTTCCAAAGATTTCTTCAATGTTACAATGGATTTGAGATAATGAAGCTGATGTATCTACAGAGTGCATATCTCGACGGCGTAAGCAAGCAGGGGGTTTTCCACTAAAGTGCAGCTCTCGTTGAGTTCATCATTAGGAGTAATCCTCAATGCTTTCCAGAAATGTTCTCAATGTCACAGTGCCTTTGAGGCAATGAAGCTGACATTGCTGCAATCTTCATATGTCGACGGTGCAAGGATGCAGGGAGTATTCCAGCAACCTGCAGATCCCCTTGAGTTCAGCATTTTGAGCAATCCTCTTTGGTTTCCAAACATTTCCTCAATGTCACAATGGCTTTGAGACAACGAAGCTGATTTTGAGTCAAAGTGCATATCTCGACCTGGGAAGGAAACAGGGAGTATTCCAGCAATGTGCAGATCTCGTGGAGTTCTTCATTTTGAATAATACGCTTTAGTTTCCAAAGATTTTCACAAAGTAACTGTGGCTTTGAGATAATGAAATTGACATTTCTACAAAGTGCATCTCTCGACGGCATAAGCAAAGAGGGAGTATTCCAGCAAAGTGCAGATCTCGTTGAGATCATCACTGGAAGAAATGCTCAATGGTTTCCAGAAATGTTCTCAATATCACAGTGCTTTTGAGACAATGAAGCTGACATTGCGGCAAAGTGCATATCTCGATGGTCCTAACAAACGGGGAGTGTTCCTGCAAACTGCAGATCTCGTTGCGTTTATCATTTTGAGAAATCCTCATTAGTATTCAAAAAATTTCTCAATTCCTCAGTGGTTTTTAGACGTTAAAGCAGATTTTGTGGCAAAGTGCATATCTCGACGGCTCAAGCAAGCGGGGAGAACTGCTGCTGTGTGCAGAGCTCGTTGAGTTCATCATTATGAGTCACACACTTTCCTTTCGAAAGATTTCTTCAATGTTACAATGGATTTGTGATAATGAAGCTGATGTATCTACAGAGTGCATATCTCGACGGCGTAAGCAAGCAGGGAGTATTCCACTAAAGTGCAGCTCTCGTTGAGTTCATCATTAGGAGTAATCCTCAATGCTTTCCAGAAATGTTCTCAATGTCACAGTGCCTTTGAGGCAATGAAGCTGACATTGCTGCAATCTTCATATGTCGACGGTGCAAGGATGCAGGGAGTATTCCAGCAACCTGCAGATCCCCTTGAGTTCAGCATTTTGAGCAATCCTCATTGGTTTCCAAACATTTCCTCAATGTCACAATGGCTTTGAGACAACGAAGCTGATTTTGAGTCAAAGTGCATATCTCGACCTGGGAAGGAAACAGGGAGTATTCCAGCAATGTGCAGATCTCGTGGAGTTCTTCATTTTGAATAATACGCTTTAGTTTCCAAAGATTTTCACAAAGTAACTGTGGCTTTGAGATAATGAAATTGACATTTCTACAAAGTGCATCTCTCGACGGCATAAGCAAAGAGGGAGTATTCCAGCAAAGTGCAGATCTCGTTGAGATCATCACTGGAAGAAATCCTCAATGGTTTCCAGAAATGTTCTCAATATCACAGTGCTTTTGAGACAATGAAGCTGACATTGCCGCAAAGTGCATATCTCGACGGTCCTAACAAACGGGGAGTGTTCCTGCAAACTGCAGATCTCGTTGCGTTTATCATTTTGAGAAATCCTCATTAGTTTCGAAAAAATGTCTGAATACCTCAGTGGTTTTTACACTTTAAAGCCGATCCTGAGGCAAAGTGCATATCTCGACAGCTCAAGCAAGCGGGGAGTACTGCTGCTGTCTGCAGAGCTCGTTGAGTTCATCATTATGAGTCACACACTTTCCTTTCCAAAGATTTCTTCAATGTTACAATGGATTTGAGATAATGAAGCTGATGTTTCTACAGAGTGCATATCTCGACGGCGTAAGCAAGCAGGGAGTATTCCACTAAAGTGCAGCTCTCGTTGAGTTCATCATTAGGAGTAATCCTCAATGCTTTCCAGAAATGTTCTCAATGTCACAGTGCCTTTGAGGCAATGAAGCTGACATTGCTGCAATCTTCATATGTCGACGGTGCAAGGATGCAGGGAGTATTCCAGCAACCTGCAGATCCCCTTGAGTTCAGCATTTTGAGCAATCCTCTTTGGTTTCCAAAGATTTCCTCAATGTCACAATGGCTTTGAGACAATGAAGCTGATTTTGAGAGAAAGTGCATATCTCGACCTGGGAAGGAAACAGGGAGTATTCCAGCAATGTGCAGATCTCGTGGAGTTCTTCATTTTGAATAATACGCTTTAGTTTCCAAAGATTTTCACAAAGTAACTGTGGCTTTGAGATAATGAAACTGATATTTCTACAAAGTGCATCTCTCGATGGCGTAAGCAAAGAGGGAGTATTCCAGCAAAGTGCAGATCTCGTTGAGATCATCACTGGGAGAAATCCTCAATGGTTTCCAGAAATGTTCTCAATATCACAGTGCTTTAGAGTTAATGAAGCTGACATTGCGGCAAAGTGCATATCTCGACGGTCCTAACAAACGGGGAGTGTTCCTGCAAACTGCAGATCTCGTTGCGTTTATCATTTTGAGAAATCCTCATTAGTTTTCAAAAAATTTCTCAATTCCTCAGTGGTTTTTAGACGTTAAAGCAGATCTTGAGGCAAAGTGCATATCTCGACGGCTCAAGCAAGCGGGGAGTACTGCTGCTGTGTGCAGAGCTCGTTGAGTTCATCATTATGAGTCACACACTTTCCTTTCCAAAGATTTCTTCAATGTTACAATGGATTTGAGATAATGAAGCTGATGTATCTACAGAGTGCATATCTCGACGGCGTAAGCAAGCAGGGAGTATTCCACTAAAGTGCAGCTCTCGTTGAGTTCATCATTAGGAGTAATCCTCAATGCTTTCCAGAAATGTTCTCAATGTCACAGTGCCTTTGAGGCAATGAAGCTGACATTGCTGCAATCTTCATATGTCGACGGTGCAAGGATGCAGGGAGTATTCCAGCAACCTGCAGATCCCCTTGAGTTCAGCATTTTGAGCAATCCTCTTTGGATTCCAAACATTTCCTCAATGTCACAATGGCTTTGAGACAACGAAGCTGATTTTGAGTCAAAGTGCATATCTCGACCTGGGAAGGAAACAGGGAGTATTCCAGCAATGTGCAGATCTCGTGGAGTTCTTCATTTTGAATAATACGCTTTAGTTTCCAAAGATTTTCAGAAAGTAACTGTGGCTTTGAGATAATGAAATTGACATTTCTACAAAGTGCATCTCTCGACGGCATAAGCAAAGAGGGAGTATTCCAGCAAAGTGCAGATCTCGTTGAGTCATCACTGGAAGAAATCCTCAATGGTTTCCAGAAATGTTCTCAATATCACAGTGCTTTTGAGACAATGAAGCTGACATTGCGGCAAAGTGCATATCTCGACGGTCCTAACAAGCGGGGAGTGTTCCTGCAAACAGCAGATCTCGTTGCGTTTATCATTTTGAGAAATCCTCATTAGTTTCGAAAAAATGTCTGAATACCTCAGTGGTTTTTACACTTTAAAACCGATCCTGAGGCAAAGTGCATATCTCGACAGCTCAAGCAAGCGGGGAGTACTGCTGCTGTCTGCAGAGCTCGTTGAGTTCATCATTATGAGTCACACACTTTCCTTTCCAAAGATTTCTTCAATGTTACAATGGATTTGAGATAATGAAGCTGATGTTTCTACAGAGTGCATATCTCGACGGCGTAAGCAAGCAGGGAGTATTCCACTAAAGTGCAGCTCTCGTTGAGTTCATCATTAGGAGTAATCCTCAATGGTTTCCAGAAATGTTCTCAATGTCACAGTGCCTTTGAGGCAATGAAGCTGACATTGCTGCAATCTTCATATGTCGACGGTGCAAGGATGCAGGGAGTATTCCAGCAACCTGCAGATCCCCTTGAGTTCAGCATTTTGAGCAATCCTCTTTGGTTTCCAAAGATTTCCTCAATGTCACAATGGCTTTGAGACAATGAAGCTGATTTTGAGAGAAAGTGCATATCTGGACCTGGGAAGGAAACAGGGAGTATTCCAGCAATGTGCAGATCTCGTGGAGTTCTTCATTTTGAATAATACGCTTTAGTTTCCAAAGATTAACACAAAGTAACTGTGGCTTTGAGATAATGCAACTGATATTTCTACAAAGTGCATCTCTCGACGGCGTAAGCAAAGAGGGAGTATTCCAGCAAAGTGCAGATCTCGTTGAGATCATCACTGGGAGAAATCCTCAATGGTTTCCAGAAATGTTCTCAATATCACAGTGCTTTTGAGACAATGAAGCTGACATTGCGGCAAAGTGCATATCTCGACGGTCCTAACAAGCGGGGAGTGTTCCTGCAAACAGCAGATCTCGTTGCGTTTATCATTTTGAGAAATCCTCATTAGTTTCGAAAAAATGTCTGAATACCTCAGTGGTTTTTAGACCTTAAAGCCGATCCTGAGGCAAAGTGCATATCTCGACAGCTCAAGCAAGCGGGGAGTACTGCTGCTGTCTGCAGAGCTCGTTGAGTTCATCATTAGGAGTAATCCTCAATGGTTTCCAGAAATGTTCTCAATATCACAGTGCTTTAGAGTTAATGAAGCTGACATTGCGGCAAAGTGCATATCTCGACGGCTCAAGCAAGCGGGGAGAACTGCTGCTGTGTGCAGAGCTCGTTGAGTTCATCATTATGAGTCACACACTTTCCTTTCCAAAGATTTCTTCAATGTTACAATGGATTTGTGATAATGAAGCTGATGTATCTACAGAGTGCATATCTCGACGGCGTAAGCAAGCAGGGAGTATTCCACTAAAGTGCAGCTCTCGTTGAGTTCATCATTAGGAGTAATCCTCAATGGTTTCCAGAAATGTTCTCAATGTCACAGTGCCTTTGAGGCAATGAAGCTGACATTGCTGCAATCTTCATATGTCGACGGTGCAAGGATGCAGGGAGTATTCCAGCAACCTGCAGATCCCCTTGAGTTCAGCATTTTGAGCAATCCTCTTTGGTTTCCAAAGATTTCCTCAATGTCACAATGGCTTTGAGACAATGAAGATGATTTTGAGAGAAAGTGCATATCTGGACCTGGGAAGGAAACAGGGAGTATTCCAGCAATGTGCAGATCTCGTGGAGTTCTTCATTTTGAATAATACGCTTTAGTTTCCAAAGATTTTCACAAAGTAACTGTGGCTTTGAGATAATGCAACTGATATTTCTACAAAGTGCATCTCTCGATGGCGTAAGCAAAGAGGGAGTATTCCAGCAAAGTGCAGATCTCGTTGAGATCATCACTGGGAGAAATCCTCAATGGTTTCCAGAAATGTTCTCAATATCACAGTGCTTTAGCGTTAATGAAGCTGACATTGCGGCAAAGTGCATATCTCGACGGTCCTAACAAACGGGGAGTGTTCCTGCAAACTGCAGATCTCGTTGCGTTTATCATTTTGAGAAATCCTCATTAGTATTCAAAAAATTTCTCAATTCCTCAGTGGTTTTTAGACGTTAAAGCAGATCTTGAGGCAAAGTGCATATCTCGACGGCTCAAGCAAGCGGGGAGAACTGCTGCTGTGTGCAGAGCTCGTTGAGTTCATCATTATGAGTCACACACTTTCCTTTCCAAAGATTTCTTCAATGTTACAATGGATTTGAGATAATGAAGCTGATGTATCTACAGAGTGCATATCTCGACGGCGTAAGCAAGCAGGGAGTTTTCCACTAAAGTGCAGCTCTCGTTGAGTTCATCATTAGGAGTAATCCTCAATGCTTTCCAGAAATGTTCTCAATGTCACAGTGCCTTTGAGGCAATGAAGCTGACATTGCTGCAATCTTCATATGTCGACGGTGCAAGGATGCAGGGAGTATTCCAGCAACCTGCAGATCCCCTTGAGTTCAGCATTTTGAGCAATCCTCTTTGGTTTCCAAACATTTCCTCAATGTCACAATGGCTTTGAGACAACGAAGCTGATTTTGAGTCAAAGTGCATATCTCGACCTGGGAAGGAAACAGGGAGTATTCCAGCAATGTGCAGATCTCGTGGAGTTCTTCATTTTGAATAATACGCTTTAGTTTCCAAAGATTTTCACAAAGTAACTGTGGCTTTGAGATAATGAAATTGACATTTCTACAAAGTGCATCTCTCGACGGCATAAGCAAAGAGGGAGTATTCCAGCAAAGTGCAGATCTCGTTGAGATCATCACTGGAAGAAATCCTCAATGGTTTCCAGAAATGTTCTCAATATCACAGTGCTTTTGAGACAATGAAGCTGACATTGCGGCAAAGTGCATATCTCGACGGTCCTAACAAACGGGGAGTGTTCCTGCAAACTGCAGATCTCGTTGCGTTTATCATTTTGAGAAATCCTCATTAGTATTCAAAAAATTTCTCAATTCCTCAGTGGTTTTTAGACGTTAAAGCAGATTTTGTGGCAAAGTGCATATCTCGACGGCTCAAGCAAGCGGGGAGAACTGCTGCTGTGTGCAGAGCTCGTTGAGTTCATCATTATGAGTCACACACTTTCCTTTCGAAAGATTTCTTCAATGTTACAATGGATTTGTGATAATGAAGCTGATGTATCTACAGAGTGCATATCTCGACGGCGTAAGCAAGCAGGGAGTATTCCACTAAAGTGCAGCTCTCGTTGAGTTCATCATTAGGAGTAATCCTCAATGCTTTCCAGAAATGTTCTCAATGTCACAGTGCCTTTGAGGCAATGAAGCTGACATTGCTGCAATCTTCATATGTCGACGGTGCAAGGATGCAGGGAGTATTCCAGCAACCTGCAGATCCCCTTGAGTTCAGCATTTTGAGCAGTCCTCTTTGGTTTCCAAACATTTCCTCAATGTCACAATGGCTTTGAGACAACGAAGCTGATTTTGAGTCAAAGTGCATATCTCGACCTGGGAAGGAAACAGGGAGTATTCCAGCAATGTGCAGATCTCGTGGAGTTCTTCATTTTGAATAATACGCTTTAGTTTCCAAAGATTTTCACAAAGTAACTGTGGCTTTGAGATAATGAAATTGACATTTCTACAAAGTGCATCTCTCGACGGCATAAGCAAAGAGGGAGTATTCCAGCAAAGTGCAGATCTCGTTGAGATCATCACTGGAAGAAATCCTCAATGGTTTCCAGAAATGTTCTCAATATCACAGTGCTTTTGAGACAATGAAGCTGACATTGCGGCAAAGTGCATATCTCGACGGTCCTAACAAACGGGGAGTGTTCCTGCAAACAGCAGATCTCGTTGCGTTTATCATTTTGAGAAATCCTCATTAGTTTCGAAAAAATGTCTGAATACCTCAGTGGTTTTTACACTTTAAAGCCGATCCTGAGGCAAAGTGCATATCTCGACAGCTCAAGCAAGCGGGGAGTACTGCTGCTGTCTGCAGAGCTCGTTGAGTTCATCATTATGAGTCACACACTTTCCTTTCCAAAGATTTCTTCAATGTTACAATGGATTTGAGATAATGAAGCTGATGTTTCTACAGAGTGCATATCTCGACGGCGTAAGCAAGCAGGAAGTATTCCACTAAAGTGCAGCTCTCGTTGAGTTCATCATTAGGAGTAATCCTCAATGGTTTCCAGAAATGTTCTCAATATCACAGTGCTTTAGCGTTAATGAAGCTGACATTGCGGCAAAGTGCATATCTCGACGGTCCTAACAAACGGGGAGTGTTCCTGCAAACTGCAGATCTCGTTGCGTTTATCATTTTGAGAAATCCTCATTAGTATTCAAAAAATTTCTCAATTCCTCAGTGGTTTTTAGACGTTAAAGCAGATCTTGAGGCAAAGTGCATATCTCGACGGCTCAAGCAAGCGGGGAGAACTGCTGCTGTGTGCAGAGCTCGTTGAGTTCATCATTATGAGTCACACACTTTCCTTTCCAAAGATTTCTTCAATGTTACAATGGATTTGAGATAATGAAGCTGATGTATCTACAGAGTGCATATCTCGACGGCGTAAGCAAGCAGGGAGTATTCCACTAAAGTGCAGCTCTCGTTGAGTTCATCATTAGGAGTAATCCTCAATGCTTTCCAGAAATGTTCTCAATGTCACAGTGCCTTTGAGGCAATGAAGCTGACATTGCTGCAATCTTCATATGTCGACGGTGCAAGGATGCAGGGAGTATTCCAGCAACCTGCAGATCCCCTTGAGTTCAGCATTTTGAGCAATCCTCTTTGGTTTCCAAACATTTCCTCAATGTCACAATGGCTTTGAGACAACGAAGCTGATTTTGAGTCAAAGTGCATATCTGGACCTGGGAAGGAAACAGGGAGTATTCCAGCAATGTGCAGATCTCGTGGAGTTCTTCATTTTGAATAATACGCTTTAGTTTCCAAAGATTTTCACAAAGTAACTGTGGCTTTGAGATAATGAAATTGACATTTCTACAAAGTGCATCTCTCGACGGCATAAGCAAAGAGGGAGTATTCCAGCAAAGTGCAGATCTCGTTGAGATCATCACTGGAAGAAATCCTCAATGGTTTCCAGAAATGTTCTCAATATCACAGTGCTTTTGAGACAATGAAGCTGACATTGCCGCAAAGTGCATATCTCGACGGTCCTAACAAGCGGGGAGTGTTCCTGCAAACAGCAGATCTCGTTGCGTTTATCATTTTGAGAAATCCTCATTAGTTTCGAAAAAATGTCTGAATACCTCAGTGGTTTTTACACTTTAAAGCCGATCCTGAGGCAAAGTGCATATCTCGACAGCTCAAGCAAGCGGGGAGTACTGCTGCTGTCTGCAGAGCTCGTTGAGTTCATCATTATGAGTCACACACTTTCCTTTCCAAAGATTTCTTCAATGTTACAATGGATTTGAGATAATGAAGCTGATGTTTCTACAGAGTGCATATCTCGACGGCGTAAGCAAGCAGGAAGTATTCCACTAAAGTGCAGCTCTCGTTGAGTTCATCATTAGGAGTAATCCTCAATGGTTTCCAGAAATGTTCTCAATGTCACAGTGCCTTTGAGGCAATGAAGCTGACATTGCTGCAATCTTCATATGTCGACGGTGCAAGGATGCAGGGAGTATTCCAGCAACCTGCAGATCCCCTTGAGTTCAGCATTTTGAGCAATCCTCTTTGGTTTCCAAAGATTTCCTCAATGTCACAATGGCTTTGAGACAATGAAGCTGATTTTGAGAGAAAGTGCATATCTGGACCTGGGAAGGAAACAGGGAGTATTCCAACAATGTGCAGATCTCGTGGAGTTCTTCATTTTGAATAATACGCTTTAGTTTCCAAAGATTTTCACAAAGTAACTGTGGCTTTGAGATAATGAAACTGATATTTCTACAAAGTGCATCTCTCGATGGCGTAAGCAAAGAGGGAGTATTCCAGCAAAGTGCAGATCTCGTTGAGATCATCACTGGGAGAAATCCTCAATGGTTTCCAGAAATGTTCTCAATATCACAGTGCTTTAGAGTTAATGAAGCTGACATTGCGGCAAAGTGCATATCTCGACGGTCCTAACAAACGGGGAGTGTTCCTGCAAACTGCAGATCTCGTTGCGTTTATCATTTTGAGAAATCCTCATTAGTTTTCAAAAAATTTCTCAATTCCTCAGTGGTTTTTAGACGTTAAAGCAGATCTTGAGGCAAAGTGCATATCTCGACGGCTCAAGCAAGCGGGGAGTACTGCTGCTGTGTGCAGAGCTCGTTGAGTTCATCATTATGAGTCACACACTTTCCTTTCCAAAGATTTCTTCAATGTTACAATGGATTTGAGATAATGAAGCTGATGTATCTACAGAGTGCATATCTCGACGGCGTAAGCAAGCAGGGAGTATTCCACTAAAGTGCAGCTCCTGTTGAGTTCATCATTAGGAGTAATCCTCAATGCTTTCCAGAAATGTTCTCAATGTCACAGTGCCTTTGAGGCAATGAAGCTGACATTGCTGCAATCTTCATATGTCGACGGTGCAAGGATGCAGGGAGTATTCCAGCAACCTGCAGATCCCCTTGAGTTCAGCATTTTGAGCAATCCTCTTTGGTTTCCAAACATTTCCTCAATGTCACAATGGCTTTGAGACAACGAAGCTGATTTTGAGTCAAAGTGCATATCTCGACCTGGGAAGGAAACAGGGAGTATTCCAGCAATGTGCAGATCTCGTGGAGTTCTTCATTTTGAATAATACGCTTTAGTTTCCAAAGATTTTCACAAAGTAACTGTGGCTTTGAGATAATGAAATTGACATTTCTACAAAGTGCATCTCTCGACGGCATAAGCAAAGAGGGAGTTTTCCAGCAAAGTGCAGATCTCGTTGAGTCATCACTGGAAGAAATCCTCAATGGTTTCCAGAAATGTTCTCAATATCACAGTGCTTTTGAGACAATGAAGCTGACATTGCGGCAAAGTGCATATCTCGACGGTCCTAACAAGCGGGGAGTGTTCCTGCAAACAGCAGATCTCGTTGCGTTTATCATTTTGAGAAATCCTCATTAGTTTCGAAAAAATGTCTGAATACCTCAGTGGTTTTTACACTTTAAAGCCGATCCTGAGGCAAAGTGCATATCTCGACAGCTCAAGCAAGCGGGGAGTACTGCTGCTGTCTGCAGAGCTCGTTGAGTTCATCATTATGAGTCACACACTTTCCTTTCCAAAGATTTCTTCAATGTTACAATGGATTTGAGATAATGAAGCTGATGTTTCTACAGAGTGCATATCTCGACGGCGTAAGCAAGCAGGGAGTATTCCACTAAAGTGCAGCTCTCGTTGAGTTCATCATTAGGAGTAATCCTCAATGGTTTCCAGAAATGTTCTCAATGTCACAGTGCCTTTGAGGCAATGAAGCTGACATTGCTGCAATCTTCATATGTCGACGGTGCAAGGATGCAGGGAGTATTCCAGCAACCTGCAGATCCCCTTGAGTTCAGCATTTTGAGCAATCCTCTTTGGTTTCCAAAGATTTCCTCAATGTCACAATGGCTTTGAGACAATGAAGCTGATTTTGAGAGAAAGTGCATATCTGGACCTGGGAAGGAAACAGGGAGTATTCCAGCAATGTGCAGATCTCGTGGAGTTCTTCATTTTGAATAATACGCTTTAGTTTCCAAAGATTTTCACAAAGTAACTGTGGCTTTGAGATAATGAAACTGATATTTCTACAAAGTGCATCTCTCGATGGCGTAAGCAAAGAGGGAGTATTCCAGCAAAGTGCAGATCTCGTTGAGATCATCACTGGGAGAAATCCTCAATGGTTTCCAGAAATGTTCTCAATATCACAGTGCTTTAGAGTTAATGAAGCTGACATTGCGGCAAAGTGCATATCTCGACGGTCCTAACAAACGGGGAGTGTTCCTGCAAACTGCAGATCTCGTTGCGTTTATCATTTTGAGAAATCCTCATTAGTTTCGAAAAAATGTCTGAATACCTCAGTGGTTTTTAGACTTTAAAGCCGATCCTGAGGCAAAGTGCATATCTCGACAGCTCAAGCAAGCGGGGAGTACTGCTGCTGTCTGCAGAGCTCGTTGAGTTCATCATTATGAGTCACACACTTTCCTTTCCAAAGATTTCTTCAATGTTACAATGGATTTGAGATAATGAAGCTGATGTTTCTACAGAGTGCATATCTCGACGGCGTAAGCAAGCAGGGAGTATTCCACTAAAGTGCAGCTCTCGTTGAGTTCATCATTAGGAGTAATCCTCAATGGTTTCCAGAAATGTTCTCAATATCACAGTGCTTTAGAGTTAATGAAGCTGACATTGCGGCAAAGTGCATATCTCGACGGTCCTAACAAACGGGGAGTGTTCCTGCAAACTGCAGATCTCGTTGCGTTTATCATTTTGAGAAATCCTCATTAGTTTTCAAAAAATTTCTCAATTCATCAGTGGTTTTTAGACGTTAAAGCAGATCTTGAGGCAAAGTGCATATCTCGACGGCTCAAGCAAGTGGGGAGTACTGCTGCTGTGTGCAGAGCTCGTTGAGTTCATCATTATGAGTCACACACTTTCCTTTCCAAAGATTTCTTCAATGTTACAATGGATTTGAGATAATGAAGCTGATGTTTCTACAGAGTGCATATCTCGACGGCGTAAGCAAGCAGGGAGTATTCCACTAAAGTGCAGCTCTCGTTGAGTTCATCATTAGGAGTAATCCTCAATGCTTTCCAGAAATGTTCTCAATGTCACAGTGCCTTTGAGGCAATGAAGCTGACATTGCTGCAATCTTCATATGTCGACGGTGCAAGGATGCAGGGAGTATTCCAGCAACCTGCAGATCCCCTTGAGTTCAGCATTTTGAGCAATCCTCTTTGGTTTCCAAAGATTTCCTCAATGTCACAATGGCTTTGAGACAACGAAGCGGATTTTGAGTCAAAGTGCATATCTCGACCTGGGAAGGAAACAGGGAGTATTCCAGCAATGTGCAGATCTCGTGGAGTTCTTCATTTTGAATAATACGCTTTAGTTTCCAAAGATTTTCACAAAGTAACTGTGGCTTTGAGATAATGAAATTGACATTTCTACAAAGTGCATCTCTCGACGGCATAAGCAAAGAGGGAGTATTCCAGCAAAGTGCAGATCTCGTTGAGATCATCACTGGAAGAAATCCTCAATGGTTTCCAGAAATGTTCTCAATATCACAGTGCTTTTGAGACAATGAAGCTGACATTGCGGCAAAGTGCATATCTCGACGGTCCTAACAAGCGGGGAGTGTTCCTGCAAACAGCAGATCTCGTTGCGTTTATCATTTTGAGAAATCCTCATTAGTTTCGAAAAAATGTCTGAATACCTCAGTGGTTTTTACACTTTAAAGCCGATCCTGAGGCAAAGTGCATATCTCAACAGCTCAAGCAAGCGGGGAGTACTGCTGCTGTGTGCAGAGCTCGTTGAGTTCATCATTATGAGTCACACACTTTCCTTTCCAAAGATTTCTTCAATGTTACAATGGATTTGAGATAATGAAGCTGATGTTTCTACAGAGTGCATATCTCGACGGCGTAAGCAAGCAGGGAGTATTCCACTAAAGTGCAGCTCTCGTTGAGTTCATCATTAGGAGTAATCCTCAATGCTTTCCAGAAATGTTCTCAATGTCACAGTGCCTTTGAGGCAATGAAGCTGACATTGCTGCAATCTTCATATGTCGACGGTGCAAGGATGCAGGGAGTATTCCAGCAACCTGCAGATCCCCTTGAGTTCAGCATTTTGAGCAATCCTCTTTGGTTTCCAAAGATTTCCTCAATGTCACAATGGCTTTGAGACAATGAAGATGATTTTGAGAGAAAGTGCATATCTGGACCTGGGAAGGAAACAGGGAGTATTCCAGCAATGTGCAGATCTCGTGGAGTTCTTCATTTTGAATAATACGCTTTAGTTTCCAAAGATTTTCACAAAGTAACTGTGGCTTTGAGATAATGAAACTGATATTTCTACAAAGTGCATCTCTCGATGGCGTAAGCAAAGAGGGAGTATTCCAGCAAAGTGCAGATCTCGTTGAGATCATCACTGGGAGAAATCCTCAATGGTTTCCAGAAATGTTCTCAATATCACAGTGCTTTAGAGTTAATGAAGCTGACATTGCGGCAAAGTGCATATCTCGACGGTCCTAACAAACGGGGAGTGTTCCTGCAAACTGCAGATCTCGTTGCGTTTATCATTTTGAGAAATCCTCATTAGTATTCAAAAAATTTCTCAATTCCTCAGTGGTTTTTAGACGTTAAAGCAGATCTTGAGGCAAAGTGCATATCTCGACGGCTCAAGCAAGCGGGGAGAACTGCTGCTGTGTGCAGAGCTCGTTGAGTTCATCATTATGAGTCACACACTTTCCTTTCCAAAGATTTCTTCAATGTTACAATGGATTTGTGATAATGAAGCTGATGTATCTACAGAGTGCATATCTCGACGGCGTAAGCAAGCAGGGAGTATTCCACTAAAGTGCAGCTCTCGTTGAGTTCATCATTAGGAGTAATCCTCAATGTTTTCCAGAAATGTTCTCAATGTCACAGTGCCTTTGAGGCAATGAAGCTGACATTGCTGCAATCTTCATATGTCGACGGTGCAAGGATGCAGGGAGTATTCCAGCAACCTGCAGATCCCCTTGAGTTCAGCATTTTGAGCAATCCTCTTTGGTTTCCAAAGATTTCCTCAATGTCACAATGGCTTTGAGACAATGAAGCTGATTTTGAGAGAAAGTGCATATCTGGACCTGGGAAGGAAACAGGGAGTATTCCAGCAATGTGCAGATCTCGTGGAGTTCTTCATTTTGAATAATACGCTTTAGTTTCCAAAGATTTTCACAAACTAACTGTGGCTTTGAGATAATGAAACTGATATTTCTACAAAGTGCATCTCTCGATGGCGTAAGCAAAGAGGGAGTATTCCAGCAAAGTGCAGATCTCGTTGAGATCATCACTGGGAGAAATCCTCAATGGTTTCCAGAAATGTTCTCAATATCACAGTGCTTTAGAGTTAATGAAGCTGACATTGCGGCAAAGTGCATATCTCGACGGTCCTAACAAACGGGGAGTGTTCCTGCCAACTGCAGATCTCGTTGCGTTTATCATTTTGAGAAATCCTCATTAGTTTCGAAAAAATGTCTGAATACCTCAGTGGTTTTTAGACTTTAAAGCCGATCCTGAGGCAAAGTGCATATCTCGACAGCTCAAGCAAGCGGGGAGTACTGCTGCTGTCTGCAGAGCTCGTTGAGTTCATCATTATGAGTCACACACTTTCCTTTCCAAAGATTTCTTCAATGTTACAATGGATTTGAGATAATGAAGCTGATGTTTCTACAGAGTGCATATCTCGACGGCGTAAGCAAGCAGGGAGTATTCCACTAAAGTGCAGCTCTCGTTGAGTTCATCATTAGGAGTAAAACTCAATGGTTTCCAGAAATGTTCTCAATATCACAGTGCTTTTGAGTTAATGAAGCTGACATTGCGGCAAAGTGCATATCTCGACGGTCCTAACAAACGGGGAGTGTTCCTGCAAACTGCAGATCTCGTTGCGTTTATCATTTTGAGAAATCCTCATTAGTTTTCAAAAAATTTCTCAATTCATCAGTGGTTTTTAGACGTTAAAGCAGATCTTGAGGCAAAGTGCATATCTCGACGGCTCAAGCAAGTGGGGAGTACTGCTGCTGTGTGCAGAGCTCGTTGAGTTCATCATTATGAGTCACACACTTTCCTTTCCAAAGATTTCTTCAATGTTACAATGGATTTGAGATAATGAAGCTGATGTTTCTACAGAGTGCATATCTCGACGGCGTAAGCAAGCAGGGAGTATTCCACTAAAGTGCAGCTCTCGTTGAGTTCATCATTAGGAGTAATCCTCAATGCTTTCCAGAAATGTTCTCAATGTCACAGTGCCTTTGAGGCAATGAAGCTGACATTGCTGCAATCTTCATATGTCGACGGTGCAAGGATGCAGGGAGTATTCCAGCAACCTGCAGATCCCCTTGAGTTCAGCATTTTGAGCAATCCTCTTTGGTTTCCAAAGATTTCCTCAATGTCACAATGGCTTTGAGACAACGAAGCGGATTTTGAGTCAAAGTGCATATCTCGACCTGGGAAGGAAACAGGGAGTATTCCAGTAATGTGCAGATCTCGTGGAGTTCTTCATTTTGAATAATACGCTTTAGTTTCCAAAGATTTTCACAAAGTAACTGTGGCTTTGAGATAATGAAATTGACATTTCTACAAAGTGCATCTCTCGACGGCATAAGCAAAGAGGGAGTATTCCAGCAAAGTGCAGATCTCGTTGAGATCATCACTGGAAGAAATCCTCAATGGTTTCCAGAAATGTTCTCAATATCACAGTGCTTTTGAGACAATGAAGCTGACATTGCGGCAAAGTGCATATCTCGACGGTCCTAACAAGCGGGGAGTGTTCCTGCAAACAGCAGATCTCGTTGCGTTTATCATTTTGAGAAATCCTCATTAGTTTCGAAAAAATGTCTGAATACCTCAGTGGTTTTTACACTTTAAAGCCGATCCTGAGGCAAAGTGCATATCTCGACAGCTCAAGCAAGCGGGGAGTACTGCTGCTGTCTGCAGAGCTCGTTGAGTTCATCATTATGAGTCACACACTTTCCTTTCCAAAGATTTCTTCAATGTTACAATGGATTTGAGATAATGAAGCTGATGTTTCTACAGAGTGCATATCTCGACGGCGTAAGCAAGCAGGGAGTATTCCACTAAAGTGCAGCTCTCGTTGAGTTCATCATTAGGAGTAATCCTCAATGCTTTCCAGAAATGTTCTCAATGTCACAGTGCCTTTGAGGCAATGAAGCTGACATTGCTGCAATCTTCATATGTCGACGGTGCAAGGATGCAGGGAGTATTCCAGCAACCTGCAGATCCCCTTGAGTTCAGCATTTTGAGCAATCCTCTTTGGTTTCCAAAGATTTCCTCAATGTCACAATGGCTTTGAGACAATGAAGATGATTTTGAGAGAAAGTGCATATCTGGACCTGGGAAGGAAACAGGGAGTATTCCAGCAATGTGCAGATCTCGTGGAGTTCTTCATTTTGAATAATACGCTTTAGTTTCCAAAGAGTTTCACAAAGTAACTGTGGCTTTGAGATAATGAAATTGACATTTCTACAAAGTGCATCTTTCGACGGCATAAGCAAAGAGGGAGTATTCCAGCAAAGTGCAGATCTCGTTGAGTCATCACTGGAAGAAATCCTCAATGGTTTCCAGAAATGTTCTCAATATCACAGTGCTTTTGAGACAATGAAGCTGACATTGCGGCAAAGTGCATATCTCGACGGTCCTAACAAGCGGGGAGTGTTCCTGCAAACAGCAGATCTCGTTGCGTTTATCATTTTGAGAAATCCTCACTAGTTTCGAAAAAATGTCTGAATACCTCAGTGGTTTTTACACTTTAAAGCCGATCCTGAGGCAAAGTGCATATCTCGACAGCTCAAGCAAGCGGGGAGTACTGCTGCTGTCTGCAGAGCTCGTTGAGTTCATCATTATGAGTCACACACTTTCCTTTCCAAAGATTTCTTCAATGTTACAATGGATTTGAGATAATGAAGCTGATGTTTCTACAGAGTGCATATCTCGACGGCGTAAGCAAGCAGGAAGTATTCCACTAAAGTGCAGCTCTCGTTGAGTTCATCATTAGGAGTAATCCTCAATGGTTTCCAGAAATGTTCTCAATGTCACAGTGCCTTTGAGGCAATGAAGCTGACATTGCTGCAATCTTCATATGTCGACGGTGCAAGGATGCAGGGAGTATTCCAGCAACCTGCAGATCCCCTTGAGTTCAGCATTTTGAGCAATCCTCTTTGGTTTCCAAAGATTTCCTCAATGTCACAATGGCTTTGAGACAATGAAGCTGATTTTGAGAGAAAGTGCATATCTGGACCTGGGAAGGAAACAGGGAGTATTCCAGCAATGTGCAGATCTCGTGGAGTTCTTCATTTTGAATAATACGCTTTAGTTTCCAAAGAGTTTCACAAAGTAACTGTGGCTTTGAGATAATGAAACTGATATTTCTACAAAGTGCATCTCTCGATGGCGTAAGCAAAGAGGCAGTATTCCAGCAAAGTGCAGATCTCGTTGAGATCATCACTGGGAGAAATCCTCAATGGTTTCCAGAAATGTTCTCAATATCACAGTGCTTTTGAGACAATGAAGCTGACATTGCGGCAAAGTGCATATCTCGACGGTCCTAACAAACGGGGAGTGTTCCTGCAAACTGCAGATCTCGTTGCGTTTATCATTTTGAGAAATCCTCATTAGTATTCAAAAAATTTCTCAATTCCTCAGTGGTTTTTAGACGTTGAAGCAGATTTTGTGGCAAAGTGCATATCTCGACGGCTCAAGCAAGCGGGGAGAACTGCTGCTGTGTGCAGAGCTCGTTGAGTTCATCATTATGAGTCACACACTTTCCTTTCCAAAGATTTCTTCAATGTTACAATGGATTTGTGATAATGAAGCTGATGTATCTACAGAGTGCATATCTCGACGGCGTAAGCAAGCAGGGAGTATTCCACTAAAGTGCAGCTCTCGTTGAGTTCATCATTAGGAGTAATCCTCAATGCTTTCCAGAAATGTTCTCAATGTCACAGTGCCTTTGAGGCAATGAAGCTGACATTGCTGCAATCTTCATATGTCGACGGTGCAAGGATGCAGGGAGTATTCCAGCAACCTGCAGATCCCCTTGAGTTCAGCATTTTGAGCAATCCTCTTTGGTTTCCAAAGATTTCCTCAATGTCACAATGGCTTTGAGACAATGAAGCTGATTTTGAGAGAAAGTGCATATCTGGACCTGGGAAGGAAACAGGGAGTATTCCAGCAATGTGCAGATCTCGTGGAGTTCTTCATTTTGAATAATACGCTTTAGTTTCCAAAGAGTTTCACAAAGTAACTGTGGCTTTGAGATAATGAAACTGATATTTCTACAAAGTGCATCTCTCGATGGCGTAAGCAAAGAGGCAGTATTCCAGCAAAGTGCAGATCTCGTTGAGATCATCACTGGGAGAAATCCTCAATGGTTTCCAGAAATGTTCTCAATATCACAGTGCTTTTGAGACAATGAAGCTGACATTGCGGCAAAGTGCATATCTCGACGGTCCTAACAAGCGGGGAGTGTTCCTGCAAACAGCAGATCTCGTTGCGTTTATCATTTTGAGAAATCCTCACTAGTTTCGAAAAAATGTCTGAATACCTCAGTGGTTTTTACACTTTAAAGCCGATCCTGAGGCAAAGTGCATATCTCGACAGCTCAAGCAAGCGGGGAGTACTGCTGCTGTCTGCAGAGCTCGTTGAGTTCATCATTATGAGTCACACACTTTCCTTTCCAAAGATTTCTTCAATGTTACAATGGATTTGAGATAATGAAGCTGATGTTTCTACAGAGTGCATATCTCGACGGCGTAAGCAAGCAGGGAGTATTCCACTAAAGTGCAGCTCTCGTTGAGTTCATCATTAGGAGTAATCCTCAATGGTTTCCAGAAATGTTCTCAATGTCACAGTGCCTTTGAGGCAATGAAGCTGACATTGCGGCAAAGTGCATATCTCGACGGTCCTAACAAACGGGGAGTGTTCCTGCAAACTGCAGATCTCGTTGAGTCATCACTGGAAGAAATCCTCAATGGTTTCCAGAAATGTTCTCAATATCACAGTGCTTTTGAGACAATGAAGCTGACATTGCGGCAAAGTGCATATCTCGACGGTCCTAACAAACGGGGAGTGTTCCTGCAAACTGCAGATCTCGTTGCGTTTATCATTTTGAGAAATCCTCATTAGTATTCAAAAAATTTCTCAATTCCTCAGTGGTTTTTAGACGTTGAAGCAGATTTTGTGGCAAAGTGCATATCTCGACGGCTCAAGCAAGCGGGGAGAACTGCTGCTGTGTGCAGAGCTCGTTGAGTTCATCATTATGAGTCACACACTTTCCTTTCCAAAGATTTCTTCAATGTTACAATGGATTTGTGATAATGAAGCTGATGTATCTACAGAGTGCATATCTCGACGGCGTAAGCAAGCAGGGAGTATTCCACTAAAGTGCAGCTCTCGTTGAGTTCATCATTAGGAGTAATCCTCAATGCTTTCCAGAAATGTTCTCAATGTCACAGTGCCTTTGAGGCAATGAAGCTGACATTGCTGCAATCTTCATATGTCGACGGTGCAAGGATGCAGGGAGTATTCCAGCAACCTGCAGATCCCCTTGAGTTCAGCATTTTGAGCAATCCTCTTTGGTTTCCAAACATTTCCTCAATGTCACAATGGCTTTGAGACAACGAAGCTGATTTTGAGTCAAAGTGCATATCTCGACCTGGGAAGGAAACAGGGAGTATTCCAGCAATGTGCAGATCTCGTGGAGTTCTTCATTTTGAATAATACGCTTTAGTTTCCAAAGATTTTCACAAAGTAACTGTGGCTTTGAGATAATGAAATTGTCATTTCTACAAAGTGCATCTCTCGACGGCATAAGCAAAGAGGGAGTATTCCAGCAAAGTGCAGATCTCGTTGAGATCATCACTGGAAGAAATCCTCAATGGTTTCCAGAAATGTTCTCAATATCACAGTGCTTTTGAGACAATGAAGCTGACATTGCGGCAAAGTGCATATCTCGACGGTCCTAACAAACGGGGAGTGTTCCTGCAAACAGCAGATCTCGTTGCGTTTATCATTTTGAGAAATCCTCATTAGTTTCGAAAAAATGTCTGAATACCTCAGTGGTTTTTACACTTTAAAGCCGATCCTGAGGCAAAGTGCATATCTCGACAGCTCAAGCAAGCGGGGAGTACTGCTGCTGTCTGCAGAGCTCGTTGAGTTCATCATTATGAGTCATAAGAACATAAGAACATAAGAAATAGGAGCAGGAGTAGGCCATCTGGCCCTTCGAGCCTGCCCCGCCATTCAATAAGATCATGGCTGATCTGTCGTGGCTCAGTTCCACTTTCCCGCCCTCTCCCCATAACCCTTAATCCCCTCTCTTATCAAAAACCCATCAACCCGCTTCTTAAAAATATTTAGCGAGGCAGCCTCCACCACTTCAACGGGCAGAGAATTCCAGAGATTCACCACCCTTTGAGTGAAGAAGTTCCTCCTCAACTCCGTTCTGAACCGCCCCCCCTTTATCTTGAGGCTGTGCCCCCTAGTCCTACTGTCTTTTTTGAGCGGGAAGAGTCTTTCCACCTCTATCCTATCCATCCCATTCATCATCTTATACGTCTCAATGAGATCTCCCCTCATTCTTCTAAACTCTAACGAGTACAAGCCTAGTTTATTCAGCCTCTCCTCATAGCTCAACCCCCTCAACTCCGGTATCAGCCTAGTAAACCTCCTCTGCACTCCCTCCAAGGCCAAAATATCCTTGCGCAGGTGCGGCGCCCAAAACTGCACACAGTACTCCAGCTGCGGCCTCACCAATGCCCTATACAGCTGCAGCAAGACCTCCCTACTTTTATATTCAATCCCCCTCGCTATGAAGGCCAGCATCCCATTCGCCTTCCTGACCACCTGCTGCACCTGCAGGCTGGGTTTTTGCGACTCATGCACAAGGACCCCGAGGTCCCTCTGCACCGTCGCCTGCTGCAGTTTTTCGCCACGTAAGTAATAGTCCTTCCTACCATTCTTCCTACCAAAGTGGACCACCTCACACTTGCCAACATTAAATTCCATTTGCCATTTCCTGGCCCATTCGCCCAGCCTATCTAGATCCTTCTGCAGACTCTCCACACCCTCCGCACAATTTGCCTTTCCCCCAATCTTCCCCCAGTCACACACTTTCCTTTCCAAAGATTTCTTCAATGTTACAATGGATTTGAGATAATGAAGCTGATGTTTCTACAGAGTGCATATCTCGACGGCGTAAGCAAGCAGGAAGTATTCCACTAAAGTGCAGCTCTCGTTGAGTTCATCATTAGGAGTAATCCTCAATGGTTTCCAGAAATGTTCTCAATGTCACAGTGCCTTTGAGGCAATGAAGCTGACATTGCTGCAATCTTCATATGTCGACGGTGCAAGGATGCAGGGAGTATTCCAGCAACCTGCAGATCCCCTTGAGTTCAGCATTTTGAGCAATCCTCTTTGGTTTCCAAAGATTTCCTCAATGTCACAATGGCTTTGAGACAATGAAGCTGATTTTGAGAGAAAGTGCATATCTGGACCTGGGAAGGAAACAGGGAGTATTCCAGCAATGTGCAGATCTCGTGGAGTTCTTCATTTTGAATAATACGCTTTAGTTTCCAAAGATTTTCACAAAGTAACTGTGGCTTTGAGATAATGAAACTGATATTTCTACAAAGTGCATCTCTCGATGGCGTAAGCAAAGAGGGAGTATTCCAGCAAAGTGCAGATCTCGTTGAGATCATCACTGGGAGAAATCCTCAATGGTTTCCAGAAATGTTCTCAATATCACAGTGCTTTAGAGTTAATGAAGCTGACATTGCGGCAAAGTGCATATCTCGACGGTCCTAACAAACGGGGAGTGTTCCTGCAAACTGCAGATCTCGTTGCGTTTATCATTTTGAGAAATCCTCATTAGTATTCAAAAAATTTCTCAATTCCTCAGTGGTTTTTAGACGTTAAAGCAGATCTTGAGGCAAAGTGCATATCTCGACGGCTCAAGCAAGCGGGGAGAACTGCTGCTGTGTGCAGAGCTCGTTGAGTTCATCATTATGAGTCACACACTTTCCTTTCCAAAGATTTCTTCAATGTTACAATGGATTTGTGATAATGAAGCTGATGTATCTACAGAGTGCATATCTCGACGGCGTAAGCAAGCAGGGAGTATTCCACTAAAGTGCAGCTCTCGTTGAGTTCATCATTAGGAGTAATCCTCAATGTTTTCCAGAAATGTTCTCAATGTCACAGTGCCTTTGAGGCAATGAAGCTGACATTGCTGCAATCTTCATATGTCGACGGTGCAAGGATGCAGGGAGTATTCCAGCAACCTGCAGATCCCCTTGAGTTCAGCATTTTGAGCAATCCTCTTTGGTATCCAAAGATTTCCTCAATGTCACAATGGCTTTGAGACAATGAAGCTGATTTTGAGAGAAAGTGCATATCTGGACCTGGGAAGGAAACAGGGAGTATTCCAGCAATGTGCAGATCTCGTGGAGTTCTTCATTTTGAATAATACGCTTTAGTTTCCAAAGAGTTTCACAAAGTAACTGTGGCTTTGAGATAATGAAACTGATATTTCTACAAAGTGCATCTCTCGATGGCGTAAGCAAAGAGGCAGTATTCCAGCAAAGTGCAGATCTCGTTGAGATCATCACTGGGAGAAATCCTCAATGGTTTCCAGAAATGTTCTCAATATCACAGTGCTTTTGAGACAATGAAGCTGACATTGCGGCAAAGTGCATATCTCGACGGTCCTAACAAACGGGGAGTGTTCCTGCAAACTGCAGATCTCGTTGCGTTTATCATTTTGAGAAATCCTCATTAGTATTCAAAAAATTTCTCAATTCCTCAGTGGTTTTTAGACGTTAAAGCAGATTTTGTGGCAAAGTGCATATCTCGACGGCTCAAGCAAGCGGGGAGAACTGCTGCTGTGTGCAGAGCTCGTTGAGTTCATCATTATGAGTCACACACTTTCCTTTCCAAAGATTTCTTCAATGTTACAATGGATTTGTGATAATGAAGCTGATGTATCTACAGAGTGCATATCTCGACGGCGTAAGCAAGCAGGGAGTATTCCACTAAAGTGCAGCTCTCGTTGAGTTCATCATGAGGAGTAATCCTCAATGCTTTCCAGAAATGTTCTCAATGTCACAGTGCCTTTGAGGCAATGAAGCTGACATTGCTGCAATCTTCATATGTCGACGGTGCAAGGATGCAGGGAGTATTCCAGCAACCTGCAGATCCCCTTGAGTTCAGCATTTTGAGCAATCCTCTTTGGTTTCCAAACATTTCCTCAATGTCACAATGGCTTTGAGACAACGAAGCTGATTTTGAGTCAAAGTGCATATCTCGACCTGGGAAGGAAACAGGGAGTATTCCAGCAATGTGCAGATCTCGTGGAGTTCTTCATTTTGAATAATACGCTTTAGTTTCCAAAGATTTTCACAAAGTAACTGTGGCTTTGAGATAATGAAATTGTCATTTCTACAAAGTGCATCTCTCGACGGCATAAGCAAAGTGGGAGTATTCCAGCAAAGTGCAGATCTCGTTGAGATCATCACTGGAAGAAATCCTCAATGGTTTCCAGAAATGTTCTCAATATCACAGTGCTTTTGAGACAATGAAGCTGACATTGCGGCAAAGTGCATATCTCGACGGTCCTAACAAACGGGGAGTGTTCCTGCAAACAGCAGATCTCGTTGCGTTTATCATTTTGAGAAATCCTCATTAGTTTCGAAAAAATGTCTGAATACCTCAGTGGTTTTTACACTTTAAAGCCGATCCTGAGGCAAAGTGCATATCTCGACAGCTCAAGCAAGCGGGGAGTACTGCTGCTGTCTGCAGAGCTCGTTGAGTTCATCATTATGAGTCACACACTTTCCTTTCCAAAGATTTCTTCAATGTTACAATGGATTTGAGATAATGAAGCTGATGTTTCTACAGAGTGCATATCTCGACGGCGTAAGCAAGCAGGAAGTATTCCACTAAAGTGCAGCTCTCGTTGAGTTCATCATTAGGAGTAATCCTCAATGGTTTCCAGAAATGTTCTCAATGTCACAGTGCCTTTGAGGCAATGAAGCTGACATTGCTGCAATCTTCATATGTCGACGGTGCAAGGATGCAGGGAGTATTCCAGCAACCTGCAGATCCCCTTGAGTTCAGCATTTTGAGCAATCCTCTTTGGTTTCCAAAGATTTCCTCAATGTCACAATGGCTTTGAGACAATGAAGCTGATTTTGAGAGAAAGTGCATATCTGGACCTGGGAAGGAAACAGGGAGTATTCCAGCAATGTGCAGATCTCGTGGAGTTCTTCATTTTGAATAATACGCTTTAGTTTCCAAAGAGTTTCACAAAGTAACTGTGGCTTTGAGATAATGAAACTGATATTTCTACAAAGTGCATCTCTCGATGGCGTAAGCAAAGAGGCAGTATTCCAGCAAAGTGCAGATCTCGTTGAGATCATCACTGGGAGAAATCCTCAATGGTTTCCAGAAATGTTCTCAATATCACAGTGCTTTTGAGACAATGAAGCTGACATTGCGGCAAAGTGCATATCTCGACGGTCCTAACAAACGGGGAGTGTTCCTGCAAACTGCAGATCTCGTTGCGTTTATCATTTTGAGAAATCCTCATTAGTATTCAAAAAATTTCTCAATTCCTCAGTGGTTTTTAGACGTTGAAGCAGATTTTGTGGCAAAGTGCATATCTCGACGGCTCAAGCAAGCGGGGAGAACTGCTGCTGTGTGCAGAGCTCGTTGAGTTCATCATTATGAGTCACACACTTTCCTTTCCAAAGATTTCTTCAATGTTACAATGGATTTGTGATAATGAAGCTGATGTATCTACAGAGTGCATATCTCGACGGCGTAAGCAAGCAGGGAGTATTCCACTAAAGTGCAGCTCTCGTTGAGTTCATCATTAGGAGTAATCCTCAATGCTTTCCAGAAATGTTCTCAATGTCACAGTGCCTTTGAGGCAATGAAGCTGACATTGCTGCAATCTTCATATGTCGACGGTGCAAGGATGCAGGGAGTATTCCAGCAACCTGCAGATCCCCTTGAGTTCAGCATTTTGAGCAATCCTCTTTGGTTTCCAAACATTTCCTCAATGTCACAATGGCTTTGAGACAACGAAGCTGATTTTGAGTCAAAGTGCATATCTCGACCTGGGAAGGAAACAGGGAGTATTCCAGCAATGTGCAGATCTCGTGGAGTTCTTCATTTTGAATAATACGCTTTAGTTTCCAAAGATTTTCACAAAGTAACTGTGGCTTTGAGATAATGAAATTGTCATTTCTACAAAGTGCATCTCTCGACGGCATAAGCAAAGAGGGAGTATTCCAGCAAAGTGCAGATCTCGTTGAGATCATCACTGGAAGAAATCCTCAATGGTTTCCAGAAATGTTCTCAATATCACAGTGCTTTTGAGACAATGAAGCTGACATTGCGGCAAAGTGCATATCTCGACGGTCCTAACAAACGGGGAGTGTTCCTGCAAACAGCAGATCTCGTTGCGTTTATCATTTTGAGAAATCCTCATTAGTTTCGAAAAAATGTCTGAATACCTCAGTGGTTTTTACACTTTAAAGCCGATCCTGAGGCAAAGTGCATATCTCGACAGCTCAAGCAAGCGGGGAGTACTGCTGCTGTCTGCAGAGCTCGTTGAGTTCATCATTATGAGTCATAAGAACATAAGAACATAAGAAATAGGAGCAGGAGTAGGCCATCTGGCCCTTCGAGCCTGCCCCGCCATTCAATAAGATCATGGCTGATCTGTCGTGGCTCAGTTCCACTTTCCCGCCCTCTCCCCATAACCCTTAATCCCCTCTCTTATCAAAAACCCATCAACCCGCTTCTTAAAAATATTTAGCGAGGCAGCCTCCACCACTTCAACGGGCAGAGAATTCCAGAGATTCACCACCCTTTGAGTGAAGAAGTTCCTCCTCAACTCCGTTCTGAACCGCCCCCCCTTTATCTTGAGGCTGTGCCCCCTAGTCCTACTGTCTTTTTTGAGCGGGAAGAGTCTTTCCACCTCTATCCTATCCATCCCATTCATCATCTTATACGTCTCAATGAGATCTCCCCTCATTCTTCTAAACTCTAACGAGTACAAGCCTAGTTTATTCAGCCTCTCCTCATAGCTCAACCCCCTCAACTCCGGTATCAGCCTAGTAAACCTCCTCTGCACTCCCTCCAAGGCCAAAATATCCTTGCGCAGGTGCGGCGCCCAAAACTGCACACAGTACTCCAGCTGCGGCCTCACCAATGCCCTATACAGCTGCAGCAAGACCTCCCTACTTTTATATTCAATCCCCCTCGCTATGAAGGCCAGCATCCCATTCGCCTTCCTGACCACCTGCTGCACCTGCAGGCTGGGTTTTTGCGACTCATGCACAAGGACCCCGAGGTCCCTCTGCACCGTCGCCTGCTGCAGTTTTTCGCCACGTAAGTAATAGTCCTTCCTACCATTCTTCCTACCAAAGTGGACCACCTCACACTTGCCAACATTAAATTCCATTTGCCATTTCCTGGCCCATTCGCCCAGCCTATCTAGATCCTTCTGCAGACTCTCCACACCCTCCGCACAATTTGCCTTTCCCCCAATCTTCCCCCAGTCACACACTTTCCTTTCCAAAGATTTCTTCAATGTTACAATGGATTTGAGATAATGAAGCTGATGTTTCTACAGAGTGCATATCTCGACGGCGTAAGCAAGCAGGAAGTATTCCACTAAAGTGCAGCTCTCGTTGAGTTCATCATTAGGAGTAATCCTCAATGGTTTCCAGAAATGTTCTCAATGTCACAGTGCCTTTGAGGCAATGAAGCTGACATTGCTGCAATCTTCATATGTCGACGGTGCAAGGATGCAGGGAGTATTCCAGCAACCTGCAGATCCCCTTGAGTTCAGCATTTTGAGCAATCCTCTTTGGTTTCCAAAGATTTCCTCAATGTCACAATGGCTTTGAGACAATGAAGCTGATTTTGAGAGAAAGTGCATATCTGGACCTGGGAAGGAAACAGGGAGTATTCCAGCAATGTGCAGATCTCGTGGAGTTCTTCATTTTGAATAATACGCTTTAGTTTCCAAAGATTTTCACAAAGTAACTGTGGCTTTGAGATAATGAAACTGATATTTCTACAAAGTGCATCTCTCGATGGCGTAAGCAAAGAGGCAGTATTCCAGCAAAGTGCAGATCTCGTTGAGATCATCACTGGGAGAAATCCTCAATGGTTTCCAGAAATGTTCTCAATATCACAGTGCTTTAGAGTTAATGAAGCTGACATTGCGGCAAAGTGCATATCTCGACGGTCCTAACAAACGGGGAGTGTTCCTGCAAACTGCAGATCTCGTTGCGTTTATCATTTTGAGAAATCCTCATTAGTATTCAAAAAATTTCTCAATTCCTCAGTGGTTTTTAGACGTTAAAGCAGATCTTGAGGCAAAGTGCATATCTCGACGGCTCAAGCAAGCGGGGAGAACTGCTGCTGTGTGCAGAGCTCGTTGAGTTCATCATTATGAGTCACACACTTTCCTTTCCAAAGATTTCTTCAATGTTACAATGGATTTGTGATAATGAAGCTGATGTATCTACAGAGTGCATATCTCGACGGCGTAAGCAAGCAGGGAGTATTCCACTAAAGTGCAGCTCTCGTTGAGTTCATCATTAGGAGTAATCCTCAATGTTTTCCAGAAATGTTCTCAATGTCACAGTGCCTTTGAGGCAATGAAGCTGACATTGCTGCAATCTTCATATGTCGACGGTGCAAGGATGCAGGGAGTATTCCAGCAACCTGCAGATCCCCTTGAGTTCAGCATTTTGAGCAATCCTCTTTGGTTTCCAAAGATTTCCTCAATGTCACAATGGCTTTGAGACAATGAAGCTGATTTTGAGAGAAAGTGCATATCTGGACCTGGGAAGGAAACAGGGAGTATTCCAGCAATGTGCAGATCTCGTGGAGTTCTTCATTTTGAATAATACGCTTTAGTTTCCAAAGAGTTTCACAAAGTAACTGTGGCTTTGAGATAATGAAACTGATATTTCTACAAAGTGCATCTCTCGATGGCGTAAGCAAAGAGGCAGTATTCCAGCAAAGTGCAGATCTCGTTGAGATCATCACTGGGAGAAATCCTCAATGGTTTCCAGAAATGTTCTCAATATCACAGTGCTTTTGAGACAATGAAGCTGACATTGCGGCAAAGTGCATATCTCGACGGTCCTAACAAACGGGGAGTGTTCCTGCAAACTGCAGATCTCGTTGCGTTTATCATTTTGAGAAATCCTCATTAGTATTCAAAAAATTTCTCAATTCCTCAGTGGTTTTTAGACGTTAAAGCAGATTTTGTGGCAAAGTGCATATCTCGACGGCTCAAGCAAGCGGGGAGAACTGCTGCTGTGTGCAGAGCTCGTTGAGTTCATCATTATGAGTCACACACTTTCCTTTCCAAAGATTTCTTCAATGTTACAATGGATTTGTGATAATGAAGCTGATGTATCTACAGAGTGCATATCTCGACGGCGTAAGCAAGCAGGGAGTATTCCACTAAAGTGCAGCTCTCGTTGAGTTCATCATGAGGAGTAATCCTCAATGCTTTCCAGAAATGTTCTCAATGTCACAGTGCCTTTGAGGCAATGAAGCTGACATTGCTGCAATCTTCATATGTCGACGGTGCAAGGATGCAGGGAGTATTCCAGCAACCTGCAGATCCCCTTGAGTTCAGCATTTTGAGCAATCCTCTTTGGTTTCCAAACATTTCCTCAATGTCACAATGGCTTTGAGACAACGAAGCTGATTTTGAGTCAAAGTGCATATCTCGACCTGGGAAGGAAACAGGGAGTATTCCAGCAATGTGCAGATCTCGTGGAGTTCTTCATTTTGAATAATACGCTTTAGTTTCCAAAGATTTTCACAAAGTAACTGTGGCTTTGAGATAATGAAATTGACATTTCTACAAAGTGCATCTCTCGACGGCATAAGCAAAGAGGGAGTATTCCAGCAAAGTGCAGATCTCGTTGAGATCATCACTGGAAGAAATCCTCAATGGTTTCCAGAAATGTTCTCAATATCACAGTGCTTTTGAGACAATGAAGCTGACATTGCGGCAAAGTGCATATCTCGACGGTCCTAACAAACGGGGAGTGTTCCTGCAAACAGCAGATCTCGTTGCGTTTATCATTTTGAGAAATCCTCATTAGTTTCGAAAAAATGTCTGAATACCTCAGTGGTTTTTACACTTTAAAGCCGATCCTGAGGCAAAGTGCATATCTCGACAGCTCAAGCAAGCGGGGAGTACTGCTGCTGTCTGCAGAGCTCGTTGAGTTCATCATTATGAGTCACACACTTTCCTTTCCAAAGATTTCTTCAATGTTACAATGGATTTGTGATAATGAAGCTGATGTATCTACAGAGTGCATATCTCGACGGCGTAAGCAAGCAGGGAGTATTCCACTAAAGTGCAGCTCTCGTTGAGTTCATCATTAGGAGTAATCCTCAATGTTTTCCAGAAATGTTCTCAATGTCACAGTGCCTTTGAGGCAATGAAGCTGACATTGCTGCAATCTTCATATGTCGACGGTGCAAGGATGCAGGGAGTATTCCAGCAACCTGCAGATCCCCTTGAGTTCAGCATTTTGAGCAATCCTCTTTGGTTTCCAAAGATTTCCTCAATGTCACAATGGCTTTGAGACAATGAAGCTGATTTTGAGAGAAAGTGCATATCTGGACCTGGGAAGGAAACAGGGAGTATTCCAGCAATGTGCAGATCTCGTGGAGTTCTTCATTTTGAATAATACGCTTTAGTTTCCAAAGAGTTTCACAAAGTAACTGTGGCTTTGAGATAATGAAACTGATATTTCTACAAAGTGCATCTCTCGATGGCGTAAGCAAAGAGGCAGTATTCCAGCAAAGTGCAGATCTCGTTGAGATCATCACTGGGAGAAATCCTCAATGGTTTCCAGAAATGTTCTCAATATCACAGTGCTTTTGAGACAATGAAGCTGACATTGCGGCAAAGTGCATATCTCGACGGTCCTAACAAACGGGGAGTGTTCCTGCAAACTGCAGATCTCGTTGCGTTTATCATTTTGAGAAATCCTCATTAGTATTCAAAAAATTTCTCAATTCCTCAGTGGTTTTTAGACGTTAAAGCAGATTTTGTGGCAAAGTGCATATCTCGACGGCTCAAGCAAGCGGGGAGAACTGCTGCTGTGTGCAGAGCTCGTTGAGTTCATCATTATGAGTCACACACTTTCCTTTCCAAAGATTTCTTCAATGTTACAATGGATTTGTGATAATGAAGCTGATGTATCTACAGAGTGCATATCTCGACGGCGTAAGCAAGCAGGGAGTATTCCACTAAAGTGCAGCTCTCGTTGAGTTCATCATGAGGAGTAATCCTCAATGCTTTCCAGAAATGTTCTCAATGTCACAGTGCCTTTGAGGCAATGAAGCTGACATTGCTGCAATCTTCATATGTCGACGGTGCAAGGATGCAGGGAGTATTCCAGCAACCTGCAGATCCCCTTGAGTTCAGCATTTTGAGCAATCCTCTTTGGTTTCCAAACATTTCCTCAATGTCACAATGGCTTTGAGACAACGAAGCTGATTTTGAGTCAAAGTGCATATCTCGACCTGGGAAGGAAACAGGGAGTATTCCAGCAATGTGCAGATCTCGTGGAGTTCTTCATTTTGAATAATACGCTTTAGTTTCCAAAGATTTTCACAAAGTAACTGTGGCTTTGAGATAATGAAATTGTCATTTCTACAAAGTGCATCTCTCGACGGCATAAGCAAAGAGGGAGTATTCCAGCAAAGTGCAGATCTCGTTGAGATCATCACTGGAAGAAATCCTCAATGGTTTCCAGAAATGTTCTCAATATCACAGTGCTTTTGAGACAATGAAGCTGACATTGCGGCAAAGTGCATATCTCGACGGTCCTAACAAACGGGGAGTGTTCCTGCAAACAGCAGATCTCGTTGCGTTTATCATTTTGAGAAATCCTCATTAGTTTCGAAAAAATGTCTGAATACCTCAGTGGTTTTTACACTTTAAAGCCGATCCTGAGGCAAAGTGCATATCTCGACAGCTCAAGCAAGCGGGGAGTACTGCTGCTGTCTGCAGAGCTCGTTGAGTTCATCATTATGAGTCACACACTTTCCTTTCCAAAGATTTCTTCAATGTTACAATGGATTTGAGATAATGAAGCTGATGTTTCTACAGAGTGCATATCTCGACGGCGTAAGCAAGCAGGAAGTATTCCACTAAAGTGCAGCTCTCGTTGAGTTCATCATTAGGAGTAATCCTCAATGGTTTCCAGAAATGTTCTCAATGTCACAGTGCCTTTGAGGCAATGAAGCTGACATTGCTGCAATCTTCATAAGTCGACGGTGCAAGGATGCAGGGAGTATTCCAGCAACCTGCAGATCCCCTTGAGTTCAGCATTTTGAGCAATCCTCTTTGGTTTCCAAAGATTTCCTCAATGTCACAATGGCTTTGAGACAATGAAGCTGATTTTGAGAGAAAGTGCATATCTGGACCTGGGAAGGAAACAGGGAGTATTCCAGCAATGTGCAGATCTCGTGGAGTTCTTCATTTTGAATAATTCGCTTTAGTTTCCAAAGAGTTTCACAAAGTAACTGTGGCTTTGAGATAATGAAACTGATATTTCTACAAAGTGCATCTCTCGATGGCGTAAGCAAAGAGGCAGTATTCCAGCAAAGTGCAGATCTCGTTGAGATCATCACTGGGAGAAATCCTCAATGGTTTCCAGAAATGTTCTCAATATCACAGTGCTTTTGAGACAATGAAGCTGACATTGCGGCAAAGTGCATATCTCGACGGTCCTAACAAACGGGGAGTGTTCCTGCAAACTGCAGATCTCGTTGCGTTTATCATTTTGAGAAATCCTCATTAGTATTCAAAAAATTTCTCAATTCCTCAGTGGTTTTTAGACGTTGAAGCAGATTTTGTGGCAAAGTGCATATCTCGACGGCTCAAGCAAGCGGGGAGAACTGCTGCTGTGTGCAGAGCTCGTTGAGTTCATCATTATGAGTCACACACTTTCCTTTCCAAAGATTTCATCAATGTTACAATGGATTTGTGATAATGAAGCTGATGTATCTACAGAGTGCATATCTCGACGGCGTAAGCAAGCAGGGAGTATTCCACTAAAGTGCAGCTCTCGTTGAGTTCATCATTAGGAGTAATCCTCAATGGTTTCCAGAAATGTTCTCAATGTCACAGTGCCTTTGAGGCAATGAAGCTGACATTGCTGCAATCTTCATATGTCGACGGTGCAAGGATGCAGGGAGTATTCCAGCAACCTGCAGATCCCCTTGAGTTCAGCATTTTGAGCAATCCTCTTTGGTTTCCAAACATTTCCTCAATGTCACAATGGCTTTGAGACAACGAAGCTGATTTTGAGTCAAAGTGCATATCTCGACCTGGGAAGGAAACAGGGAGTATTCCAGCAATGTGCAGATCTCGTGGAGTTCTTCATTTTGAATAATACGCTTTAGTTTCCAAAGATTTTCACAAAGTAACTGTGGCTTTGAGATAATGAAATTGTCATTTCTACAAAGTGCATCTCTCGACGGCATAAGCAAAGAGGGAGTATTCCAGCAAAGTGCAGATCTCGTTGAGATCATCACTGGAAGAAATCCTCAATGGTTTCCAGAAATGTTCTCAATATCACAGTGCTTTTGAGACAATGAAGCTGACATTGCGGCAAAGTGCATATCTCGACGGTCCTAACAAACGGGGAGTGTTCCTGCAAACAGCAGATCTCGTTGCGTTTATCATTTTGAGAAATCCTCATTAGTTTCGAAAAAATGTCTGAATACCTCAGTGGTTTTTACACTTTAAAGCCGATCCTGAGGCAAAGTGCATATCTCGACAGCTCAAGCAAGCGGGGAGTACTGCTGCTGTCTGCAGAGCTCGTTGAGTTCATCATTATGAGTCACACACTTTCCTTTCCAAAGATTTCTTCAATGTTACAATGGATTTGAGATAATGAAGCTGATGATTCTACAGAGTGCATATCTCGACGGCGTAAGCAAGCAGGAAGTATTCCACTAAAGTGCAGCTCTCGTTGAGTTCATCATTAGGAGTAATCCTCAATGGTTTCCAGAAATGTTCTCAATGTCACAGTGCCTTTGAGGCAATGAAGCTGACATTGCTGCAATCTTCATATGTCGACGGTGCAAGGATGCAGGGAGTATTCCAGCAACCTGCAGATCCCCTTGAGTTCAGCATTTTGAGCAATCCTCTTTGGTTTCCAAAGATTTCCTCAATGTCACAATGGCTTTGAGACAATGAAGCTGATTTTGAGAGAAAGTGCATATCTGGACCTGGGAAGGAAACAGGGAGTATTCCAGCAATGTGCAGATCTCGTGGAGTTCTTCATTTTGAATAATACGCTTTAGTTTCCAAAGATTTTCACAAAGTAACTGTGGCTTTGAGATAATGAAACTGATATTTCTACAAAGTGCATCTCTCGATGGCGTAAGCAAAGAGGGAGTATTCCAGCAAAGTGCAGATCTCGTTGAGATCATCACTGGGAGAAATCCTCAATGGTTTCCAGAAATGTTCTCAATATCACAGTGCTTTAGAGTTAATGAAGCTGACATTGCGGCAAAGTGCATATCTCGACGGTCCTAACAAACGGGGAGTGTTCCTGCAAACTGCAGATCTCGTTGCGTTTATCATTTTGAGAAATCCTCATTAGTTTTCAAAAAATTTCTCAATTCCTCAGTGGTTTTTAGACGTTAAAGCAGATCTTGAGGCAAAGTGCATATCTCGACGGCTCAAGCAAGCGGGGAGTACTGCTGCTGTGTGCAGAGCTCGTTGAGTTCATCATTATCAGTCACACACTTTCCTTTCCAAAGATTTCTTCAATGTTACAATGGATTTGAGATAATGAAGCTGATGTATCTACAGAGTGCATATCTCGACGGCATAAGCAAGCAGGGAGTATTCCACTAAAGTGCAGCTCTCGTTGAGTTCATCATTAGGAGTAATCCTCAATGCTTTCCAGAAATGTTCTCAATGTCACAGTGCCTTTGAGGCAATGAAGCTGACATTGCTTCAATCTTCATATGTCGACGGTGCAAGGATGCAGGGAGTATTCCAGCAACCTGCAGATCCCCTTGAGTTCAGCATTTTGAGCAATCCTCTTTGGTTTCCAAACATTTCCTCAATGTCACAATGGCTTTGAGACAACGAAGCTGATTTTGAGTCAAAGTGCATATCTCGACCTGGGAAGGAAACAGGGAGTATTCCAGCAATGTGCAGATCTCGTGGAGTTCTTCATTTTGAATAATACGCTTTAGTTTCCAAAGATTTTCACAAAGTAACTGTGCCTTTGAGATAATGAAATTGACATTTCTACAAAGTGCATCTTTCGACGGCATAAGCAAAGAGGGAGTATTCCAGCAAAGTGCAGATCTCGTTGAGTCATCACTGGAAGAAATCCTCAATGGTTTCCAGAAATGTTCTCAATATCACAGTGCTTTTGAGACAATGAAGCTGACATTGCGGCAAAGTGCATATCTCGACGGTCCTAACAAGCGGGGAGTGTTCCTGCAAACAGCAGATCTCGTTGCGTTTATCATTTTGAGAAATCCTCACTAGTTTCGAAAAAATGTCTGAATACCTCAGTGGTTTTTACAATTTAAAGCCGATCCTGAGGCAAAGTGCATATCTCGACAGCTCAAGCAAGCGGGGAGCACTGCTGCTGTCTGCAGAGCTCGTTGAGTTCATCATTATGAGTCACACACTTTCCTTTCCAAAGATTTCTTCAATGTTACAATGGATTTGAGATAATGAAGCTGATGTTTCTACAGAGTGCATATCTCGACGGCGTAAGCAAGCAGGGAGTATTCCACTAAAGTGCAGCTCTCGTTGAGTTCATCATTAGGAGTAATCCTCAATGGTTTCCAGAAATGTTCTCAATGTCACAGTGCCTTTGAGGCAATGAAGCTGACATTGCTGCAATCTTCATATGTCGACGGTGCAAGGATGCAGGGAGTATTCCAGCAACCTGCAGATCCCCTTGAGTTCAGCATTTTGAGCAATCCTCTTTGGTTTCCAAAGATTTCCTCAATGTCACAATGGCTTTGAGACAATGAAGCTGATTTTGAGAGAAAGTGCATATCTGGACCTGGGAAGGAAACAGGGAGTATTCCAGCAATGTGCAGATCTCGTGGAGTTCTTCATTTTGAATAATACGCTTTAGTTTCCAAAGATTAACACAAAGTAACTGTGGCTTTGAGATAATGCAACTGATATTTCTACAAAGTGCATCTCTCGACGGCGTAAGCAAAGAGGGAGTATTCCAGCAAAGTGCAGATCTCGTTGAGATCATCACTGGGAGAAATCCTCAATGGTTTCCAGAAATGTTCTCAATATCACAGTGCTTTAGAGTTAATGAAGCTGACATTGCAGCAAAGTGCATATCTCGACGGTCCTAACAAACGGGGAGTGTTCCTGCAAACTGCAGATCTCGTTGCGTTTATCATTTTGAGAAATCCTCATTAGTTTCCTAAAGATGTCTTAATTCCTCAGTGGTTTTTAGACGTTAAAGCCGATCTTGAGGCAAAGTGAATATCTCGACGGCTCAAGCAAGCGGATAGTTCTGTTTCTGCGTGCAGAGCTCGTTGAGTCATCATTATGAGTCACACACTTTCGTTTCCAAAGATTTCTTCAATGTTACAATGGATTTGAGATAATGAATCTGATGTTTCTACAGAGTGCATATCTCGACGGCGTAAGCAAGCAGGGAGTATCCGAGCAAATGCACATCTGGTTGAGTTCATGATTAGGAGCAATCCTCAATGGTTTCCAGAAATGTTCTCAATGTCACAGAGCCTTTGAGGCAATGTAGCTGATATTGCTGCAATCTTCATATCTCGACGGTGCCAGGATGCAGAGAGTATTCCAGCAACCTGCAGATCCCCTTGAGTTCAGCATTTTGAGCCGTCCTCTTTGGTTTCCAAAGATTTCCTCAATGTCACAATGGCTTTGAGACAATGAAGCTGATTTTGAGAGAAAGTGCATATCTCGACCTGGGAAGGAAACAGGGAGTATTCCAGCAATGTGCAGATCTCGTGGAGTTCTTCATTTTGAATAATACTCTTTAGTTTCCAAAGATTTTCACAAAGTAACTGTGGCTTTGAGATAATTAAACTGATATTTCTCCAAAGTGCATCTCTCGACGACGTAAGCAAAGTGGGAGTATTCCAGAAAAGTGCAGATCTCGTTGAGATCATCTTTGGGAGAAATCCTCAATGGTTTCCAGAAATGTTCTCAATGTCACAGTGCTTTTGAGACAATGAAGCTGACATTGCGGCAAAGTGCATATCTCGACGGTCCTAACAAAATGGGAGTGTCCTGCAAACAGCAGATCTCGTTGCGTTTGTCATTTTGAGAAATCCTCATTAGTTTTCAAAAAATTTCTGAAATCCTCAGTGGTTTTTAGACGTTAAAGCAGATCTTGAGGCAAAGTGCATATCTCGACGGCTCAAGCAAACGGGGAGTTCTGCTGCTGTCTGCAGAGCTCGTTGAGTTCATCATTATGAGTCACACACTTTCCTTTCCAAAGATTTCTTCAATGTTACAATGGATTTGAGATAATGAAGCTGATGTTTCTACAGAGTGCATATCTCGACGGCGTAAGCAAGCAGGGAGTTTTCCACTAAAGTGCAGCTCTCGTTGAGTTCATCATTAGGAGTAATCCTCAATGGTTTCCAGAAATGTTCTCAATGTCACAGTGCCTTTGAGGCAATGAAGCTGACATTGCTGCAATCTTCATATGTCGACGGTGCAAGGATGCAGGGAGTATTCCAGCAACCTGCAGATCCCCTTCAGTTCAGCATTTTGAGCAATCCTCTTTGGTTTCCAAAGATTTCCTCAATGTCACAATGGCTTTAAGACAATGAAGCTGATTTTGAGAGAAAGTGCATACCTCGACCTGGGAAGGAAACAGGGAGTATTCCAGCAATGTGCAGATCTCGTGGAGTTCTTCATTTTGAATAATACTCTTTAGTTTCCATAGATTTTCACAAAGTAACTGCGGCTTTGAGATAATGCAACTGATATTTCTACAAAGTGCATCTCTCGACGGCGTAAGCAAAGAGGGAGTATTCCAGCAAAGTGCAGATCTCGTTGAGATCATCACTGGGAGAAATCCTCAATGGTTACCAGAAATGTTCTCAATATCATAGTGCTTTTGAGACAATGAAGCTGACATTGCGGCAAAGTGCATATCTCGACGGTCCTAGCAAACGGGGAGTGTTCCTGCAAACTGCAGATCTCGTTGCGTTTATCATTTTGAGAAATCCTCATCAGTTTCGAAAAAATGTCTGAATACCTCAGTGGTTTTTACACTTTAAAGCCGATCCTGAGGCAAAGTGCATATCTCGACAGCTCAAGCAAGCGGGGAGTACTGCTGCTGTCTGCAGAGCTCGTTGAGTTCATCATTATGAGTCACACACTTTCGTTTCCAATGATTTCTTCAATGTTACAATGGATTTGAGATAATGAAGCTGATGTTTCTACAGAGAGCATATGTCGACCGCGTAAGCAAGCAGGGAGAATTCCACTAAAGTGCAGATCTCGTTGAGTTCATCATTAGGAGTAATCCTCAATGGTTTCTAGAAATGTTCTCAATGTCACAGTGCCTTTGAGGCAATGAAGCTGACATTGCTGCAATCTTCATATGTCGACGGTGCAAGGATGCAGGGAGTATTCCAGCAACCTGCAGATCCCCTTGAGTTCAGCATTTTGAGCAATCCTCTTTGGTTTCCAAAGATTTCCTCAATGTCACAATGGCTTTCAGACAATGAAGCTGATTTTGAGAGAAAGTGCATATCTCGACCTGGGAAGGAAAGAGGGAGTATTCCAGCAATGTGCAGATCTCGTGGAGTTCTTCATGTTGAATAATACGCTTTAGTTTCCGAAGATTTTCACAAAGTAACTGTGGCTTTGAGATAATGCAACTGATATTTCTACAAAGTGCATCTCTCGACGGCGTAAGCAAAGAGGCAGTATTCCAGCAAAGTGCAGATCTCGTTGAGATCATCACTGGGAGAAATCCTCAATGGTTTCCAGAAATGTTCTCAATATCACAGAGCTTTAGAGTTAATGAAGCTGTCATTGCGGCAAAGTGCATATCTCGACGGTCCTAACAAACGGGGAGTGTTCCTGCAAACTGCAGATCTCGTTGCGTTTATCATTTTGAGAAATCCTCATTAGTTTTCAAAAAATTTCTCAATTCCTCAGTGGTTTTTAGACGTTAAAGCAGATCTTGAGGCAACGTGCATATCTCGACGGCTCAAGCAAGCGGGGAGTACTGCTGCTGTCTGCACAGCTCGTTGAGTTCAACGTTATGAGTCACACACTTTCCTTTCCAAAGATTTCTTCAATGTTACAATGGATTTGAGATAATGAAGCTGATGTTTCTAACGAGTGCATATCTCGACGGCATGAGCAAGCAGGGAGTATTCCACTAAAGTGCAGCTCTCGTTGAGTTCATCATTAGGAGTAATCCTCAATGGTTTCCAGAAATGTTCTCAATATCACAGTGCTTTTGAGTTAATGAAGCTGACATTGCGGCAAAGTGCATATCTCGACGGTCCTAACAAACGGGGAGTGTTCCTGCAAACTGCAGATCTCGTTGCGTTTATCATTTTGAGAAATCCTCATTAGTTTCGAAAAAATGTCTGAATTCCTCAGTGGTTTTTTGACGTTAAAGCAGATCTTGAGGCAAAGTGCATATCTCGACGGCTCAAGCAAGCGGGGAGTACTGCTGCTGTGTGCAGAGCTCGTTGAGTTCATCGTTATGAGTCACACACTTTCGTTTCCAAAGATTTCTTCAACGTTACAATGGATTTGAGATAATGAAGCTGATGTTTCTACAGAGAGCATATGTCGACCGCGTAAGCAAGCAGGGAGGATTCCACTAAAGTGCAGATCTTGTTGAGTTCATCATTAGGAGTAATCCTCAATGGTTTCCAGAAATGTTCTCAATATCACAGTGCCTTGGAGACAATGAAGCTGACATTGCTGCAACCTTCATATCTCGACGGTGCAAGGATTCAGGGAGTATTCCAGCAACCTGCAGATCCCCTTGAGTTCAGCATTTTGAGGAATCCTCTTTGGTTTCCAAAGATTTCCTCAATGTCACAATGGCTTTAGACAAAGAAGCTGATTTTGAGAGAAAGCGCATATCTCGACCTGGGAAGGAAACAGGGAGTATTCCAGCAATGTGCAGATCTCGTGGAGTTCTTCATTTTGAATAATACTCTTTAGTTTCCAAAGATTTTCACAAAGTAACTGTGGCTTTGAGATAATGAAATTGACATTTCTACAAAGTGCATCTCTCGACGGCATAAGCAAAGAGGGAGTATTCCAGCAAAGTGCAGATCTCGTTGAGATCATCACTGGAAGAAATCCTCAATGGTTTCCAGAAATGTTCTCAATATCACAGTGCCTTGGAGACAATGAAGCTGACATTGCGGCAAAGTGCATATCTCGACGGTCCTAACAAACGGGGAGTGTTCCTGCAAACTGCAGATCTCGTTGCGTTTATCATTTTGAGAAATCCTCATTAGTTTTCAAAAAATTTCTGAATTCCTCAGTGGTTTTTTGACGTTAAAGCAGATCTTGAGGCAAAGTGCATATCTCTACGGCTCAAGCAAGCGGGGAGTACTGCTGCTGTGTGCAGAGCTCGTTGAGTTCATCATTATGAGTCACACACTTTCCTTTCCAAAGATTTCTTCAATGTTACAATGGATTTGAGATAATGAAGCTGATGTTTCTACAGAGTGCATGTCTCGACGGCGTAAGCAAGCAGGGAGTATTCCACTAAAGTGCAGCTCTCGTTGAGTTCATCATTAGGAGTAATCCTCAATGGTTTCCAGAAATGTTCTCAATGTCACAGTGCCTTTGAGGCAATGAAGCTGACATTGCTGCAATCTTCATATGTCGACGGTGCAAGGATGCAGGGAGTATTCCAGCAACCTGCAGATCCCCTTGAGTTCAGCATTTTGAGCAATCCTCTTTGGTTTCCAAAGATTTCCTCAATGTCACAATGGCTTTGAGACAATGAAGCTGATTTTGAGAGAAAGTGCATATCTGGACCTGGGAAGGAAACAGGGAGTATTCCAGCAATGTGCAGATCTCGTGGAGTTCTTCATTTTGAATAATACGCTTTAGTTTCCAAAGATTTTCACAAAGTAACTGTGGCTTTGAGATAATGAAACTGATATTTCTACAAAGTGCATCTCTCGACGGCATAAGCAAAGAGGGAGTATTCCAGCAAAGTGCAGATCTCGTTGAGATCATCACTGGAAGACATCCTCAATGGTTTCCAGAAATGTTCTCAATATCACAGTGCTTTTGAGACAATGAAGCTGACATTGCGGCAAAGTGCATATCTCGACGGTCCTAACAAGCGGGGAGTGTTCCTGCAAACAGCAGATCTCGTTGCGTTTATCATTTTGAGAAATCCTCATTAGTTTCGAAAAAATGTCTGAATACCTCAGTGGTTTTTACACTTTAAAGCCGATCCTGAGGCAAAGTGCATATCTCGACAGCTCAAGCAAGCGGGGAGTACTGCTGCTGTCTGCAGAGCTCGTTGAGTTCATCATTATGAGTCACACACTTTCCTTTCCAAAGATTTCTTCAATGTTACAATGGATTTGAGATAATGAAGCTGATGTTTCTACAGAGTGCATATCTCGACGGCGTAAGCAAGCAGGGAGTATTCCACTAAAGTGCAGCTCTCGTTGAGTTCATCATTAGGAGTAATCCTCAATGGTTTCCAGAAATGTTCTCAATGTCACAGTGCCTTTGAGGCAATGAAGCTGACATTGCTGCAATCTTCATATCTCGACGGTGCAAGGATGCAGGGAGTATTCCAGCAACCTGCAGATCCCCTTGAGTTCAGCATTTTGAGCAATCCTCTTTGGTTTCCAAAGATTTCCTCAATGTCACAATGGCTTTGAGACAATGAAGCTGATTTTGAGAGAAAGTGCATATCTGGACCTGGGAAGGAAACAGGGAGTATTCCAGCAATGTGCAGATCTCGTGGAGTTCTTCATTTTGAATAATACGCTTTAGTTTCCAAAGATTTTCACAAAGTAACTGTGGCTTTGAGATAATGCAACTGATATTTCTACACAGTACATCTCTCGACGGCGTAAGCAAAGAGGGAGTATTCCAGCAAAGAGCAGATCTCGTTGAGATCATCACTGGGAGAAATCCTCAATGGTTTCCAGAAATGTTCTCAATATCACAGTGCTTTAGAGTTAATGAAGCTGACATTGCGGCAAAGTGCATATCTCGACGGTCCTAACAAACGGGGAGTGTTCCTGCAAACTGCAGATCTCGTTGCGTTTATCATTTTGAGAAATCCTCATTAGTTTTCAAAAAATTTCTCAATTCCTCAGTGGTTTTTAGACGTTAAAGCAGATCTTGAGGCAAAGTGCATATCTCGATGGCTCAGGCAAGCGGGGAGTACTGCTGCTGTGTGCAGAGCTCGTTGAGTTCATCATTATGAGTCACACACTTTCCTTTCCAAAGATTTCTTCAATGTTACAATGGATTTGAGATAATGAAGCTGATGTATCTACAGAGTGCATATCTCGACGGCGTAAGCAAGCAGGGAGTATTCCACTAAAGTGCAGCTCTCGTTGAGTTCATCATTAGGAGTAATCCTCAATGCTTTCCAGAAATGTTCTCAATGTCACAGTGCCTTTGAGGCAATGAAGCTGACATTGCTGCAATCTTCATATGTCGACGGTGCAAGGATGCAGGGAGTATTCCAGCAACCTGCAGATCCCCTTGAGTTCAGCATTTTGAGCAATCCTCTTTGGTTTCCAAACATTTCCTCAATGTCACAATGGCTTTGAGACAACGAAGCGGATTTTGACTCAAAGTGCATATCTCGACCTGGGAAGGAAACAGGGAGTATTCCAGCAATGTGCAGATCTCGTGGAGTTCTTCATTTTGAATAATACGCTTTAGTTTCCAAAGATTTTCACAAAGTAACTGTGGCTTTGAGATAATGAAATTGACATTTCTACAAAGTGCATCTCTCGACGGCATAAGCAAAGAGGGAGTATTCCAGCAAAGTGCAGATCTCGTTGAGATCATCACTGGAAGAAATCCTCAATGGTTTCCAGAAATGTTCTCAATATCACAGTGCTTTTGAGACAATGAAGCTGACATTGCGGCAAAGTGCATATCTCGACGGTCCTAACAAACGGGGATTGTTCCTGCAAACAGCAGATCTCGTTGCGTTTATCATTTTGAGAAATCCTCATTAGTTTCGAAAAAATGTCTGAATACCTCAGTGGTTTTTACACTTTAAAGCCGATCCTGAGGCAAAGTGCATATCTCGACAGCTCAAGCAAGCGGGGAGTACTGCTGCTGTCTGGAGAGGTCGTTGAGTTCATCATTATGAGTCACACACTTTCCTTTCCAAAGATTTCTTCAATGTTACAATGGATTTGAGATAATGAAGCTGATGTTTCTACAGAGTGCATATCTCGACGGCGTAAGCAAGCAGGGAGTATTCCACTAAAGTGCAGCTCTCGTTGAGTTCATCATTAGGAGTAATCCTCAATGGTTTCCAGAAATGTTCTCAATATCACAGTGCTTTAGAGTTAATGAAGCTGACATTGCGGCAAAGTGCATATCTCGACGGTCCTAACAAACGGGGAGTGTTCCTGCAAACTGCAGATCTCGTTGCGTTTATCATTTTGAGAAATCCTCATTAGTTTTCAAAAAATTTCTCAATTCCTCAGTGGTTTTTAGACGTTAAAGCAGATCTTGAGGCAAAGTGCATATCTCGACGGCTCAAGCAAGCGGGGAGTACTGCTGCTGTGTGCAGAGCTCGTTGAGTTCATCATTATGAGTCACACACTTTCCTTTCCAAAGATTTCTTCAATGTTACAATGGATTTGAGATAATGAAGCTGATGTATCTACAGAGTGCATATCTCGACGGCGTAAGCAAGCAGGGAGTATTCCACTAAAGTGCAGCTCTCGTTGAGTTCATCATTAGGAGTAATCCTCAATGGTTTCCAGAAATGTTCTCAATGTCACAGTGCCTTTGAGGCAATGAAGCTGACATTGCTGCAATCTTCATATGTCGACGGTGCAAGGATGCAGGGAGTATTCCAGCAACCTGCAGATCCCCTTGAGTTCAGCATTTTGAGCAATCCTCTTTGGTTTCCAGACATTTCCTCAATGTCACAATGGCTTTGAGACAACGAAGCTGATTTTGAGTCAAAGTGCATATCTGGACCTGGGAAGGAAACAGGGAGTATTCCAGCAATGTGCAGATCTCGTGGAGTTCTTCATTTTGAATAATACGCTTTAGTTTCCAAAGATTTTCACAAAGTAACTGTGGCTTTGAGATAATGAAATTGACATTTCTACAAAGTGCATCTCTCGACGGCATAAGCAAAGAGGGAGTATTCCAGCAAAGTGCAGATCTCGTTGAGATCATCACTGGAAGAAATCCTCAATGGTTTCCAGAAATGTTCTCAATATCACAGTGCTTTTGAGACAATGAAGCTGACATTGCGGCAAAGTGCATATCTCGACGGTCCTAACAAGCGGGGAGTGTTCCTGCAAACAGCAGATCTCGTTGCGTTTATCATTTTGAGAAATCCTCATTAGTTTCGAAAAAATGTCTGAATACCTCAGTGGTTTTTACACTTTAAAGCCGATCCTGAGGCAAAGTGCATATCTCGACAGCTCAAGCAAGCGGGGAGTACTGCTGCTGTCTGCAGAGCTCGTTGAGTTCATCATTATGAGTCACACACTTTCCTTTCCAAAGATTTCTTCAATGTTACAATGGATTTGAGATAATGAAGCTGATGTTTCTACAGAGTGCATATCTCGACGGCGTAAGCAAGCAGGGAGTATTCCACTAAAGTGCAGCTCTCGTTGAGTTCATCATTAGGAGTAATCCTCAATGGTTTCCAGAAATGTTCTCAATGTCACAGTGCCTTTGAGGCAATGAAGCTGACATTGCTGCAATCTTCATATGTCGACGGTGCAAGGATGCAGGGAGTATTCCAGCAACCTGCAGATCCCCTTGAGTTCAGCATTTTGAGCAATCCTCTTTGGTTTCCAAAGATTTCCTCAATGTCACAATGGCTTTGAGACAATGAAGCTGATTTTGAGAGAAAGTGCATATCTGGACCTGGGAAGGAAACAGGGAGTATTCCAGCAATGTGCAGATCTCGTGGAGTTCTTCATTTTGAATAATACGCTTTAGTTTCCAAAGATTTTCACAAAGTAACTGTGGCTTTGAGATAATGAAATTGACATTTCTACAAAGTGCATCTCTCGACGGCATAAGCAAAGAGGGAGTATTCCAGCAAAGTGCAGATCTCGTTGAGATCATCACTGGAAGAAATCCTCAATGGTTTCCAGAAATGTTCTCAATATCACAGTGCTTTTCAGACAATGAAGCTGACATTGCGGCAAAGTGCATATCTCGACGGTCCTAACAAACGGGGAGTGTTCCTGCAAACAGCAGATCTCGTTGCGTTTATCATTTTGAGAAATCCTCATTAGTTTCGAAAAAATGTCTGAATACCTCAGTGGTTTTTACACTTTAAAGCCGATCCTGAGGCAAAGTGCATATCTCGACAACTCAAGCAAGCGGGGAGTACTGCTGCTGTCTGCAGAGCTCGTTGAGTTCATCATTATGAGTCACACACTTTCCTTTCCAAAGATTTCTTCAATGTTACAATGGATTTGAGATAATGAAGCTGATGTTTCTACAGAGTGCATATCTCGACGGCGTAAGCAAGCAGGGAGTATTCCACTAAAGTGCAGCTCTCGTTGAGTTCATCATTAGGAGTAATCCTCAATGGTTTCCAGAAATGTTCTCAATATCACAGTGCTTTAGAGTTAATGAAGCTGACATTGCGGCAAAGTGCATATCTCGACGGTCCTAACAAACGGGGAGTGTTCCTGCAAACTGCAGCTCTCGTTGAGTTCATCATTAGGAGTAATGCTCAATGGTTTCCAGAAATGTTCTCAATATCACAGTGCTTTAGAGTTAATGAAGCCGACATTGCGGCAAAGTGCTTATCTCGACGGTCCTAACAAACGGGGAGTGTTCCTGCAAACTGCAGATCTCGTTGCGTTTATCATTTTGAGAAATCCTCATTAGTTTTCAAAAAATTTCTCAATTCCTCAGTGGTTTTTAGACGTTAAAGCAGATCTTGAGGCAAAGTGCATATCTCGACGGCTCAAGCAAGCGGGGAGTGCTGCTGCTGTGTGCAGAGGTCGTTGAGTTCATCATTATGAGTCACACACTTTCCTTTCCAAAGATTTCTTCAATGTTACAATGGATTTGAGATAATGAAGCTGATGTATCTACAGAGTGCATATCTCGACGGCGTAAGCAAGCAGGGAGTATTCCACTAAAGTGCAGCTCTCGTTGAGTTCATCATTAGTAGTAATCCTCAATGGTTTCCAGAAATGTTCTCAATGTCACAGTGCCTTTGAGGCAATGAAGCTGACATTGCTGCAATCTTCATATGTCGACGGTGCAAGGATGCAGGGAGTATTCCAGCAACCTGCACATCCCCTTGAGTTCAGCATTTTGAGCAATCCTCTTTGGTTTCCAAACATTTCCTCAATATCACAATGGCTTTGAGACAACGAAGCTGATTTTGAGTCAAAGTGCATATCTGGACCTGGGAAGTAAACAAGGAGTATGCCAGCAATGTGCAGATCTCGTGGAGTTCTTCATTTTGAATAATACGCTTTAGTTTCCAAAGATTTTCACAAAGTAACTGTGGCTTTGAGATAATGCAACTGAGATTTCTACAAAGTGCATCTCTCGACGGCGTAAGCAAAGAGGGAGTATTCCAGCAAAGTGCAGATCTCGTTGAGATCATCACTGGGAGAAATCCTCAATGGTTTCCAGAAATGTTCTCAATATCACAGTGCTTTAGAGTTAATGAAGCTGACATTGCGGCAAAGTGCATATCTCGGCGGTCCTAACAAACGGGGAGTGTTCCTGCAAACAGCAGATCTCGTTGCGTTTATCATTTTGAGAAATCCTCATTAGTATTCAAAAAATTTCTCAATTCCTCAGTGGTTTTTAGACGTTAAAGCAGATCTTGAGGCAAAGTGCATATCTCGACGGCTCAAGCAAGCGGGGAGTACTGCTGCTGTGTGCAGAGCTCGTTGAGTTCATCATAATGAGTCACACACTTTCCTTTCCAAAGATTTCTTCAATGTTACAATGGATTTGAGATAATGAAGCTGATGTTTCTACAGAGTGCATATCTCGACGGCGAAAGCAAGCAGGGAGTATTCCACTAAAGTGCAGCTCTCGTTGAGTTCATCATTAGGAGTAATCCTCAATGGTTTCCAGAAATGTTCTCAATGTCACAGTGCCTTTGAGGCAATGAAGCTGACATTGCTGCAATCTTCATATGTCGACGGTGCAAGGATGCAGGGAGTATTCCAGCAACCTGCAGATCCCCTTGAGTTCAGCATTTTGAGTAATCCTGTTTGGTTTCCAAAGATTTCCTCAATGTCACAATGGCTTTGAGACAATGAAGATGATTTTGAGAGAAAGTGCATATCTGGACCTGGGAAGGAAACAGGGAGTATTCCAGCAATGTGCAGATCTCGTGGAGTTCTTCATTTTGAAAAATACGCTTTAGTTTCCAAAGATTTTCACAAAGTAACTGTGGCTTTGAGATAATGCAACTGATATTTCTACAAAGTGCATCTCTCGACGGCGTAAGCAAAGAGGGAGTATTCCAGCAAAGTGCAGATCTCGTTGAGATCATCACTGGGAGAAATCCTCAATGGTTTCCAGAAATGTTCTCAATATCACAGTGCTTTAGAGTTAATGAAGCTGACATTGCGGCAAAGTGCATATCTCGACGGTCCTAACAAACGGGGAGTGTTCCTGCAAACTGCAGATCTCGTTGCGTTTATCATTTTGAGAAATCCTCATTAGTTTCGAAAAAATGTCTGAATACCTCAGTGGTTTTTACACTTTAAAGCCGATCCTGAGGCAAAGTGCATATCTCGACAGCTCAAGCAAGCGGGGAGTACTGCTGCTGTCTGCAGAGCTCGTTGAGTTCATCATTATGAGTCACACACTCTCCTTTCCAAAGATTTCTTCAATGTTACAATGGATTTGAGATAATGAAGCTGATGTTTCTACAGAGTGCATATCTCGACGGCGTAAGCATGCAGGGAGTATTCCACTAAAGTGCAGCTCTCGTTGAGTTCATCATTAGGAGTAATCCTCAATGGTTTCCAGAAATGTTCTCAATGTCACAGTGCCTTTGAGGCAATGAAGCTGACATTGCTGCAATCTTCATATGTCGACGGTGCAAGGATGCAGGGAGTATTCCAGCAACCTGCAGATCCCCTTGAGTTCAGCATTTTGAGTAATCCTGTTTGGTTTCCAAACATTTCCTCAATGTCACAATGGCTTTCAGACAACGAAGCTGATTTTGAGTCAAAGTGCATATCTCGACCTGGGAAGGAAACAGGGAGTATTCCAGCAATGTGCAGATCTCGTGGAGTTCTTCATTTTGAATAATACGCTTTAGTTTCCAAAGATTTTCACAAAGTAACTGTGGCTTTGAGATAATGAAATTGACATTTCTACAAAGTGCATCTCTCGACGGCATAAGCAAAGAGGGAGTATTCCAGCAAAGTGCAGATCCCGTTGAGATCATCACTGGAAGAAATCCTCAATGGTTTCCAGAAATGTTCTCAATATCACAGTGCTTTTGAGACAATGAAGCTGACATTGCGGCAAAGTGCATATCTCGACGGTCCTAACAAACGGGGAGTGTTCCTGCAAACAGCAGATCTCGTTGCGTTTATCATTTTGAGAAATCCTCATTAGTTTCGAAAAAATGTCTGAATACCTCAGTGGTTTTTACACTTTAAAGCCGATCCTGAGGCAAAGTGCATATCTCGACAGCTCAAGCAAGCGGGGAGTACTGCTGCTGTCTGCAGAGCTCGTTGAGTTCATCATTATGAGTCACACACTTTGCTTTCCAAAGATTTCTTCAATGTTACAATGGATTTGAGATAATGAAGCTGATGTTTCTACAGAGTGCATATCTCGACGGCGTAAGCAAGCAGGGAGTATTCCACTAAAGTGCAGCTCTCGTTGAGTTCATCATTAGAAGTAATACTCAATGGTTTCCAGAAATGTTCTCAATATCACAGTGCTTTAGAGTTAATGAAGCTGACATTGCGGCAAAGTGCATATCTCGACGGTCCTAACAAACGGGGAGTGTTCCTGCAAACTGCAGATCTCGTTGCGTTTATCATTTTGAGAAATCCTCATTAGTTTTCAAAAAATTTCTCAATTCCTCAGTGGTTTTTAGACGTTAAAGCAGATCTTGAGGCAAAGTGCATATCTCGACGGCTCAAGCAAGCGGGGAGTACTGCTGCTGTGTGCAGAGCTCGTTGAGTTCATCATTATGAGTCACACACTTTCCTTTCCAAAGATTTCTTCAATGTTACAATGGATTTGAGATAATGAAGCTGATGTATCTACAGAGTGCATATCTCGACGGCGTAAGCAAGCAGGGAGTATTCCACTAAAGTGCAGATCTCGTTGAGTTCATCATTAGGAGTAATCCTCAATGGTTTCCAGAAATGTTCTCAATGTCACAGTGCCTTTGAGGCAATGAAGCTGACATTGCTGCAATCTTCATATGTCGACGGTGCAAGGATGCAGGGAGTATTCCAGCAACCTGCAGATCCCCTTGAGTTCAGCATTTTGAGCAATCCTCTTGGGTATCCAAACATTGCCTCAATATCACAATGGCTTTGAGACAACGAAGCTGATTTTGAGTCAAAGTGCATATCTCGACCTGGGAAGGAAACAGGGAGTATTCCAGCAATGTGCAGATCTCGTGGAGTTCTTCATTTTGAATAATACGCTTTAGTTTTCAAAGATTTTCACAAAGTAACTGTGGCTTTGAGATAATGAAATTGACATTTCTACAAAGTGCATCTCTCGACGGCATAAGCAAAGAGGGAGTATTCCAGCAAAGTGCAGATCTCGTTGAGATCATCACTGGAAGAAATCCTCAATGGTTTCCAGAAATGTTCTCAATATCACAGTGCTTTTGAGACAATGAAGCTGACATTGCGGCAAAGTGCATATCTCGACGGTCCTAACAAACGGGGAGTGTTCCTGCAAACTGCAGATCTCGTTGCGTTTATCATTTTGAGAAATCCTCATTAGTTTCGAAAAAATGTCTGAATACCTCAGTGGTTTTTACACTTTAAAGCCGATCCTGAGGCAAAGTGCATATCTCGACAGCTCAAGCAAGCGGGGAGTACTGCTGCTGTCTGCAGAGCTCGTTGAGTTCATCATTATGAGTCACACACTTTCCTTTCCAAAGATTTCTTCAATGTTACAATGGATTTGAGATAATGAAGCTGATGTTTCTACAGAGTGCATATCTCGACGGCGTAAGCAAGCATGGAGTATTCCACTAAAGTGCAGCTCTCGTTGAGTTCATCAGTAGGAGTAATCCTCAATGGTTTCCAGAAATGTTCTCAATGTCACAGTGCCTTTGAGGCAATGAAGCTGACATTGCTGCAATCTTCATATCTCGACGGTGCAAGGATGCAGGGAGTATTCCAGCAACCTGCAGATCCCCTTGAGTTCAGCATTTTGAGCAATCCTCTTTGGTTTCCAAAGATTTCCTCAATGTCACAATGGCTTTGAGACAATGAAGCTGATTTTGAGAGAAAGTGCATATCTGGACCTGGGAAGGAAACAGGGAGTATTCCAGCAATGTGCAGATCTCGTGGAGTTCTTCATTTTGAATAATACGCTTTAGTTTCCAAAGATTTTCACAAAGTAACTGTGGCTTTGAGATAATGCAACTGATAATTCTACAAAGTGCATCTCTCGACGGCGTAAGCAAAGAGGGAGTATTCCAGCAAAGTGCAGATCTCGTTGAGATCATCACTGGGAGAAATCCTCAATGGTTTCCAGAAATGTTCTCAATATCACAGTGCTTTAGAGTTAATGAAGCTGACATTGCGGCAAAGTGCATATCTCGACGGTCCTAACAAACGGGGAGTGTTCCTGCAAACTGCAGATCTCGTTGCGTTTATCATTTTGAGAAATCCTCATTAGTTTTCAAAAAATTTCTCAATTCCTCAGTGGTTTTTAGACGTTAAAGCAGATCTTGGGGCAAAGTGCATATCTCGATGGCTCAAGCAAGCGGGGAGTACTGCTGCTGTGTGCAGAGCTCGTTGAGTTCATCATTATGAGTCACACACTTTCCTTTCCAAAGATTTCTTCAATGTTACAATGGATTTGAGATAATGAAGCTGATGTATCTACAGAGTGCATATCTCGACGGCGTAAGCAAGCAGGGAGTATTCCACTAAAGTGCAGCTCTCGTTGAGTTCATCATTAGGAGTAATCCTCAATGGTTTCCAGAAATGTTCTCAATGTCACAGTGCCTTTGAGGCAATGAAGCTGACATTGCTGCAATCTTCATATGTCGACGGTGCAAGGATGCAGGGAGTATTCCAGCAACCTGCAGATCCCCTTGAGTTCAGCATTTTGAGCAATCCTCTTGGTTTCCAAACATTTCCTCAATGTCACAATGGCTTTGAGACAACGAAGCTGATTTTGAGTCAAAGTGCATATCTCGACCTGGGAAGGAAACAGGGAGTATTCCAGCAATGTGCAGATCTCGTGGAGTTCTTCATTTTGAATAATACTCTTTAGTTTCCAAAGATTTTCAGACAGCAACTGTGGCTTTGAGATAATGAAATTGACATTTCTACAAAGTGCATCTCTCGACGGCATAAGCAAAGAGGGAGTATTCCAGCAAAGTGCAGATCTCGTTGAGATCATCACTGGAAGAAATCCTCAATGGTTTCCAGAAATGTTCTCAATATCACAGTGCTTTTGAGACAATGAAGCTGACATTGAGGCAAAGTGCATATCTCGACGGTCCTAACAAGCGGGGAGTGTTCCTGCAAACAGCAGATCTCGTTGCGTTTATCATTTTGAGAAATCCTCATTAGTTTCGAAAAAATGTCTGAATACCTCAGTGGTTTTTACACTTTAAAGCCGATCCTGAGGCAAAGTGCATATCTCGACAGCTGAAGCAAGCGGGGAGTACTGCGGCTGTCTGCAGAGCTCGTTGAGTTCATCATTATGAGTCACACACTTTCCTTCCCAAAGATTTCTTCAATGTTACAATGGATTTGAGATAATGAAGCTGATGTTTCTACAGAGTGCATATCTCGACGGCTAAAGCAAGCAGGGAGTATTCCACTAAAGTGCAGCTCTCGTTGAGTTCATCATTAGGAGTAATCCTCAATGGTTTCCAGAAATGTTCTCAATGTCACAGTGCCTTTGAGGCAATGAAGCTGACATTGCTGCAATCTTCATATCTCGACGGTGCAAGGATGCAGGGAGTATTCCAGCAACCTGCAGATCCCCTTGAGTTCAGCATTTTGAGCAATCCTCTTTGGTTTCCAAAGATTTCCTCAATGTCACAATGGCTTTGAGACAATGAAGCTGATTTTGAGAGAAAGTGCATATCTGGACCTGGGAAGGAAACAGGGAGTATTCCAGCAATGTGCAGATCTCGTGGAGTTCTTCATTTTGAATAATACGCTTTAGTTTCCAAAGATTTTCACAAACTAACTGTGGCTTTGAGATAATGAAACTGATATTTCTACAAAGTGCATCTCTCGATGGCGTAAGCAAAGAGGGAGTATTCCAGCAAAGTGCAGATCTCGTTGAGATCATCACTGGGAGAAATCCTCAATGGTTTCCAGAAATGTTCTCAATATCACAGTGCTTTAGAGTTAATGAAGCTGACATTGCGGCAAAGTGCATATCTCGACGGTCCTAACAAACGGGGAGTGTTCCTGCAAACTGCAGATCTCGTTGCGTTTATCATTTTGAGAAATCCTCATTAGTATTCAAAAAATTTCTCAATTCCTCAGTGGTTTTTAGACGTTAAAGCAGATCTTGAGGCAAAGTGCATATCTCGACGGCTCAAGCAAGCGGGGAGAACTGCTGCTGTGTGCAGAGCTCGTTGAGTTCATCATTATGAGTCACACACTTTCCTTTCCAAAGATTTCTTCAATGTTACAATGGATTTGAGATAATGAAGCTGATGTATCTACAGAGTGCATATCTCGACGGCGTAAGCAAGCAGGGAGTATTCCACTAAAGTGCAGCTCTCGTTGAGTTCATCATTAGGAGTAATCCTCAATGCTTTCCAGAAATGTTCTCAATGTCACAGTGCCTTTGAGGCAATGAAGCTGACATTGCTGCAATCTTCATATGTCGACGGAGCCAGGATGCAGGGAGTATTCCAGCAACCTGCAGATCCCCTTGAGTTCAGCATTTTGAGCAATCCTCTTTGGTTTGCAAACATTTCCTCAATGTCACAATGGCTTTGAGACAACGAAGCGGATTTTGAGTCAAAGTGCATATCTCGACCTGGGAAGGAAACAGGGAGTATTCCAGCAATGTGCAGATCTCGTGGAGTTCTTCATTTTGAATAATACGCTTTAGTTTCCAAAGATTTTCACAAAGTAACTGTGGCTTTGAGATAATGAAATTGACATTTCTACAAAGTGCATCTCTCGACGGCATAAGCAAAGAGGGAGTATTCCAGCAAAGTGCAGATCTCGTTGAGATCATCACTGGAAGAAATCCTCAATGGATTCCAGAAATGTTCTCAATATCACAGTGCTTTTGAGACAATGAAGCTGACATTGCGGCAAAGTGCATATCTCGACGGTCCTAACAAACGGGGAGTGTTCCTGCAAACAGCAGATCTCGTTGCGTTTATCATTTTGAGAAATCCTCATTAGTTTCGAAAAAATGTCTGAATACCTCAGTGGTTTTTACACTTTAAAGCCGATCCTGAGGCAAAGTGCATATCTCGACATCTCAAGCAAGCGGAGAGTACTGCTGCTGTCTGCAGAGCTCGTTGAGTTCATCATTATGAGTCACACACTTTCCTTTCCAAAGATTTCTTCAATGTTACAATGGATTTGAGATAATGAAGCTGATGTTTCTACAGAGTGCATATCTCGACGGCGTAAGCAAGCAGGGAGTATTCCACTAAAGTGCAGCTCTCGTTGAGTTCATCATTAGGAGTAATCCTCAATGGTTTCCAGAAATGTTCTCAATGTCACAGTGCCTTTGAGGCAATGAAGCTGACATTGCTGCAATCTTCATATCTCGACGGTGCAAGGATGCAGGGAGTATTCCAGCAACCTGCAGATCCCCTTGAGTTCAGCATTTTGAGCAATCCTCTTTGGTTTCCAAAGATTTCCTCAATGTCACAATGGCTTTGAGACAATGAAGCTGATTTTGAGAGAAAGTGCATATCTGGACCTGGGAAGGAAACAGGGAGTATTCCAGCAATGTGCAGATCTCGTGGAGTTCTTCATTTTGAATAATACGCTTTAGTTTCCAAAGATTTTCACAAAGTAACTGTGGCTTTGAGATAATGCAACTGATATTTCTACAAAGTGCATCTCTCGACGGCGTAAGCAAAGAGGGAGTATTCCAGCAAAGTGCAGATCTCGTTGAGATCATCACTGGGAGAAATCCTCAATGGTTTCCAGAAATGTTCTCAATATCACAGTGCTTTAGAGTTAATGAAGCTGACATTGAGGCAAAGTGCATATCTCGACGGTCCTAACAAACGGGGAGTGTTCCTGCAAACTGCAGATCTCGTTGCGTTTATCATTTTGAGAAATCCTCATTAGTTTTCAAAAAATTTCTCAATTCCTCAGTGGTTTTTAGACGTTAAAGCAGATCTTGAGGCAAAGTGCATATCTCGATGGCTCAAGCAAGCGGGGAGTACTGCTGCTGTGTGCAGAGCTCGTTGAGTTCATCATTATGAGTCACACACTTTCCTTTCCAAAGATTTCTTCAATGTTACAATGGATTTGAGATAATGAAGCTGATGTATCTACAGAGTGCATATCTCGACGGCGTAAGCAAGCAGGGAGTATTCCACTAAAGTGCAGCTCTCGTTGAGTTCATCATTAGGAGTAATCCTCAATGGTTTCCAGAAATGTTCTCAATGTCACAGTGCCTTTGAGGCAATGAAGCTGACATTGCTGCAATCTTCATATGTCGACGGTGCAAGGATGCAGGGAGTATTCCAGCAACCTGCAGATCCCCTTGAGTTCAGCATTTTGAGCAATCCTCTTTGGTTTCCAAACATTTCCTCAATGTCACAATGGCTTTGAGACAACGAAGCTGATTTTGAGTCAAAGTGCATATCTCGACCTGGGAAGGAAAGAGGGAGTATTCCAGCAATGTGCAGATCTCGTGGAGTTCTTCATTTTGAATAATACGCTTTAGTTTCCAAAGATTTTCACAAAGTAACTGTGGCTTTGAGATAATGAAATTGACATTTCTACAAAGTGCATCTCTCGACGGCATAAGCAAAGAGGGAGTATTCCAGCAAAGTGCAGATCTCGTTGAGATCATCACTGGAAGAAATCCTCAATGGTTTCCAGAAATGTTCTCAATATCACAGTGCTTTTGAGACAATGAAGCTGACATTGCGGCAAAGTGCATATCTCGACGGTCCTAACAAGCGGGGAGTGTTCCTGCAAACAGCAGATCTCGTTGCGTTTATCATTTTGAGAAATCCTCATTAGTTTCGAAAAAATGTCTGAATACCTCAGTGGTTTTTACAATTTAAAGCCGATCCTGAGGCAAAGTGCATATCTCGACAGCTGAAGCAAGCGGGGAGTACTGCTGCTGTCTGCAGAGCTCGTTGAGTTCATCATTATGAGTCACACACTTTCCTTTCCAAAGATTTCTTCAATGTTACAATGGATTTGAGATAATGAAGCTGATGTTTCTACAGAGTGCATATCTCGACGGCGTAAGCAAGCAGGGAGTATTCCACTAAAGTGCAGCTCTCGTTGAGTTCATCATTAGGAGTAATCCTCAATGGTTTCCAGAAATGTTCTCAATATCACAGTGCTTTAGAGTTAATGAAGCTGACATTGCGGCAAAGTGCATATCTCGACGGTCCTAACAAACGGGGAGTGTTCCTGCAAACTGCAGATCTCGTTGCGTTTATCATTTTGAGAAATCCTCATTAGTTTTCAAAAAATTTCTCAATTCCTCAGTGGTTTTTAGACGTTAAAGCAGATCTTGAGGCAAAATGCATATCTCGACGGCTCAAGCAAGCGGGGAGTACTGCTGCTGTGTGCAGAGCTCGTTGAGTTCATCATTATGAGTCACACACTTTCCTTTCCAAAGATTTCTTCAATGTTACAATGGATTTGAGATAATGAAGCTGATGTATCTACAGAGTGCATATCTCGACGGCGTAAGCAAGCAGGGAGTATTCCACTAAAGTGCAGCTCTCGTTGAGTTCATCATTAGGAGTAATCCTCAATGGTTTCCAGAAATGTTCTCAATGTCACAGTGCCTTTGAGGCAATGAAGCTGACATTGCTGCAATCTTCATATGTCGACGGTGCAAGGATGCAGGGAGTATTCCAGCAACCTGCAGATCCCCTTGAGTTCAGCATTTTGAGCAATCCTCTTTGGTTTCCAAACATTTCCTCAATGTCACAATGGCTTTGAGACAACGAAGCTGATTTTGAGTCAAAGTGCATATCTCGACCTGGGAAGGAAACAGGGTGTATTCCAGCAATGTGCAGATCTCGTGGAGTTCTTCATTTTGAATAATACGCTTTAGTTTCCAAAGATTTTCACAAAGTAACTGTGGCTTTGAGATAATGCAACTGATATTTCTACAAAGTGCATCTCTCGACGGCGTAAGCAAAGAGGGAGTATTCCAGCAAAGTGCAGATCTCGTTGAGATCATCACTGGGAGAAATCCTCAATGGTTTCCAGAAATGTTCTCAATATCACAGTGCTTTAGAGTTAATGAAGCTGACATTGCGGCAAAGTGCATATCTCGACGGTCCTAACAAACGGGGAGTGTTCCTGCAAACTGCAGATCTCGTTGCGTTTATCATTTTGAGAAATCCTCATTAGTTTTTAAAAAATTTCTCAATTCCTCAGTGGTTTTTAGACGTTAAAGCAGATCTTGAGGCAAAGTGCATATCTCGATGGCTCAAGCAAGCGGGGAGTACTGCTGCTGTGTGCAGAGCTCGTTGAGTTCATCATTATGAGTCACACACTTTCCTTTCCAAAGATTTCTTCAATGTTACAATGGATTTGAGATAATGAAGCTGATGTATCTACAGAGTGCATATCTCGACGGCGTAAGGAAGCAGGGAGTATTCCACTAAAGTGCAGCTCTCGTTGAGTTCATCATTAGGAGTAATCCTCAATGCTTTCCAGAAATGTTCTCAATGTCACAGTGCCTTTGAGGCAATGAAGCTGACATTGCTGCAATCTTCATATGTCGACGGTGCAAGGATGCAGGGAGTATTCCAGCAACCTGCAGATCCCCTTGAGTTCAGCATTTTGAGCAATCCTCTTTGGTTTCCAAACATTTCCTCAATGTCACAATGGCTTTGAGACAACGAAGCGGATTTTGAGTCAAAGTGCATATCTCGACCTGGGAAGGAAACAGGGAGTATTCCAGCAATGTGCAGATCTCGTGGAGTTCTTCATTTTGAATAATACGCTTTAGTTTCCAAAGATTTTCACAAAGTAACTGTGGCTTTGAGATAATGAAATTGACATTTCTACAAAGTGCATCTCTCGACGGCATAAGCAAAGAGGGAGTATTCCAGCAAAGTGCAGATCTCGTTGAGATCATCACTGGAAGAAATCCTCAATGGATTCCAGAAATGTTCTCAATATCACAGTGCTTTTGAGACAATGAAGCTGACATTGCGGCAAAGTGCATATCTCGACGGTCCTAACAAACGGGGAGTGTTCCTGCAAACAGCAGATCTCGTTGCGTTTATCATTTTGAGAAATCCTCATTAGTTTCGAAAAAATGTCTGAATACCTCAGTGGTTTTTACACTTTAAAGCCGATCCTGAGGCAAAGTGCATATCTCGACAGCTCAAGCAAGCGGGGAGTACTGCTGCTGTCTGCAGAGCTCGTTGAGTTCATCATTATGAGTCACACACTTTCCTTTCCAAAGATTTCTTCAATGTTACAATGGATTTGAGATAATGAAGCTGATGTTTCTACAGAGTGCATATCTCGACGGCGTAAGCAAGCAGGGAGTATTCCACTAAAGTGCAGCTCTCGTTGAGTTCATCATTAGGAGTAATCCTCAATGGTTTCCAGAAATGTTCTCAATATCACAGTGCTTTAGAGTTAATGAAGCTGACATTGCTGCAATCTTCATATGTCGACGGTGCAAGGATGCAGGGAGTATTCCAGCAACCTGCATATCCCCTTGAGTTCAGCATTTTGAGCAATCCTCTTTGGTTTCCAAACATTTCCTCAATGTCACAATGGCTTTGAGACAACGAAGCTGATTTTGAGTCAAAGTGCATATCTCGACCTGGGAAGGAAACAGGGAGTATTCCAGCAATGTGCAGATCTCGTGGAGTTCTTCATTTTGAATAATACGCTTTAGTTTCCAAAGATTTTCACAAAGTAACTGTGGCTTTGAGATAATGAAATTGACATTTCTACAAAGTGCATCTCTCGACGGCATAAGCAAAGAGGGAGTATTCCAGCAAAGTGCAGATCTCGTTGAGATCATCACTGGAAGAAATCCTCAATGGTTTCCAGAAATGTTCTCAATATCACAGTGCTTTTGAGACAATGAAGCTGACATTGCGGCAAAGTGCATATCTCGACGGTCCTAACAAACGGGGATTGTTCCTGCAAACAGCAGATCTCGTTGCGTTTATCATTTTGAGAAATCCTCATTAGTTTCGAAAAAATGTCTGAATACCTCAGTGGTTTTTACACTTTAAAGCCGATCCTGAGGCAAAGTGCATATCTCGACAGCTGAAGCAAGCGGGGAGTACTGCTGCTGTCTGCAGAGCTCGTTGAGTTCATCATTATGAGTCACACACTTTCCTTTCCAAAGATTTCTTCAATGTTACAATGGATTTGAGATAATGAAGCTGATGTTTCTACAGAGTGCATATCTCGACGGCGTAAGCAAGCAGGGAGTATTCCACTAAAGTGCAGCTCTCGTTGAGTTCATCATTAGGAGTAATCCTCAATGGTTTCCAGAAATGTTCTCAATATCACAGTGCTTTAGAGTTAATGAAGCTGACATTGCGGCAAAGTGCATATCTCGACGGTCCTAACAAACGGGGAGTGTTCCTGCAAACTGCAGATCTCGTTGCGTTTATCATTTTGAGAAATCCTCATTAGTTTTCAAAAAATTTCTCAATTCCTCAGTGGTTTTTAGACGTTAAAGCAGATCTTGAGGCAAAGTGCATATCTCGACGGCTCAAGCAAGCGGGGAGTACTGCTGCTGTGTGCAGAGCTCGTTGAGTTCATCATTATGAGTCACACACTTTCCTTTCCAAAGATTTCTTCAATGTTACAATGGATTTGAGATAATGAAGCTGATGTATCTACAGAGTGCATATCTCGACGGCGTAAGCAAGCAGGGAGTATTCCACTAAAGTGCAGCTCTCGTTGAGTTCATCATTAGGAGTAATCCTCAATGGTTTCCAGAAATGTTCTCAATGTCACAGTGCCTTTGAGGCAATGAAGCTGACATTGCTGCAATCTTCATATGTCGACGGTGCAAGGATGCAGGGAGTATTCCAGCAACCTGCAGATCCCCTTGAGTTCAGCATTTTGAGCAATCCTCTTTGGTTTCCAAACATTTCCTCAATGTCACAATGGCTTTGAGACAACGAAGCTGATTTTGAGTCAAAGTGCATATCTCGACCTGGGAAGGAAACAGGGAGTATTCCAGCAATGTGCAGATCTCGTGGAGTTCTTCATTTTGAATAATACGCTTTAGTTTCCAAAGATTTTCACAAAGTAACTGTGGCTTTGAGATAATGAAATTGACATTTCTACAAAGTGCATCTCTCGACGGCATAAGCAAAGAGGGAGTATTCCAGCAAAGTGCAGATCTCGTTGAGATCATCACTGGGAGAAATCCTCAATGGTTTCCAGAAATGTTCTCAATATCACAGTGCTTTTGAGGCAATGAAGCTGACATTGCGGCAAAGTGCATATCTCGACGGTCCTAACAAACGGGGAGTGTTCCTGCAAACAGCAGATCTCGTTGCGTTTATCATTTTGAGAAATCCTCATTAGTTTCGAAAAAATGTCTGAATACCTCAGTGGTTTTTACACTTTAAAGCCGATCCTGAGGCAAAGTGCATATCTCGACAGCTCAAGCAAGTGGGGAGTACTGCTGCTGTCTGCAGAGCTCGTTGAGTTCATCATTATGAGTCACACACTTTCCTTTCCAAAGATTTCTTCAATGTTACAATGGATTTGAGATAATGAAGCTGATGTATCTACAGAGTGCATATCTCGACGGCGTAAGCAAGCAGGGAGTATTCCACTAAAGTGCAGCTCTCGTTGAGTTCATCATTAGGAGTAATCCTCAATGGTTTCCAGAAATGTTCTCAATGTCACAGTGCCTTTGAGGCAATGAAGCTGACATTGCTGCAATCTTCATATGTCGACGGTGCAAGGATGCAGGGAGTATTCCAGCAACCTGCAGATCCCCTTGAGTTCAGCATTTTGAGCAATCCTCTTTGGTTTCCAAACATTTCCTCAATGTCACAATGGCTTTGAGACAACGAAGCTGATTTTGAGTCAAAGTGCATATCTCGACCTGGGAAGGAAACAGGGAGTATTCCAGCAATGTGCAGATCTCGTGGAGTTCTTCATTTTGAATAATACGCTTTAGTTTCCAAAGATTTTCACAAAGTAACTGTGGCTTTGAGATAATGAAATTGACATTTCTACAAAGTGCATCTCTCGACGGCATAAGCAAAGAGGGAGTATTCCAGCAAAGTGCAGATCTCGTTGAGATCATCACTGGAAGAAATCCTCAATGGTTTCCAGAAATGTTCTCAATATCACAGTGGTTTTGAGACAATGAAGCTGACATTGCGGCAAAGTGCATATCTCGACGGTCCTAACAAGCGGGGAGTGTTCCTGCAAACAGCAGATCTCGTTGCGTTTATCATTTTGAGAAATCCTCATTAGTTTCGAAAAAATGTCTGAATACCTCAGTGGTTTTTACACTTTAAAGCCGATCCTGAGGCAAAGTGCATATCTCGACAGCTCAAGCAAGCGGGGAGTACTGCTGCTGTCTGCAGAGCTCGTTGAGTTCATCATTATGAGTCACACACTTTCCTTTCCAAAGATTTCTTCAATGTTACAATGGATTTGAGATAATGAAGCTGATGTTTCTACAGAGTGCATATCTCGACGGCTAAAGCAAGCAGGGAGTATTCCACTAAAGTGCAGCTCTCGTTGAGTTCATCATTAGGAGTAATCCTCAATGGTTTCCAGAAATGTTCTCAATGTCACAGTGCCTTTGAGGCAATGAAGCTGACATTGCTGCAATCTTCATATCTCGACGGTGCAAGGATGCAGGGAGTATTCCAGCAACCTGCAGATCCCCTTGAGTTCAGCATTTTGAGCAATCCTCTTTGGTTTCCAAAGATTTCCTCAATGTCACAATGGCTTTGAGACAATGAAGCTGATTTTGAGAGAAAGTGCATATCTGGACCTGGGAAGGAAACAGGGTGTATTCCAGCAATGTGCAGATCTCGTGGAGTTCTTCATTTTGAATAATACGCTTTAGTTTCCAAAGATTTTCACAAAGTAACTGTGGCTTTGAGATAATGCAACTGATATTTCTACAAAGTGCATCTCTCGACGGCGTAAGCAAAGAGGGAGTATTCCAGCAAAGTGCAGATCTCGTTGAGATCATCACTGGGAGAAATCCTCAATGGTTTCCAGAAATGTTCTCAATATCACAGTGCTTTAGAGTTAATGAAGCTGACATTGCGGCAAAGTGCATATCTCGACGGTCCTAACAAACGGGGAGTGTTCCTGCAAACTGCAGATCTCGTTGCGTTTATCATTTTGAGAAATCCTCATTAGTTTTTAAAAAATTTCTCAATTCCTCAGTGGTTTTTAGACGTTAAAGCAGATCTTGAGGCAAAGTGCATATCTCGATGGCTCAAGCAAGCGGGGAGTACTGCTGCTGTGTGCAGAGCTCGTTGAGTTCATCATTATGAGTCACACACTTTCCTTTCCAAAGATTTCTTCAATGTTACAATGGATTTGAGATAATGAAGCTGATGTATCTACAGAGTGCATATCTCGACGGCGTAAGCAAGCAGGGAGTATTCCACTAAAGTGCAGCTCTCGTTGAGTTCATCATTAGGAGTAATCCTCAATGCTTTCCAGAAATGTTCTCAATGTCACAGTGCCTTTGAGGCAATGAAGCTGACATTGCTGCAATCTTCATATGTCGACGGTGCAAGGATGCAGGGAGTATTCCAGCAACCTGCAGATCCCCTTGAGTTCAGCATTTTGAGCAATCCTATTTGGTTTCCAAACATTTCCTCAATGTCACAATGGCTTTGAGACAACGAAGCGGATTTTGAGTCAAAGTGCATATCTCGACCTGGGAAGGAAACAGGGAGTATTCCAGCAATGTGCAGATCTCGTGGAGTTCTTCATTTTGAATAATACGCTTTAGTTTCCAAAGATTTTCACAAAGTAACTGTGGCTTTGAGATAATGAAATTGACATTTCTACAAAGTGCATCTCTCGACGGCATAAGCAAAGAGGGAGTATTCCAGCAAAGTGCAGATCTCGTTGAGATCATCACTGGAAGAAATCCTCAATGGATTCCAGAAATGTTCTCAATATCACAGTGCTTTTGAGACAATGAAGCTGACATTGCGGCAAAGTGCATATCTCGACGGTCCTAACAAACGGGGAGTGTTCCTGCAAACAGCAGATCTCGTTGCGTTTATCATTTTGAGAAATCCTCATTAGTTTCGAAAAAATGTCTGAATACCTCAGTGGTTTTTACACTTTAAAGCCGATCCTGAGGCAAAGTGCATATCTCGACAGCTCAAGCAAGCGGGGAGTACTGCTGCTGTCTGCAGAGCTCGTTGAGTTCATCATTATGAGTCACACACTTTCCTTTCCAAAGATTTCTTCAATGTTACAATGGATTTGAGATAATGAAGCTGATGTTTCTACAGAGTGCATATCTCGACGGCTAAAGCAAGCAGGGAGTATTCCACTAAAGTGCAGCTCTCGTTGAGTTCATCATTAGGAGTAATCCTCAATGGTTTCCAGAAATGTTCTCAATGTCACAGTGCCTTTGAGGCAATGAAGCTGACATTGCTGCAATCTTCATATCTCGACGGTGCAAGGATGCAGGGAGTATTCCAGCAACCTGCAGATCCCCTTGAGTTCAGCATTTTGAGCAATCCTCTTTGGTTTCCAAAGATTTCCTCAATGTCACAATGGCTTTGAGACAATGAAGCTGATTTTGAGAGAAAGTGCATATCTGGACCTGGGAAGGAAACAGGGTGTATTCCAGCAATGTGCAGATCTCGTGGAGTTCTTCATTTTGAATAATACGCTTTAGTTTCCAAAGATTTTCACAAAGTAACTGTGGCTTTGAGATAATGCAACTGATATTTCTACAAAGTGCATCTCTCGACGGCGTAAGCAAAGAGGGAGTATTCCAGCAAAGTGCAGATCTCGTTGAGATCATCACTGGGAGAAATCCTCAATGGTTTCCAGAAATGTTCTCAATATCACAGTGCTTTAGAGTTAATGAAGCTGACATTGCGGCAAAGTGCATATCTCGACGGAACTAACAAACGGGGAGTGTTCCTGCAAACTGCAGATCTCGTTGCGTTTATCATTTTGAGAAATCCTGATTAGTTTTTAAAAAATTTCTCAATTCCTCAGTGGTTTTTAGACGTTAAAGCAGATCTTGAGGCAAAGTGCATATCTCGATGGCTCAAGCAAGCGGGGAGTACTGCTGCTGTGTGCAGAGCTCGTTGAGTTCATCATTATGAGTCACACACTTTCCTTTCCAAAGATTTCTTCAATGTTACAATGGATTTGAGATAATGAAGCTGATGTATCTACAGAGTGCATATCTCGACGGCGTAAGGAAGCAGGGAGTATTCCACTAAAGTGCAGCTCTCGTTGAGTTCATCATTAGGAGTAATCCTCAATGCTTTCCAGAAATGTTCTCAATGTCACAGTGCCTTTGAGGCAATGAAGCTGACATTGCTGCAATCTTCATATGTCGACGGTGCAAGGATGCAGGGAGTATTCCAGCAACCTGCAGATCCCCTTGAGTTCAGCATTTTGAGCAATCCTCTTTGGTTTCCAAACATTTCCTCAATGTCACAATGGCTTTGAGACAACGAAGCGGATTTTGAGCCAAAGTGCATATCTCGACCTGGGAAGGAAACAGGGAGTATTCCAGCAATGTGCAGATCTCGTGGAGTTCTTCATTTTGAATAATACGCTTTAGTTTCCAAAGATTTTCACAAAGTAACTGTGGCTTTGAGATAATGAAATTGACATTTCTACAAAGTGCATCTCTCGACGGCATAAGCAAAGAGGGAGTATTCCAGCAAAGTGCAGATCTCGTTGAGATCATCACTGGAAGAAATCCTCAATGGATTCCAGAAATGTTCTCAATATCACAGTGCTTTTGAGACAATGAAGCTGACATTGCGGCAAAGTGCATATTTCGACGGTCCTAACAAACGGGGAGTGTTCCTGCAAACAGCAGATCTCGTTGCGTTTATCATTTTGAGAAATCCTCATTAGTTTCGAAAAAATGTCTGAATACCTCAGTGGTTTTTACACTTTAAAGCCGATCCTGAGGCAAAGTGCATATCTCGACAGCTCAAGCAAGCGGGGAGTACTGCTGCTGTCTGCAGAGCTCGTTGAGTTCATCATTATGAGTCACACACTTTCCTTTCCAAAGATTTCTTCAATGTTACAATGGATTTGAGATAATGAAGCTGATGTTTCTACAGAGTGCATATCTCGACGGCGTAAGCAAGCAGCGAGTATTCCACTACAGTGCAGCTCTCGTTGAGTTCATCATTAGGAGTAATCCTCAATGGTTTCCAGAAATGTTCTCAATGTCACAGTGCCTTTGAGGCAATGAAGCTGACATTGCTGCAATCTTCATATGTCGACGGTGCAAGGATGCAGGGAGTATTCCAGCAACCTGCAGATCCCCTTGAGTTCAGCATTTTGAGCAATCCTCTTTGGTTTCCAAAGATTTCCTCAATGTCACAATGGCTTTGAGACAATGAAGCTGATTTTGAGAGAAAGTGCATATCTGGACCTGGGAAGGAAACAGGGAGTATTCCAGCAATGTGCAGATCTCGTGGAGTTCTTCATTTTGAATAATACGCTTTAGTTTCCAAAGATTTTCACAAAGTAACTGTGGCTTTGAGATAATGCAACTGATATTTCTACAAAGTGCATCTCTCGACGGCGTAAGCAAAGAGGGAGTATTCCAGCAAAGTGCAGATCTCGTTGAGATCATCACTGGGAGAAATCCTCAATGGTTTCCAGAAATGTTCTCAATATCACAGTGCTTTAGAGTTAATGAAGCTGACATTGCGGCAAAGTGCATATCTCGACGGTCCTAACAAACGGGGAGTGTTCCTGCAAACTGCAGATCTCGTTGCGTTTATCATTTTGAGAAATCCTCATTAGTTTTCAAAAAATTTCTCAATTCCTCAGTGGTTTTTAGACGTTAAAGCAGATCTTGAGGCAAAGTGCATATCTCGATGGCTCAAGCAAGCGGGGAGTACTGCTGCTGTGTGCAGAGCTCGTTGAGTTCATCATTATGAGTCACACACTTTCCTTTCCAAAGATTTCTTCAATGTTACAATGGATTTGAGATAATGAAGCTGATGTTTCTACAGAGTGCATATCTCGACGGCGTAAGCAAGCAGGGAGTATTCCACTAAAGTCCAGCTCTCGTTGAGTTCATCATTAGGAGTAATCCTCAATGGTTTCCAGAAATGTTCTCAATATCACAGTGCTTTAGAGTTAATGAAGCTGACATTGCGGCAAAGTGCATATCTCGACGGTCCTAACAAACGGGGAGTGTTCCTGCAAACTGCAGATCTCGTTGCGTTTATCATTTTGAGAAATCCTCATTAGTTTTCAAAAAATTTCTCAATTCCTCAGTGGTTTTTAGACGTTAAAGCAGATCTTGAGGCAAAGTGCATATCTCGATGGCTCAAGCAAGCGGGGAGTACTGCTGCTGTGTGCAGAGCTCGTTGAGTTCATCATTATGAGTCACACACTTTCCTTTCCAAAGATTTCTTCAATGTTACAATGGATTTGAGATAATGAAGCTGATGTATCTACAGAGTGCATATCTCGACGGCGTAAGCATGCAGGGAGTATTCCACTAAAGTGCAGCTCTCGTTGAGTTCATCATTAGGAGTAATCCTCAATGGTTTCCAGAAATGTTCTCAATGTCACAGTGCCTTTGAGGCAATGAAGCTGACATTGCTGCAATCTTCATATGTCGACGGTGCAAGGATGCAGGGAGTATTCCAGCAACCTGCAGATCCCCTTGAGTTCAGCATTTTGAGCAATCCTCTTTGGTTTCCAAACATTTCCTCAATGTCACAATGGCTTTGAGACAACGAAGCTGATTTTGAGTCAAAGTGCATATCTCGACCTGGGAAGGAAACAGGGAGTATTCCAGCAATGTGCAGATCTCGTGGAGTTCTTCATTTTGAATAATACGCTTTAGTTTCCAAAGATTTTCACAAAGTAACTGTGGCTTTGAGATAATGAAATTGACATTTCTACAAAGTGCATCTCTCGACGGCATAAGCAAAGAGGGAGTATTCCAGCAAAGTGCAGATCTCGTTGAGATCATCACTGGGAGAAATCCTCAATGGTTTCCAGAAATGTTCTCAATATCACAGTGCTTTAGAGTTAATGAAGCTGACATTGCGGCAAAGTGCATATCTCGACGGTCCTAACAAACGGGGAGTGTTCCTGCAAACTGCAGATCTCGTTGCGTTTATCATTTTGAGAAATCCTCATTAGTTTTCAAAAAATTTCTCAATTCCTCAGTGGTTTTTAGACGTTAAAGCAGATCTTGAGGCAAAGTGCATACCTCGACGGCTCAAGCAAGCGGGGAGTACTGCTGCTGTGTGCAGAGCTCGTTGAGTTCATCATTATGAGTCACACACTTTCCTTTCCAAAGATTTCTTCAATGTTACAATGGATTTGAGATAATGAAGCTGATGTATCTACAGAGTGCATATCTCGACGGCGTAAGCAAGCAGGGAGTATTCCACTAAAGTGCAGCTCTCGTTGAGTTCATCATTAGGAGTAATCCTCAATGCTTTCCAGAAATGTTCTCAATGTCACAGTGCCTTTGAGGCAATGAAGCTGACATTGCTGCAATCTTCATATGTCGACGGTGCAAGGATGCAGGGAGTATTCCAGCAACCTGCAGATCCCCTTGAGTTCAGCATTTTGAGCAATCCTCTTTGGTTTCCAAACATTTCCTCAATGTCACAATGGCTTTGAGACAACGAAGCTGATTTTGAGTCAAAGTGCATATCTCGACCTGGGAAGGAAACAGGGAGTATTCCAGCAATGTGCAGATCTCGTGGAGTTCTTCATTTTGAATAATACGCTTTAGTTTCCAAAGATTTTCACAAAGTAACTGTGGCTTTGAGATAATGCAACTGAAATTTCTACAAAGTGCATCTCTCGACGGCGTAAGCAAAGAGGGAGTATTCCAGCAAAGTGCAGAACTCGTTGAGATCATCACTGGGAGAAATCCTCAATGGTTTCCAGAAATGTTCTCAATATCACAGTGCTTTAGAGTTAATGAAGCTGACATTGCGGCAAAGTGCATATCTCGACGGTCCTAACAAACGGGGAGTGTTCCTGCAAACTGCAGATCTCGTTGCGTTTATCATTTTGAGAAATCCTCATTAGTTTTCAAAAAATTTCTCAATTCCTCAGTGGTTTTTAGACGTTAAAGCAGATCTTGAGGCAAAGTGCATATCTCGATGGCTCAAGCAAGCGGGGAGTACTGCTGCTGTCTGCAGAGCTCGTTGAGTTCATCATTATGAGTCACACACTTTCCTTTCCAAAGATTTCTTCAATGTTACAATGGATTTGAGATAATGAAGCTGATGTATCTACAGAGTGCATATCTCGACGGCGTAAGCAAGCAGGGAGTATTCCACTAAAGTGCAGCTCTCGTTGAGTTCATCATTAGGAGTAATCCTCAATGGTTTCCAGAAATGTTCTCAATGTCACAGTGCCTTTGAGGCAATGAAGCTGACATTGCTGCAATCTTCTTATGTCGACGGTGCAAGGATGCAGGGAGTATTCCAGCAACCTGCAGATCCCCTTGAGTTCAGCATTTTGAGCAATCCTCTTTGGTTTCCAAACATTTCCTCAATGTCACAATGGCTTTGAGACAACGAAGCTGATTTTGAGTCAAAGTGCATATCTCGACCTGGGAAGGAAACAGGGAGTATTCCAGCAATGTGCAGATCTCGTGGAGTTCTTCATTTTGAATAATACGCTTTAGTTTCCAAAGATTTTCACAAAGTAACTGTGGCTTTGAGATAATGAAATTGACATTTCTACAAAGTGCATCTCTCGACGGCATAAGCAAAGAGGGAGTATTCCAGCAAAGTGCAGATCTCGTTGAGATCATCACTGGAAGAAATCCTCAATGGTTTCCAGAAATGTTCTCAATATCACAGTGCTTTTGAGACAATGAAGCTGACATTGCGGCAAAGTGCATATCTCGACGGTCCTAACAAACGGGGAGTGTTCCTGTAAACAGCAGATCTCGTTGCGTTTATCATTTTGAGAAATCCTCATTAGTTTCGAAAAAATGTCTGAATACCTCAGTGGTTTTTACACTTTAAAGCCGATCCTGAGGCAAAGTGCATATCTCGACAGCTGAAGCAAGCGGGGAGTACTGCTGCTGTCTGCAGAGCTCGTTGAGTTCATCATTATGAGTCACACACTTTCCTTTCCAAAGATTTCTTCAATGTTACAATGGATTTGAGATAATGAAGCTGATGTTTCTACAGAGTGCATATCTCGACGGCGTAAGCAAGCAGGGAGTATTCCACTAAAGTGCAGCTCTCGTTGAGTTCATCATTAGGAGTAATCCTCAATGGTTTCCAGAAATGTTCTCAATATCACAGTGCTTTAGAGTTAATGAAGCTGACATTGCGGCAAAGTGCATATCTCGACGGTCCTAACAAACGGGGAGTGTTCCTGCAAACTGCAGATCTCGTTGCGTTTATCATTTTGAGAAATCCTCATTAGTTTTCAAAAAATTTCTCAATTCCTCAGTGGTTTTTAGACGTTAAAGCAGATCTTGAGGCAAAGTGCATATCTCGATGGCTCAAGCAAGCGGGGAGTACTGCTGCTGTGTGCAGAGCTCGTTGAGTTCATCATTATGAGTCACACACTTTCCTTTCCAAAGATTTCTTCAATGTTACAATGGATTTGAGATAATGAAGCTGATGTATCTACAGAGTGCATATCTCGACGGCGTAAGCAAGCAGGGAGTATTCCACTAAAGTGCAGCTCTCGTTGAGTTCATCATTAGGAGTAATCCTCAATGCTTTCCAGAAATGTTCTCAATGTCACAGTGCCTTTGAGGCAATGAAGCTGACATTGCTGCAATCTTCATATGTCGACGGTGCAAGGATGCAGGGAGTATTCCAGCAACCTGCAGATCCCCTTGAGTTCAGCATTTTGAGCAATCCTCTTTGGTTTCCAAACATTTCCTCAATGTCACAATGGCTTTGAGACAACGAAGCGGATTTTGAGTCAAAGTGCATATCTCGACCTGGGAAGGAAACAGGGAGTATTCCAGCAATGTGCAGATCTCGTGGAGTTCTTCATTTTGAATAATACGCTTTAGTTTCCAAAGATTTTCACAAAGTAACTGTGGCTTTGAGATAATGAAATTGACATTTCTACAAAGTGCATCTCTCGACGGCATAAGCAAAGAGGGAGTATTCCAGCAAAGTGCAGATCTCGTTGAGATCATCACTGGAAGAAATCCTCAATGGATTCCAGAAATGTTCTCAATATCACAGTGCTTTTGAGACAATGAAGCTGACATTGCGGCAAAGTGCATATCTCGACGGTCCTAACAAACGGGGAGTGTTCCTGCAAACAGCAGATCTCGTTGCGTTTATCATTTTGAGAAATCCTCATTAGTTTCGAAAAAATGTCTGAATACCTCAGTGGTTTTTACACTTTAAAGCCGATCCTGAGGCAAAGTGCATATCTCGACAGCTGAAGCAAGCGGGGAGTACTGCTGCTGTCTGCAGAGCTCGTTGAGTTCATCATTATGAGTCACACACTTTCCTTTCCAAAGATTTCTTCAATGTTACAATGGATTTGAGATAATGAAGCTGATGTATCTACAGAGTGCATATCTCGACGGCGTAAGCAAGCAGGGAGTATTCCACTAAAGTGCAGCTCTCGTTGAGTTCATCATTAGGAGTAATCCTCAATGGTTTCCAGAAATGTTCTCAATGTCACAGTGCCTTTGAGGCAATGAAGCTGACATTGCTGCAATCTTCATATCTCGACGGTGCAAGGATGCAGGGAGTATTCCAGCAACCTGCAGATCCCCTTGAGTTCAGCATTTTGAGCAATCCTCTTTGGTTTCCAAAGATTTCCTCAATGTCACAATGGCTTTGAGACAATGAAGCTGATTTTGAGAGAAAGTGCATATCTGGACCTGGGAAGGAAACAGGGTGTATTCCAGCAATGTGCAGATCTCGTGGAGTTCTTCATTTTGAATAATACGCTTTAGTTTCCAAAGATTTTCACAAAGTAACTGTGGCTTTGAGATAATGCAACTGATATTTCTACAAAGTGCATCTCTCGACGGCGTAAGCAAAGAGGGAGTATTCCAGCAAAGTGCAGATCTCGTTGAGATCATCACTGGGAGAAATCCTCAATGGTTTCCAGAAATGTTCTCAATATCACAGTGCTTTAGAGTTAATGAAGCTGACATTGCGGCAAAGTGCATATCTCGACGGAACTAACAAACGGGGAGTGTTCCTGCAAACTGCAGATCTCGTTGCGTTTATCATTTTGAGAAATCCTCATTAGTTTTTAAAAAATTTCTCAATTCCTCAGTGGTTTTTAGACGTTAAAGCAGATCTTGAGGCAAAGTGCATATCTCGATGGCTCAAGCAAGCGGGGAGTACTGCTGCTGTGTGCAGAGCTCGTTGAGTTCATCATTATGAGTCACACACTTTCCTTTCCAAAGATTTCTTCAATGTTACAATGGATTTGAGATAATGAAGCTGATGTATCTACAGAGTGCATATCTCGACGGCGTAAGGAAGCAGGGAGTATTCCACTAAAGTGCAGCTCTCGTTGAGTTCATCATTAGGAGTAATCCTCAATGCTTTCCAGAAATGTTCTCAATGTCACAGTGCCTTTGAGGCAATGAAGCTGACATTGCTGCAATCTTCATATGTCGACGGTGCAAGGATGCAGGGAGTATTCCAGCAACCTGCAGATCCCCTTGAGTTCAGCATTTTGAGCAATCCTCTTTGGTTTCCAAACATTTCCTCAATGTCACAATGGCTTTGAGACAACGAAGCGGATTTTGAGCCAAAGTGCATATCTCGACCTGGGAAGGAAACAGGGAGTATTCCAGCAATGTGCAGATCTCGTGGAGTTCTTCATTTTGAATAATACGCTTTAGTTTCCAAAGATTTTCACAAAGTAACTGTGGCTTTGAGATAATGAAATTGACATTTCTACAAAGTGCATCTCTCGACGGCATAAGCAAAGAGGGAGTATTCCAGCAAAGTGCAGATCTCGTTGAGATCATCACTGGAAGAAATCCTCAATGGATTCCAGAAATGTTCTCAATATCACAGTGCTTTTGAGACAATGAAGCTGACATTGCGGCAAAGTGCATATTTCGACGGTCCTAACAAACGGGGAGTGTTCCTGCAAACAGCAGATCTCGTTGCGTTTATCATTTTGAGAAATCCTCATTAGTTTCGAAAAAATGTCTGAATACCTCAGTGGTTTTTACACTTTAAAGCCGATCCTGAGGCAAAGTGCATATCTCGACAGCTCAAGCAAGCGGGGAGTACTGCTGCTGTCTGCAGAGCTCGTTGAGTTCATCATTATGAGTCACACACTTTCCTTTCCAAAGATTTCTTCAATGTTACAATGGATTTGAGATAATGAAGCTGATGTTTCTACAGAGTGCATATCTCGACGGCGTAAGCAAGCAGGGAGTATTCCACTAAAGTGCAGCTCTCGTTGAGTTCATCATTAGGAGTAATCCTCAATGGTTTCCAGAAATGTTCTCAATGTCACAGTGCCTTTGAGGCAATGAAGCTGACATTGCTGCAATCTTCATATGTCGACGGTGCAAGGATGCAGGGAGTATTCCAGCAACCTGCAGATCCCCTTGAGTTCAGCATTTTGAGCAATCCTCTTTGGTTTCCAAAGATTTCCTCAATGTCACAATGGCTTTGAGACAATGAAGCTGATTTTGAGAGAAAGTGCATATCTGGACCTGGGAAGGAAACAGGGAGTATTCCAGCAATGTGCAGATCTCGTGGAGTTCTTCATTTTGAATAATACGCTTTAGTTTCCAAAGATTTTCACAAAGTAACTGTGGCTTTGAGATAATGCAACTGATATTTCTACAAAGTGCATCTCTCGACGGCGTAAGCAAAGAGGGAGTATTCCAGCAAAGTGCAGATCTCGTTGAGATCATCACTGGGAGAAATCCTCAATGGTTTCCAGAAATGTTCTCAATATCACAGTGCTTTAGAGTTAATGAAGCTGACATTGCGGCAAAGTGCATATCTCGACGGTCCTAACAAACGGGGAGTGTTCCTGCAAACTGCAGATCTCGTTGCGTTTATCATTTTGAGAAATCCTCATTAGTTTTCAAAAAATTTCTCAATTCCTCAGTGGTTTTTAGACGTTAAAGCAGATCTTGAGGCAAAGTGCATATCTCGATGGCTCAAGCAAGCGGGGAGTACTGCTGCTGTGTGCAGAGCTCGTTGAGTTCATCATTATGAGTCACACACTTTCCTTTCCAAAGATTTCTTCAATGTTACAATGGATTTGAGATAATGAAGCTGATGTATCTACAGAGTGCATATCTCGACGGCGTAAGCAAGCAGGGAGTATTCCACTAAAGTGCAGCTCTCGTTGAGTTCATCATTAGGAGTAATCCTCAATGCTTTCCAGAAATGTTCTCAATGTCACAGTGCCTTTGAGGCAATGAAGCTGACATTGCTGCAATCTTCATATGTCGACGGTGCAAGGATGCAGGGAGTATTCCAGCAACCTGCAGATCCCCTTGAGTTCAGCATTTTGAGCAATCCTCTTTGGTTTCCAAACATTTCCTCAATGTCACAATGGCTTTGAGACAACGAAGCTGATTTTGAGTCAAAGTGCATATCTCGACCTGGGAAGGAAACAGGGAGTATTCCAGCAATGTGCAGATCTCGTGGAGTTCTTCATTTTGAATAATACGCTTTAGTTTCCAAAGATTTTCACAAAGTAACTGTGGCTTTGAGATAATGAAATTGACATTTCTACAAAGTGCATCCCTCGACGGCATAAGCAAAGAGGGAGTATTCCAGCAAAGTGCAGATCTCGTTGAGATCATCACTGGAAGAAATCCTCAATGGTTTCCAGAAATGTTCTCAATATCACAGTGCTTTTGAGACAATGAAGCTGACATTGCGGCAAAGTGCATATCTCGACGGTCCTAACAAACGGGGAGTGTTCCTGTAAACAGCAGATCTCGTTGCGTTTATCATTTTGAGAAATCCTCATTAGTTTCGAAAAAATGTCTGAATACCTCAGTGGTTTTTACACTTTAAAGCCGATCCTGAGGCAAAGTGCATATCTCGACAGCTGAAGCAAGCGGGGAGTACTGCTGCTGTCTGCAGAGCTCGTTGAGTTCATCATTATGAGTCACACACTTTCCTTTCCAAAGATTTCTTCAATGTTACAATGGATTTGAGATAATGAAGCTGATGTTTCTACAGAGTGCATATCTCGACGGCGTAAGCAAGCAGGGAGTATTCCACTAAAGTGCAGCTCTCGTTGAGTTCATCATTAGGAGTAATCCTCAATGGTTTCCAGAAATGTTCTCAATATCACAGTGCTTTAGAGTTAATGAAGCTGACATTGCGGCAAAGTGCATATCTCGACGGTCCTAACAAACGGGGAGTGTTCCTGCAAACTGCAGATCTCGTTGCGTTTATCATTTTGAGAAATCCTCATTAGTTTTCAAAAAATTTCTCAATTCCTCAGTGGTTTTTAGACGTTAAAGCAGATCTTGAGGCAAAGTGCATATCTCGATGGCTCAAGCAAGCGGGGAGTACTGCTGCTGTGTGCAGAGCTCGTTGAGTTCATCATTATGAGTCACACACTTTCCTTTCCAAAGATTTCTTCAATGTTACAATGGATTTGAGATAATGAAGCTGATGTATCTACAGAGTGCATATCTCGACGGCGTAAGCAAGCAGGGAGTATTCCACTAAAGTGCAGCTCTCGTTGAGTTCATCATTAGGAGTAATCCTCAATGCTTTCCAGAAATGTTCTCAATGTCACAGTGCCTTTGAGGCAATGAAGCTGACATTGCTGCAATCTTCATATGTCGACGGTGCAAGGATGCAGGGAGTATTCCAGCAACCTGCAGATCCCCTTGAGTTCAGCATTTTGAGCAATCCTCTTTGGTTTCCAAACATTTCCTCAATGTCACAATGGCTTTGAGACAACGAAGCTGATTTTGAGTCAAAGTGCATATCTCGACCTGGGAAGGAAACAGGGAGTATTCCAGCAATGTGCAGATCTCGTGGAGTTCTTCATTTTGAATAATACGCTTTAGTTTCCAAAGATTTTCACAAAGTAACTGTGGCTTTGAGATAATGAAATTGACATTTCTACAAAGTGCATCTCTCGACGGCATAAGCAAAGAGGGAGTATTCCAGCAAAGTGCAGATCTCGTTGAGATCATCACTGGGAGAAATCCTCAATGGTTTCCAGAAATGTTCTCAATATCACAGTGCTTTAGAGTTAATGAAGCTGACATTGCGGCAAAGTGCATATCTCGACGGTCCTAACAAACGGGGAGTGTTCCTGCAAACTGCAGATCTCGTTGCGTTTATCATTTTGAGAAATCCTCATTAGTTTTCAAAAAATTTCTCAATTCCTCTGTGGTTTTTAGACGTTAAAGCAGATCTTGAGGCAAAGTGCATACCTCGACGGCTCAAGCAAGCGGGGAGTACTGCTGCTGTGTGCAGAGCTCGTTGAGTTCATCATTATGAGTCACACACTTTCCTTTCCAAAGATTTCTTCAATGTTACAATGGATTTGAGATAATGAAGCTGATGTATCTACAGAGTGCATATCTCGACGGCGTAAGCAAGCAGGGAGTATTCCACTAAAGTGCAGCTCTCGTTGAGTTCATCATTAGGAGTAATCCTCAATGCTTTCCAGAAATGTTCTCAATGTCACAGTGCCTTTGAGGCAATGAAGCTGACATTGCTGCAATCTTCATATGTCGACGGTGCAAGGATGCAGGGAGTATTCCAGCAACCTGCAGATCCCCTTGAGTTCAGCATTTTGAGCAATCCTCTTTGGTTTCCAAACATTTCCTCAATGTCACAATGGCTTTGAGACAACGAAGCTGATTTTGAGTCAAAGTGCATATCTCGACCTGGGAAGGAAACAGGGAGTATTCCAGCAATGTGCAGATCTCGTGGAGTTCTTCATTTTGAATAATACGCTTTAGTTTCCAAAGATTTTCACAAAGTAACTGTGGCTTTGAGATAATGCAACTGATATTTCTACAAAGTGCATCTCTCGACGGCGTAAGCAAAGAGGGAGTATTCCAGCAAAGTGCAGAACTCGTTGAGATCATCACTGGGAGAAATCCTCAATGGTTTCCAGAAATGTTCTCAATATCACAGTGCTTTAGAGTTAATGAAGCTGACATTGCGGCAAAGTGCATATCTCGACGGTCCTAACAAACGGGGAGTGTTCCTGCAAACTGCAGATCTCGTTGCGTTTATCATTTTGAGAAATCCTCATTAGTTTTCAAAAAATTTCTCAATTCCTCAGTGGTTTTTAGACGTTAAAGCAGATCTTGAGGCAAAGTGCATATCTCGATGGCTCAAGCAAGCGGGGAGTACTGCTGCTGTGTGCAGAGCTCGTTGAGTTCATCATTATGAGTCACACACTTTCCTTTCCAAAGATTTCTTCAATGTTACAATGGATTTGAGATAATGAAGCTGATGTATCTACAGAGTGCATATCTCGACGGCGTAAGCAAGCAGGGAGTATTCCACTAAAGTGCAGCTCTCGTTGAGTTCATCATTAGGAGTAATCCTCAATGGTTTCCAGAAATGTTCTCAATGTCACAGTGCCTTTGAGGCAATGAAGCTGACATTGCTGCAATCTTCATATGTCGACGGTGCAAGGATGCAGGGAGTATTCCAGCAACCTGCAGATCCCCTTGAGTTCAGCATTTTGAGCAATCCTCTTTGGTTTCCAAACATTTCCTCAATGTCACAATGGCTTTGAGACAACGAAGCTGATTTTGAGTCAAAGTGCATATCTCGACCTGGGAAGGAAACAGGGAGTATTCCAGCAATGTGCAGATCTCGTGGAGTTCTTCATTTTGAATAATACGCTTTAGTTTCCAAAGATTTTCACAAAGTAACTGTGGCTTTGAGATAATGAATTTGACATTTCTACAAAGTGCATCTCTCGACGGCATAAGCAAAGAGGGAGTATTCCAGCAAAGTGCAGATCTCGTTGAGATCATCACTGGAAGAAATCCTCAATGGTTTCCAGAAATGTTCTCAATATCACAGTGCTTTTGAGACAATGAAGCTGACATTGCGGCAAAGTGCATATCTCGACGGTCCTAACAAACGGGGAGTGTTCCTGTAAACAGCAGATCTCGTTGCGTTTATCATTTTGAGAAATCCTCATTAGTTTCGAAAAAATGTCTGAATACCTCAGTGGTTTTTACACTTTAAAGCCGATCCTGAGGCAAAGTGCATATCTCGACAGCTGAAGCAAGCGGGGAGTACTGCTGCTGTCTGCAGAGCTCGTTGAGTTCATCATTATGAGTCACACACTTTCCTTTCCAAAGATTTCTTCAATGTTACAATGGATTTGAGATAATGAAGCTGATGTTTCTACAGAGTGCATATCTCGACGGCGTAAGCAAGCAGGGAGTATTCCACTAAAGTGCAGCTCTCGTTGAGTTCATCATTAGGAGTAATCCTCAATGGTTTCCAGAAATGTTCTCAATATCACAGTGCTTTAGAGTTAATGAAGCTGACATTGCGGCAAAGTGCATATCTCGACGGTCCTAACAAACGGGGAGTGTTCCTGCAAACTGCAGATCTCGTTGCGTTTATCATTTTGAGAAATCCTCATTAGTTTTCAAAAAATTTCTCAATTCCTCAGTGGTTTTTAGACGTTAAAGCAGATCTTGAGGCAAAGTGCATATCTCGACGGCTCAAGCAAGCGGGGAGTACTGCTGCTGTGTGCAGAGCTCGTTGAGTTCATCATTATGAGTCACACACTTTCCTTTCCAAAGATTTCTTCAATGTTACAATGGATTTGAGATAATGAAGCTGATGTATCTACAGAGTGCATATCTCGACGGCGTAAGCAAGCAGGGAGTATTCCACTAAAGTGCAGCTCTCGTTGAGTTCATCATTAGGAGTAATCCTCAATGCTTTCCAGAAATGTTCTCAATGTCACAGTGCCTTTGAGGCAATGAAGCTGACATTGCTGCAATCTTCATATGTCGACGGTGCAAGGATGCAGGGAGTATTCCAGCAACCTGCAGATCCCCTTGAGTTCAGCATTTTGAGCAATCCTCTTTGGTTTCCAAACATTTCCTCAATGTCACAATGGCTTTGAGACAACGAAGCTGATTTTGAGTCAAAGTGCATATCTCGACCTGGGAAGGAAACAGGGAGTATTCCAGCAATGTGCAGATCTCGTGGAGTTCTTCATTTTGAATAATACGCTTTAGTTTCCAAAGATTTTCACAAAGTAACTGTGGCTTTGAGATAATGAAATTGACATTTCTACAAAGTGCATCTCTCGACGGCATAAGCAAAGAGGGAGTATTCCAGCAAAGTGCAGATCTCGTTGAGATCATCACTGGGAGAAATCCTCAATGGTTTCCAGAAATGTTCTCAATATCACAGTGCTTTTGAGGCAATGAAGCTGACATTGCGGCAAAGTGCATATCTCGACGGTCCTAACAAACGGGGAGTGTTCCTGCAAACAGCAGATCTCGTTGCGTTTATCACTTTGAGAAATCCTCATTAGTTTCGAAAAAATGTCTGAATACCTCAGTGGTTTTTACACTTTAAAGCCGATCCTGAGGCAAAGTGCATATCTCGACAGCTCAAGCAAGTGGGGAGTACTGCTGCTGTCTGCAGAGCTCGTTGAGTTCATCATTATGAGTCACACACTTTCCTTTCCAAAGATTTCTTCAATGTTACAATGGATTTGAGATAATGAAGCTGATGTATCTACAGAGTGCATATCTCGACGGCGTAAGCAAGCAGGGAGTATTCCACTAAAGTGCAGCTCTCGTTGAGTTCATCATTAGGAGTAATCCTCAATGGTTTCCAGAAATGTTCTCAATGTCACAGTGCCTTTGAGGCAATGAAGCTGACATTGCTGCAATCTTCATATGTCGACGGTGCAAGGATGCAGGGAGTATTCCAGCAACCTGCAGATCCCCTTGAGTTCAGCATTTTGAGCAATCCTCTTTGGTTTCCAAACATTTCCTCAATGTCACAATGGCTTTGAGACAACGAAGCTGATTTTGAGTCAAAGTGCATATCTCGACCTGGGAAGGAAACAGGGAGTATTCCAGCAATGTGCAGATCTCGTGGAGTTCTTCATTTTGAATAATACGCTTTAGTTTCCAAAGATTTTCACAAAGTAACTGTGGCTTTGAGATAATGAAATTGACATTTCTACAAAGTGCATCTCTCGACGGCATAAGCAAAGAGGGAGAATTCCAGCAAAGTGCAGATCTCGTTGAGATCATCACTGGAAGAAATCCTCAATGGTTTCCAGAAATGTTCTCAATATCACAGTGCTTTTGAGACAATGAAGCTGACATTGCGGCAAAGTGCATATCTCGACGGTCCTAACAAGCGGGGAGTGTTCCTGCAAACAGCAGATCTCGTTGCGTTTATCATTTTGAGAAATCCTCATTAGTTTCGAAAAAATGTCTGAATACCTCAGTGGTTTTTACACTTTAAAGCCGATCCTGAGGCAAAGTGCATATCTCGACAGCTCAAGCAAGCGGGGAGTACTGCTGCTGTCTGCAGAGCTCGTTGAGTTCATCATTATGAGTCACACACTTTCCTTTCCAAAGATTTCTTCAATGTTACAATGGATTTGAGATAATGAAGCTGATGTTTCTACAGAGTGCATATCTCGACGGCGTAAGCAAGCAGGGAGTATTCCACTAAAGTGCAGCTCTCGTTGAGTTCATCATTAGGAGTAATCCTCAATGGTTTCCAGAAATGTTCTCAATATCACAGTGCTTTAGAGTTAATGAAGCTGACATTGCGGCAAAGTGCATATCTCGACGGTCCTAACAAACGGGGAGTGTTCCTGCAAACTGCAGATCTCGTTGCGTTTATCATTTTGAGAAATCCTCATTAGTTTTCAAAAAATTTCTCAATTCCTCAGTGGTTTTTAGACGTTAAAGCAGATCTTGAGGCAAAGTGCATATCTCGATGGCTCAAGCAAGCGGGGAGTACTGCTGCTGTGTGCAGAGCTCGTTGAGTTCATCATTATGAGTCACACACTTTCCTTTCCAAAGATTTCTTCAATGTTACAATGGATTTGAGATAATGAAGCTGATGTATCTACAGAGTGCATATCTCGACGGCGTAAGCAAGCAGGGAGTATTCCACTAAAGTGCAGCTCTCGTTGAGTTCATCATTAGGAGTAATCCTCAATGCTTTCCAGAAATGTTCTCAATGTCACAGTGCCTTTGAGGCAATGAAGCTGACATTGCTGCAATCTTCATATGTCGACGGTGCAAGGATGCAGGGAGTATTCCAGCAACCTGCAGATCCCCTTGAGTTCAGCATTTTGAGCAATCCTCTTTGGTTTCCAAACATTTCCTCAATGTCACAATGGCTTTGAGACAACGAAGCTGATTTTGAGTCAAAGTGCATATCTCGACCTGGGAAGGAAACAGGGAGTATTCCAGCAATGTGCAGATCTCGTGGAGTTCTTCATTTTGAATAATACGCTTTAGTTTCCAAAGATTTTCACAAAGTAACTGTGGCTTTGAGATAATGAAATTGACATTTCTACAAAGTGCATCTCTCGACGGCATAAGCAAAGAGGGAGTATTCCAGCAAAGTGCAGATCTCGTTGAGATCATCACTGGGAGAAATCCTCAATGGTTTCCAGAAATGTTCTCAATATCACAGTGCTTTAGAGTTAATGAAGCTGACATTGCGGCAAAGTGCATATCTCGACGGTCCTAACAAACGGGGAGTGTTCCTGCAAACTGCAGATCTCGTTGCGTTTATCATTTTGAGAAATCCTCATTAGTTTTCAAAAAATTTCTCAATTCCTCAGTGGTTTTTAGACGTTAAAGCAGATCTTGAGGCAAAGTGCATACCTCGACGGCTCAAGCAAGCGGGGAGTACTGCTGCTGTGTGCAGAGCTCGTTGAGTTCATCATTATGAGTCACACACTTTCCTTTCCAAAGATTTCTTCAATGTTACAATGGATTTGAGATAATGAAGCTGATGTATCTACAGAGTGCATATCTCGACGGCGTAAGCAAGCAGGGAGTATTCCACTAAAGTGCAGCTCTCGTTGAGTTCATCATTAGGAGTAATCCTCAATGCTTTCCAGAAATGTTCTCAATGTCACAGTGCCTTTGAGGCAATGAAGCTGACATTGCTGCAATCTTCATATGTCGACGGTGCAAGGATGCAGGGAGTATTCCAGCAACCTGCAGATCCCCTTGAGTTCAGCATTTTGAGCAATCCTCTTTGGTTTCCAAACATTTCCTCAATGTCACAATGGCTTTGAGACAACGAAGCTGGTTTTGAGTCAAAGTGCATATCTCGACCTGGGAAGGAAACAGGGAGTATTCCAGCAATGTGCAGATCTCGTGGAGTTCTTCATTTTGAATAATACGCTTTAGTTTCCAAAGATTTTCACAAAGTAACTGTGGCTTTGAGATAATGCAACTGATATTTCTACAAAGTGCATCTCTCGACGGCGTAAGCAAAGAGGGAGTATTCCAGCAAAGTGCAGAACTCGTTGAGATCATCACTGGGAGAAATCCTCAATGGTTTCCAGAAATGTTCTCAATATCACAGTGCTTTAGAGTTAATGAAGCTGACATTGCGGCAAAGTGCATATCTCGACGGTCCTAACAAACGGGGAGTGTTCCTGCAAACTGCAGATCTCGTTGCGTTTATCATTTTGAGAAATCCTCATTAGTTTTCAAAAAATTTCTCAATTCCTCAGTGGTTTTTAGACGTTAAAGCAGATCTTGAGGCAAAGTGCATATCTCGATGGCTCAAGCAAGCGGGGAGTACTGCTGCTGTGTGCAGAGCTCGTTGAGTTCATCATTATGAGTCACACACTTTCCTTTCCAAAGATTTCTTCAATGTTACAATGGATTTGAGATAATGAAGCTGATGTATCTACAGAGTGCATATCTCGACGGCGTAAGCAAGCAGGGAGTATTCCACTAAAGTGCAGCTCTCGTTGAGTTCATCATTAGGAGTAATCCTCAATGGTTTCCAGAAATGTTCTCAATGTCACAGTGCCTTTGAGGCAATGAAGCTGACATTGCTGCAATCTTCATATGTCGACGGTGCAAGGATGCAGGGAGTATTCCAGCAACCTGCAGATCCCCTTGAGTTCAGCATTTTGAGCAATCCTCTTTGGTTTCCAAACATTTCCTCAATGTCACAATGGCTTTGAGACAACGAAGCTGATTTTGAGTCAAAGTGCATATCTCGACCTGGGAAGGAAACAGGGAGTATTCCAGCAATGTGCAGATCTCGTGGAGTTCTTCATTTTGAATAATACGCTTTAGTTTCCAAAGATTTTCACAAAGTAACTGTGGCTTTGAGATAATGAAATTGACATTTCTACAAAGTGCATCTCTCGACGGCATAAGCAAAGAGGGAGTATTCCAGCAAAGTGCAGATCTCGTTGAGATCATCACTGGAAGAAATCCTCAATGGTTTCCAGAAATGTTCTCAATATCACAGTGCTTTTGAGACAATGAAGCTGACATTGCGGCAAAGTGCATATCTCGACGGTCCTAACAAACGGGGAGTGTTCCTGTAAACAGCAGATCTCGTTGCGTTTATCATTTTGAGAAATCCTCATTAGTTTCGAAAAAATGTCTGAATACCTCAGTGGTTTTTACACTTTAAAGCCGATCCTGAGGCAAAGTGCATATCTCGACAGCTGAAGCAAGCGGGGAGTACTGCTGCTGTCTGCAGAGCTCGTTGAGTTCATCATTATGAGTCACACACTTTCCTTTCCAAAGATTTCTTCAATGTTACAATGGATTTGAGATAATGAAGCTGATGTTTCTACAGAGTGCATATCTCGACGGCGTAAGCAAGCAGGGAGTATTCCACTAAAGTGCAGCTCTCGTTGAGTTCATCATTAGGAGTAATCCTCAATGGTTTCCAGAAATGTTCTCAATATCACAGTGCTTTAGAGTTAATGAAGCTGACATTGCGGCAAAGTGCATATCTCGACGGTCCTAACAAACGGGGAGTGTTCCTGCAAACTGCAGATCTCGTTGCGTTTATCATTTTGAGAAATCCTCATTAGTTTTCAAAAAATTTCTCAATTCCTCAGTGGTTTTTAGACGTTAAAGCAGATCTTGAGGCAAAGTGCATATCTCGACGGCTCAAGCAAGCGGGGAGTACTGCTGCTGTGTGCAGAGCTCGTTGAGTTCATCATTATGAGTCACACACTTTCCTTTCCAAAGATTTCTTCAATGTTACAATGGATTTGAGATAATGAAGCTGATGTATCTACAGAGTGCATATCTCGACGGCGTAAGCAAGCAGGGAGTATTCCACTAAAGTGCAGCTCTCGTTGAGTTCATCATTAGGAGTAATCCTCAATGCTTTCCAGAAATGTTCTCAATGTCACAGTGCCTTTGAGGCAATGAAGCTGACATTGCTGCAATCTTCATATGTCGACGGTGCAAGGATGCAGGGAGTATTCCAGCAAACTGCAGATCCCCTTGAGTTCAGCATTTTGAGCAATCCTCTTTGGTTTCCAAACATTTCCTCAATGTCACAATGGCTTTGAGACAACGAAGCTGATTTTGAGTCAAAGTGCATATCTCGACCTGGGAAGGAAACAGGGAGTATTCCAGCAATGTGCAGATCTCGTGGAGTTCTTCATTTTGAATAATACGCTTTAGTTTCCAAAGATTTTCACAAAGTAACTGTGGCTTTGAGATAATGAAATTGACATTTCTACAAAGTGCATCTCTCGACGGCATAAGCAAAGAGGGAGTATTCCAGCAAAGTGCAGATCTCGTTGAGATCATCACTGGGAGAAATCCTCAATGGTTTCCAGAAATGTTCTCAATATCACAGTGCTTTTGAGGCAATGAAGCTGACATTGCGGCAAAGTGCATATCTCGACGGTCCTAACAAACGGGGAGTGTTCCTGCAAACAGCAGATCTCGTTGCGTTTATCATTTTGAGAAATCCTCATTAGTTTCGAAAAAATGTCTGAATACCTCAGTGGTTTTTACACTTTAAAGCCGATCCTGAGGCAAAGTGCATATCTCGACAGTTCAAGCAAGTGGGGAGTACTGCTGCTGTCTGCAGAGCTCGTTGAGTTCATCATTATGAGTCACACACTTTCCTTTCCAAAGATTTCTTCAATGTTACAATGGATTTGAGATAATGAAGCTGATGTTTCCACAGAGTGCATATCTCGACGGCGTAAGCAAGCAGGGAGTATTCCACTAAAGTGCAGCTCTCGTTGAGTTCATCATTAGGAGTAATCCTCAATGGTTTCCAGAAATGTTCTCAATATCACAGTGCTTTAGAGTTAATGAAGCTGACATTGCGGCAAAGTGCATATCTCGACGGTCCTAACAAACGGGGAGTGTTCCTGCACACAGCAGATCTCGTTGCGTTTATCATTTTGAGAAATCCTCATTAGTTTTCAAAAAATTTCTCAATTCCTCAGTGGTTTTTAGACGTTAAAGCAGATCTTGAGGCAAAGTGCATATCTCGACGGCTCAAGCAAGCGGGGAGTACTGCTGCTGTGTGCAGAGCTCGTTGAGTTCATCATTATGAGTCACACACTTTCCTTTCCAAAGATTTCTTCAATGTTACAATGGATTTGAGATAATGAAGCTGATGTATCTACAGAGTGCATATCTCGACGGCGTAAGCAAGCAGGGAGTATTCCACTAAAGTGCAGCTCTCGTTGAGTTCATCATTAGGAGTAATCCTCAATGGTTTCCAGAAATGTTCTCAATGTCACAGTGCCTTTGAGGCAATGAAGCTGACATTGCTGCAATCTTCATATGTCGACGGTGCAAGGATGCAGGGAGTATTCCAGCAACCTGCAGATCCCCTTGAGTTCAGCATTTTGAGCAATCCTCTTTGGTTTCCAAACATTTCCTCAGTGTCACAATGGCTTTGAGACAACGAAGCTGATTTTGAGTCAAAGTGCATATCTCGACCTGGGAAGGAAACAGGGAGTATTCCAGCAATGTGCAGATCTCGTGGAGTTCTTCATTTTGAATAATACGCTTTAGTTTCCAAAGATTTTCACAAAGTAACTGTGGCTTTGAGATAATGAAATTGACATTTCTACAAAGTGCATCTCTCGACGGCATAAGCAAAGAGGGAGTATTCCAGCAAAGTGCAGATCTAGTTGAGATCATCACTGGAAGAAATCCTCAATGGTTTCCAGAAATGTTCTCAATATCACAGTGCTTTTGAGACAATGAAGCTGACATTGCGGCAAAGTGCATATCTCGACGGTCCTAACAAACGGGGATTGTTCCTGCAAACAGCAGATCTCGTTGCGTTTATCATTTTGAGAAATCCTCATTAGTTTCGAAAAAATGTCTGAATACCTCAGTGGTTTTTACACTTTAAAGCCGATCCTGAGGCAAAGTGCATATCTCGACAGCTCAAGCAAGCGGGGAGTACTGCTGCTGTCTGCAGAGCTCGTTGAGTTCATCATTATGAGTCACACACTTTCCTTTCCAAAGATTTCTTCAATGTTACAATGGATTTGAGATAATGAAGCTGATGTTTCTACAGAGTGCATATCTCGACGGCGTAAGCAAGCAGGGAGTATTCCACTAAAGTGCAGCTCTCGTTGAGTTCATCATTAGGAGTAATCCTCAATGGTTTCCAGAAATGTTCTCAATATCACAGTGCTTTAGAGTTAATGAAGCTGACATTGCGGCAAAGTGCATATCTCGACGGTCCTAACAAACGGGGAGTGTTCCTGCAAACTGCAGATCTCGTTGCGTTTATCATTTTGAGAAATCCTCATTAGTTTTCAAAAAATTTCTCAATTCCTCAATGGTTTTTAGACGTTAAAGCAGATCTTGAGGCAAAGTGCATATCTCGACGGCTCAAGCAAGCGGGGAGTACTGCTGCTGTGTGCAGAGCTCGTTGAGTTCATCATTATGAGTCACACACTTTCCTTTCCAATGATTTCTTCAATGTTACAATGGATTTGAGATAATGAAGCTGATGTATCTACAGAGTGCATATCTCGACGGCGTAAGCAAGCAGGGAGTATTCCACTAAAGTGCAGCTCTCGTTGAGTTCATCATTAGGAGTAATCCTCAATGGTTTCCAGAAATGTTCTCAATGTCACAGTGCCTTTGAGGCAATGAAGCTGACATTGCTGCAATCTTCATATGTCGACGGTGCAAGGATGCAGGGAGTATTCCAGCAACCTGCAGATCCCCTTGAGTTCAGCATTTTGAGCAATCCTCTTTGGTTTCCAAACATTTCCTCAATGTCACAAAGGCTTTGAGACAACGAAGCTGATTTTGAGTCAAAGTGCATATCTGGACCTGGGAAGGAAACAGGGAGTATTCCAGCAATGTGCAGATCTCGTGGAGTTCTTCATTTTGAATAATACGCTTTAGTTTCCAAAGATTTTCACAAAGTAACTGTGGCTTTGAGATAATGAAATTGACATTTCTACAAAGTGCATCTCTCGACGGCATAAGAAAAGAGGGAGTATTCCAGCAAAGTGCAGATCTCGTTGAGATCATCACTGGAAGAAATCCTCAATGGTTTCCAGAAATGTTCTCAATATCACAGTGCTTTTGAGACAATGAAGCTGACATTGCGGCAAAGTGCATATCTCGACGGTCCTAACAAGCGGGGAGTGTTCCTGCAAACAGCAGATCTCGTTGCGTTTATCATTTTGAGAAATCCTCATTAGTTTCGAAAAAATGTCTGAATACCTCAGTGGTTTTTACACTTTAAAGCCGATCCTGAGGCAAAGTGCATATCTCGACAGCTCAAGCAAGCGGGGAGTACTGCTGCTGTCTGCAGAGCTCGTTGAGTTCATCATTATGAGTCACACACTTTCCTTTCCAAAGATTTCTTCAATGTTACAATGGATTTGAGATAATGAAGCTGATGTTTCTACAGAGTGCATATCTCGACGGCGTAAGCAAGCAGGGAGTATTCCACTAAAGTGCAGCTCTCGTTGAGTTCATCATTAGGAGTAATCCTCAATGCTTTCCAGAAATGTTCTCAATGTCACAGTGCCTTTGAGGCAATGAAGCTGACATTGCTGCAATCTTCATATGTCGACGGTGCAAGGATGCAGGGAGTATTCCAGCAACCTGCAGATCCCCTTGAGTTCAGCATTTTGAGCAATCCTCTTTGGTTTCCAAACATTTCCTCAATGTCACAATGGCTTTGAGACAACGAAGCTGATTTTGAGTCAAAGTGCATATCTCGACCTGGGAAGGAAACAGGGAGTATTCCAGCAATGTGCAGATCTCGTGGAGTTCTTCATTTTGAATAATACGCTTTAGTTTCCAAAGATTTTCACAAAGTAACTGTGGCTTTGAGATAATGAAATTGACATTTCTACAAAGTGCATCTCTCGACGGCATAAGCAAAGAGGGAGTATTCCAGCAAAGTGCAGATCTCGTTGAGATCATCACTGGGAGAAATCCTCAATGGTTTCCAGAAATGTTCTCAATATCACAGTGCTTTTGAGACAATGAAGCTGACATTGCGGCAAAGTGCATATCTCGACGGTCCTAACAAACGGGGAGTGTTCCTGCAAACAGCAGATCTCGTTGCGTTTATCATTTTGAGAAATCCTCATTAGTTTCGAAAAAATGTCTGAATACCTCAGTGGTTTTTACACTTTAAAGCCGATCCTGAGGCAAAGTGCATATCTCGACAGCTCAAGCAAGCGGGGAGTACTGCTGCTGTCTGCAGAGCTCGTTGAGTTCATCATTATGAGTCACACACTTTCCTTTCCAAAGATTTCTTCAATGTTACAATGGATTTGAGATAATGAAGCTGATGTTTCTACAGAGTGCATATCTCGACGGCGTAAGCAAGCAGGGAGTATTCCACTAAAGTGCAGCTCTCGTTGAGTTCATCATTAGGAGTAATCCTCAATGGTTTCCAGAAATGTTCTCAATATCACAGTGCTTTAGAGTTAATGAAGCTGACATTGCGGCAAAGTGCATATCTCGACGGTCCTAACAAACGGGGAGTGTTCCTGCACACTGCAGATCTCGTTGCGTTTATCATTTTGAGAAATCCTCATTAGTTTTCAAAAAATTTCTCAATTCCTCAGTGGTTTTTAGACGTTAAAGCAGATCTTGAGGCAAAGTGCATATCTCGACGGCTCAAGCAAGCGGGGAGTACTGCTGCTGTGTGCAGAGCTCGTTGAGTTCATCATTATGAGTCACACACTTTCCTTTCCAAAGATTTCTTCAATGTTACAATGGATTTGAGATAATGAAGCTGATGTATCTACAGAGTGCATATCTCGACGGCGTAAGCAAGCAGGGAGTATTCCACTAAAGTGCAGCTCTCGTTGAGTTCATCATTAGGAGTAATCCTCAATGGTTTCCAGAAATGTTCTCAATGTCACAGTGCCTTTGAGGCAATGAAGCTGACATTGCTGCAATCTTCATATGTCGACGGTGCAAGGATGCAGGGAGTATTCCAGCAACCTGCAGATCCCCTTGAGTTCAGCATTTTGAGCAATCCTCTTTGGTTTCCAAACATTTCCTCAATGTCACAATGGCTTTGAGACAACGAAGCTGATTTTGAGTCAAAGTGCATATCTCGACCTGGGAAGGAAACAGGGAGTATTCCAGCAATGTGCAGATCTCGTGGAGTTCTTCATTTTGAATAATACGCTTTAGTTTCCAAAGATTTTCACAAAGTAACTGTGGCTTTGAGATAATGAAATTGACATTTCTACAAAGTGCATCTCTCGACGGCATAAGCAAAGAGGGAGTATTCCAGCAAAGTGCAGATCTCGTTGAGATCATCACTGGAAGAAATCCTCAATGGTTTCCAGAAATGTTCTCAATATCACAGTGCTTTTGAGACAATGAAGCTGACATTGCGGCAAAGTGCATATCTCGACGGTCCTAACAAGCGGGGAGTGTTCCTGCAAACAGCAGATCTCGTTGCGTTTATCATTTTGAGAAATCCTCATTAGTTTCGAAAAAATGTCTGAATACCTCAGTGGTTTTTACACTTTAAAGCCGATCCTGAGGCAAAGTGCATATCACGACAGCTCAAGCAAGCGGGGAGTACTGCTGCTGTCTGCAGAGCTCGTTGAGTTCATCATTATGAGTCACACACTTTCCTTTCCAAAGATTTCTTCAATGTTACAATGGATTTGAGATAATGAAGCTGATGTTTCTACAGAGTGCATATCTCGACGGCTAAAGCAAGCAGGGAGTATTCCACTAAAGTGCAGCTCTCGTTGAGTTCATCATTAGGAGTAATCCTCAATGGTTTCCAGAAATGTTCTCAATGTCACAGTGCCTTTGAGGCAATGAAGCTGACATTGCTGCAATCTTCATATCTCGACGGTGCAAGGATGCAGGGAGTATTCCAGCAACCTGCAGATCCCCTTGAGTTCAGCATTTTGAGCAATCCTCTTTGGTTTCCAAAGATTTCCTCAATGTCACAATGGCTTTGAGACAATGAAGCTGATTTTGAGAGAAAGTGCATATCTGGACCTGGGAAGGAAACAGGGTGTATTCCAGCAATGTGCAGATCTCGTGGAGTTCTTCATTTTGAATAATACGCTTTAGTTTCCAAAGATTTTCACAAAGTAACTGTGGCTTTGAGATAATGCAACTGATATTTCTACAAAGTGCATCTCTCGACGGCGTAAGCAAAGAGGGAGTATTCCAGCAAAGTGCAGATCTCGTTGAGATCATCACTGGGAGAAATCCTCAATGGTTTCCAGAAATGTTCTCAATATCACAGTGCTTCAGAGTTAATGAAGCTGACATTGCGGCAAAGTGCATATCTCGACGGTCCTAACAAACGGGGAGTGTTCCTGCAAACTGCAGATCTCGCTGCGTTTATCATTTTGAGAAATCCTCATTAGTTTTTAAAAAATTTCTCAATTCCTCAGTGGTTTTTAGACGTTAAAGCAGATCTTGAGGCAAAGTGCATATCTCGATGGCTCAAGCAAGCGGGGAGTACTGCTGCTGTGTGCAGAGCTCGTTGAGTTCATCATTATGAGTCACACACTTTCCTTTCCAAAGATTTCTTCAATGTTACAATGGATTTGAGATAATGAAGCTGATGTATCTACAGAGTGCATATCTCGACGGCGTAAGCAAGCAGGGAGTATTCCACTAAAGTGCAGCTCTCGTTGAGTTCATCATTAGGAGTAATCCTCAATGCTTTCCAGAAATGTTCTCAATGTCACAGTGCCTTTGAGGCAATGAAGCTGACATTGCTGCAATCTTCATATGTCGACGGTGCAAGGATGCAGGGAGTATTCCAGCAACCTGCAGATCCCCTTGAGTTCAGCATTTTGAGCAATCCTCTTTGGTTTCCAAACATTTCCTCAATGTCACAATGGCTTTGAGACAACGAAGCTGATTTTGAGTCAAAGTGCATATCTCGACCTGGGAAGGAAACAGGGAGTATTCCAGCAATGTGCAGATCTCGTGGAGTTCTTCATTTTGAATAATACGCTTTAGTTTCCAAAGATTTTCACAAAGTAACTGTGGCTTTGAGATAATGAAATTGACATTTCTACAAAGTGCATCTCTCGACGGCATAAGCAAAGAGGGAGTATTCCAGCAAAGTGCAGATCTCGTTGAGATCATCACTGGAAGAAATCCTCAATGGTTTCCAGAAATGTTCTCAATATCACAGTGCTTTTGAGACAATGAAGCTGACATTGCGGCAAAGTGCATATCTCGACGGTCCTAACAAGCGGGGAGTGTTCCTGCAAACAGCAGATCTCGTTGCGTTTATCATTTTGAGAAATCCTCATTAGTTTCGAAAAAATGTCTGAATACCTCAGTGGTTTTTACACTTTAAAGCCGATCCTGAGGCAAAGTGCATATCTCGACAGCTCAAGCAAGCGGGGAGTACTGCTGCTGTCTGCAGAGCTCGTTGAGTTCATCATTATGAGTCACACACTTTCCTTTCCAAAGATTTCTTCAATGTTACAATGGATTTGAGATAATGAAGCTGATGTTTCTACAGAGTGCATATCTCGACGGCGTAAGCAAGCAGGGAGTATTCCACTAAAGTGCAGCTCTCGTTGAGTTCATCATTAGGAGTAATCCTCAATGGTTTCCAGAAATGTTCTCAATGTCACAGTGCCTTTGAGGCAATGAAGCTGACATTGCTGCAATCTTCATATGTCGACGGTGCAAGGATGCAGGGAGTATTCCAGCAACCTGCAGATCCCCTTGAGTTCAGCATTTTGAGCAATCCTCTTTGGTTTCCAAAGATTTCCTCAATGTCACAATGGCTTTGAGACAATGAAGCTGATTTTGAGAGAAAGTGCATATCTGGACCTGGGAAGGAAACAGGGAGTATTCCAGCAATGTGCAGATCTCGTGGAGTTCTTCATTTTGAATAATACGCTTTAGTTTCCAAAGATTTTCACAAAGTAACTGTGGCTTTGAGATAATGCAACTGATATTTCTACAAAGTGCATCTCTCGACGGCGTAAGCAAAGAGGGAGTATTCCAGCAAAGTGCAGATCTCGTTGAGATCATCACTGGGAGAAATCCTCAATGGTTTCCAGAAATGTTCTCAATATCACAGTGCTTTAGAGTTAATGAAGCTGACATTGCGGCAAAGTGCATATCTCGACAGTCCTAACAAACGGGGAGTGTTCCTGCAAACTGCAGATCTCGTTGCGTTTATCATTTTGAGAAATCCTCATTAGTTTTCAAAAAATTTCTCAATTCCTCAGTGGTTTTTAGACGTTAAAGCAGATCTTGAGGCAAAGTGCATATCTCGATGGCTCAAGCAAGCGGGGAGTACTGCTGCTGTGTGCAGAGCTCGTTGAGTTCATCATTATGAGTCACACACTTTCCTTTCCAAAGATTTCTTCAATGTTACAATGGATTTGAGATAATGAAGCTGATGTATCTACAGAGTGCATATCTCGACGGCGTAAGCAAGCAGGGAGTATTCCACTAAAGTGCAGCTCTCGTTGAGTTCATCATTAGGAGTAATCCTCAATGGTTTCCAGAAATGTTCTCAATGTCACAGTGCCTTTGAGGCAATGAAGCTGACATTGCTGCAATCTTCATATGTCGACGGTGCAAGGATGCAGGGAGTATTCCAGCAACCTGCAGATCCCCTTGAGTTCAGCATTTTGAGCAATCCTCTTTGGTTTCCAAACATTTCCTCAGTGTCACAATGGCTTTGAGACAACGAAGCTGATTTTGAGTCAAAGTGCATATCTCGACCTGGGAAGGAAACAGGGAGTATTCCAGCAATGTGCAGATCTCGTGGAGTTCTTCATTTTGAATAATACGCTTTAGTTTCCAAAGATTTTCACAAAGTAACTGTGGCTTTGAGATAATGAAATTGACATTTCTACAAAGTGCATCTCTCGACGGCATAAGCAAAGAGGGAGTATTCCAGCAAAGTGCAGATCTAGTTGAGATCATCACTGGAAGAAATCCTCAATGGTTTCCAGAAATGTTCTCAATATCACAGTGCTTTTGAGACAATGAAGCTGACATTGCGGCAAAGTGCATATCTCGACGGTCCTAACAAACGGGGATTGTTCCTGCAAACAGCAGATCTCGTTGCGTTTATCATTTTGAGAAATCCTCATTAGTTTCGAAAAAATGTCTGAATACCTCAGTGGTTTTTACACTTTAAAGCCGATCCTGAGGCAAAGTGCATATCTCGACAGCTCAAGCAAGCGGGGAGTACTGCTGCTGTCTGCAGAGCTCGTTGAGTTCATCATTATGAGTCACACACTTTCCTTTCCAAAGATTTCTTCAATGTTACAATGGATTTGAGATAATGAAGCTGATGTTTCTACAGAGTGCATATCTCGACGGCGTAAGCAAGCAGGGAGTATTCCACTAAAGTGCAGCTCTCGTTGAGTTCATCATTAGGAGTAATCCTCAATGGTTTCCAGAAATGTTCTCAATATCACAGTGCTTTAGAGTTAATGAAGCTGACATTGCGGCAAAGTGCATATCTCGACGGTCCTAACAAACGGGGAGTGTTCCTGCAAACTGCAGATCTCGTTGCGTTTATCATTTTGAGAAATCCTCATTAGTTTTCAAAATATTTCTCAATTCCTCAATGGTTTTTAGACGTTAAAGCAGATCTTGAGGCAAAGTGCATATCTCGACGGCTCAAGCAAGCGGGGAGTACTGCTGCTGTGTGCAGAGCTCGTTGAGTTCATCATTATGAGTCACACACTTTCCTTTCCAATGATTTCTTCAATGTTACAATGGATTTGAGATAATGAAGCTGATGTATCTACAGAGTGCATATCTCGACGGCGTAAGCAAGCAGGGAGTATTCCACTAAAGTGCAGCTCTCGTTGAGTTCATCATTAGGAGTAATCCTCAATGGTTTCCAGAAATGTTCTCAATGTCACAGTGCCTTTGAGGCAATGAAGCTGACATTGCTGCAATCTTCATATGTCGACGGTGCAAGGATGCAGGGAGTATTCCAGCAACCTGCAGATCCCCTTGAGTTCAGCATTTTGAGCAATCCTCTTTGGTTTCCAAACATTTCCTCAATGTCACAAAGGCTTTGAGACAACGAAGCTGATTTTGAGTCAAAGTGCATATCTGGACCTGGGAAGGAAACAGGGAGTATTCCAGCAATGTGCAGATCTCGTGGAGTTCTTCATTTTGAATAATACGCTTTAGTTTCCAAAGATTTTCACAAAGTAACTGTGGCTTTGAGATAATGAAATTGACATTCCTACAAAGTGCATCTCTCGACGGCATAAGAAAAGAGGGAGTATTCCAGCAAAGTGCAGATCTCGTTGAGATCATCACTGGAAGAAATCCTCAATGGTTTCCAGAAATGTTCTCAATATCACAGTGCTTTTGAGACAATGAAGCTGACATTGCGGCAAAGTGCATATCTCGACGGTCCTAACAAGCGGGGAGTGTTCCTGCAAACAGCAGATCTCGTTGCGTTTATCATTTTGAGAAATCCTCATTAGTTTCGAAAAAATGTCTGAATACCTCAGTGGTTTTTACACTTTAAAGCCGATCCTGAGGCAAAGTGCATATCTCGACAGCTCAAGCAAGCGGGGAGTACTGCTGCTGTCTGCAGAGCTCGTTGAGTTCATCATTATGAGTCACACACTTTCCTTTCCAAAGATTTCTTCAATGTTACAATGGATTTGAGATAATGAAGCTGATGTTTCTACAGAGTGCATATCTCGACGGCGTAAGCAAGCAGGGAGTATTCCACTAAAGTGCAGCTCTCGTTGAGTTCATCATTAGGAGTAATCCTCAATGCTTTCCAGAAATGTTCTCAATGTCACAGTGCCTTTGAGGCAATGAAGCTGACATTGCTGCAATCTTCATATGTCGACGGTGCAAGGATGCAGGGAGTATTCCAGCAACCTGCAGATCCCCTTGAGTTCAGCATTTTGAGCAATCCTCTTTGGTTTCCAAACATTTCCTCAATGTCACAATGGCTTTGAGACAACGAAGCTGATTTTGAGTCAAAGTGCATATCTCGACCTGGGAAGGAAACAGGGAGTATTCCAGCAATGTGCAGATCTCGTGGAGTTCTTCATTTTGAATAATACGCTTTAGTTTCCAAAGATTTTCACAAAGTAACTGTGGCTTTGAGATAATGAAATTGACATTTCTACAAAGTGCATCTCTCGACGGCATAAGCAAAGAGGGAGTATTCCAGCAAAGTGCAGATCTCGTTGAGATCATCACTGGGAGAAATCCTCAATGGTTTCCAGAAATGTTCTCAATATCACAGTGCTTTTGAGACAATGAAGCTGACATTGCGGCAAAGTGCATATCTCGACGGTCCTAACAAACGGGGAGTGTTCCTGCAAACAGCAGATCTCGTTGCGTTTATCATTTTGAGAAATCCTCATTAGTTTCGAAAAAATGTCTGAATACCTCAGTGGTTTTTACACTTTAAAGCCGATCCTGAGGCAAAGTGCATATCTCGACAGCTCAAGCAAGCGGGGAGTACTGCTGCTGTCTGCAGAGCTCGTTGAGTTCATCATTATGAGTCACACACTTTCCTTTCCAAAGATTTCTTCAATGTTACAATGGATTTGAGATAATGAAGCTGATGTTTCTACAGAGTGCATATCTCGACGGCGTAAGCAAGCAGGGAGTATTCCACTAAAGTGCAGCTCTCGTTGAGTTCATCATTAGGAGTAATCCTCAATGGTTTCCAGAAATGTTCTCAATATCACAGTGCTTTAGAGTTAATGAAGCTGACATTGCGGCAAAGTGCATATCTCGACGGTCCTAACAAACGGGGAGTGTTCCTGCACACTGCAGATCTCGTTGCGTTTATCATTTTGAGAAATCCTCATTAGTTTTCAAAAAATTTCTCAATTCCTCAGTGGTTTTTAGACGTTAAAGCAGATCTTGAGGCAAAGTGCATATCTCGACGGCTCAAGCAAGCGGGGAGTACTGCTGCTGTGTGCAGAGCTCGTTGAGTTCATCATTATGAGTCACACACTTTCCTTTCCAAAGATTTCTTCAATGTTACAATGGATTTGAGATAATGAAGCTGATGTATCTACAGAGTGCATATCTCGACGGCGTAAGCAAGCAGGGAGTATTCCACTAAAGTGCAGCTCTCGTTGAGTTCATCATTAGGAGTAATCCTCAATGGTTTCCAGAAATGTTCTCAATGTCACAGTGCCTTTGAGGCAATGAAGCTGACATTGCTGCAATCTTCATATGTCGACGGTGCAAGGATGCAGGGAGTATTCCAGCAACCTGCAGATCCCCTTGAGTTCAGCATTTTGAGCAATCCTCTTTGGTTTCCAAACATTTCCTCAATGTCACAATGGCTTTGAGACAACGAAGCTGATTTTGAGTCAAAGTGCATATCTCGACCTGGGAAGGAAACAGGGAGTATTCCAGCAATGTGCAGATCTCGTGGAGTTCTTCATTTTGAATAATACGCTTTAGTTTCCAAAGATTTTCACAAAGTAACTGTGGCTTTGAGATAATGAAATTGACATTTCTACAAAGTGCATCTCTCGACGGCATAAGCAAAGAGGGAGTATTCCAGCAAAGTGCAGATCTCGTTGAGATCATCACTGGAAGAAATCCTCAATGGTTTCCAGAAATGTTCTCAATATCACAGTGCTTTTGAGACAATGAAGCTGACATTGCGGCAAAGTGCATATCTCGACGGTCCTAACAAGCGGGGAGTGTTCCTGCAAACAGCAGATCTCGTTGCGTTTATCATTTTGAGAAATCCTCATTAGTTTCGAAAAAATGTCTGAATACCTCAGTGGTTTTTACACTTTAAAGCCGATCCTGAGGCAAAGTGCATATCACGACAGCTCAAGCAAGCGGGGAGTACTGCTGCTGTCTGCAGAGCTCGTTGAGTTCATCATTATGAGTCACACACTTTCCTTTCCAAAGATTTCTTCAATGTTACAATGGATTTGAGATAATGAAGCTGATGTTTCTACAGAGTGCATATCTCGACGGCTAAAGCAAGCAGGGAGTATTCCACTAAAGTGCAGCTCTCGTTGAGTTCATCATTAGGAGTAATCCTCAATGGTTTCCAGAAATGTTCTCAATGTCACAGTGCCTTTGAGGCAATGAAGCTGACATTGCTGCAATCTTCATATCTCGACGGTGCAAGGATGCAGGGAGTATTCCAGCAACCTGCAGATCCCCTTGAGTTCAGCATTTTGAGCAATCCTCTTTGGTTTCCAAAGATTTCCTCAATGTCACAATGGCTTTGAGACAATGAAGCTGATTTTGAGAGAAAGTGCATATCTGGACCTGGGAAGGAAACAGGGTGTATTCCAGCAATGTGCAGATCTCGTGGAGTTCTTCATTTTGAATAATACGCTTTAGTTTCCAAAGATTTTCACAAAGTAACTGTGGCTTTGAGATAATGCAACTGATATTTCTACAAAGTGCATCTCTCGACGGCGTAAGCAAAGAGGGAGTATTCCAGCAAAGTGCAGATCTCGTTGAGATCATCACTGGGAGAAATCCTCAATGGTTTCCAGAAATGTTCTCAATATCACAGTGCTTCAGAGTTAATGAAGCTGACATTGCGGCAAAGTGCATATCTCGACGGTCCTAACAAACGGGGAGTGTTCCTGCAAACTGCAGATCTCGCTGCGTTTATCATTTTGAGAAATCCTCATTAGTTTTTAAAAAATTTCTCAATTCCTCAGTGGTTTTTAGACGTTAAAGCAGATCTTGAGGCAAAGTGCATATCTCGATGGCTCAAGCAAGCGGGGAGTACTGCTGCTGTGTGCAGAGCTCGTTGAGTTCATCATTATGAGTCACACACTTTCCTTTCCAAAGATTTCTTCAATGTTACAATGGATTTGAGATTATGAAGTAGATGTATCTACAGAGTGCATATCTCGACGGCGTAAGCAAGCAGGGAGTATTCCACTAAAGTGCAGCTCTCGTTGAGTTCATCATTAGGAGTAATCCTCAATGGTTTCCAGAAATGTTCTCAATGTCACAGTGCCTTTGAGGCAATGAAGCTGACATTGCTGCAATCTTCATATGTCGACGGTGCAAGGATGCAGGGAGTATTCCAGCAACCTGCAGATCCCCTTGAGTTCAGCATTTTGAGCAATCCTCTTTGGTTTCCAAACATTTCCTCAGTGTCACAATGGCTTTGAGACAACGAAGCTGATTTTGAGTCAAAGTGCATATCTCGACCTGGGAAGGAAACAGGGAGTATTCCAGCAATGTGCAGATCTCGTGGAGTTCTTCATTTTGAATAATACGCTTTAGTTTCCAAAGATTTTCACAAAGTAACTGTGGCTTTGAGATAATGAAATTGACATTTCTACAAAGTGCATCTCTCGACGGCATAAGCAAAGAGGGAGTATTCCAGCAAAGTGCAGATCTAGTTGAGATCATCACTGGAAGAAATCCTCAATGGTTTCCAGAAATGTTCTCAATATCACAGTGCTTTTGAGACAATGAAGCTGACATTGCGGCAAAGTGCATATCTCGACGGTCCTAACAAACGGGGAGTGTTCCTGCAAACAGCAGATCTCGTTGCGTTTATCATTTTGAGAAATCCTCATTAGTTTCGAAAAAATGTCTGAATACCTCAGTGGTTTTTACACTTTAAAGCCGATCCTGAGGCAAAGTGCATATCTCGACAGCTCAAGCAAGCGGGGAGTACTGCTGCTGTCTGCAGAGCTCGTTGAGTTCATCATTATGAGTCACACACTTTCCTTTCCAAAGATTTCTTCAATGTTACAATGGATTTGAGATAATGAAGCTGATGTTTCTACAGAGTGCATATCTCGACGGCGTAAGCAAGCAGGGAGTATTCCACTAAAGTGCAGCTCTCGTTGAGTTCATCATTAGGAGTAATCCTCAATGGTTTCCAGAAATGTTCTCAATATCACAGTGCTTTAGAGTTAATGAAGCTGACATTGCGGAAAAGTGCATATCTCGAAGGTCCTAACAAACGGGGAGTGTTCCTGCAAACTGCAGATCTCGTTGCGTTTATCATTTTGAGAAATCCTCATTAGTTTTCAAAAAATTTCTCAATTCCTCAGTGGTTTTTAGACGTTAAAGCAGATCTTGAGGCAAAGTGCATATCTCGACGGCTCAAGCAAGCGGGGAGTACTGCTGCTGTGTGCAGAGCTCGTTGAGTTCATCATTATGAGTCACACACTTTCCTTTCCAAAGATTTCTTCAATGTTACAATGGATTTGAGATAATGAAGCTGATGTATCTACAGAGTGCATATCTCGACGGCGTAAGCAAGCAGGGAGTATTCCACTAAAGTGCAGCTCTCGTTGAGTTCATCATTAGGAGTAATCCTCAATGCTTTCCAGAAATGTTCTCAATGTCACAGTGCCTTTGAGGCAATGAAGCTGACATTGCTGCAATCTTCATATGTCGACGGTGCAAGGATGCAGGGAGTATTCCAGCAACCTGCAGATCCCCTTGAGTTCAGCATTTTGAGCAATCCTCTTTGGTTTCCAAACATTTCCTCAATGTCACAAAGGCTTTGAGACAACGAAGCTGATTTTGAGTCAAAGTGCATATCTCGACCTGGGAAGGAAACAGGGAGTATTCCAGCAATGTGCAGATCTCGTGGAGTTCTTCATTTTGAATAATACGCTTTAGTTTCCAAAGATTTTCACAAAGTAACTGTGGCTTTGAGATAATGAAATTGACATTTCTACAAAGTGCATCTCTCGACGGCATAAGCAAAGAGGGAGTATTCCAGCAAAGTGCAGATCTCGTTGAGATCATCACTGGAAGAAATCCTCAATGGTTTCCAGAAATGTTCTCAATATCACAGTGCTTTTGAGACAATGAAGCTGACATTGCGGCAAAGTGCATATCTCGACGGTCCTAACAAGCGGGGAGTGTTCCTGCAAACAGCAGATCTCGTTGCGTTTATCATTTTGAGAAATCCTCATTAGTTTCGAAAAAATGTCTGAATACCTCAGTGGTTTTTACCCTTTAAAGCCGATCCTGAGGCAAAGTGCATATCTCGACAGCTCAAGCAAGCGGGGAGTACTGCTGCTGTCTGCAGAGCTCGTTGAGTTCATCATTATGAGTCACACACTTTCCTTTCCAAAGATTTCTTCAATGTTACAATGGATTTGAGATAATGAAGCTGATGTTTCTACAGAGTGCATATCTCGACGGCGTAAGCAAGCAGGGAGTATTCCACTAAAGTGCAGCTCTCGTTGAGTTCATCATTAGGAGTAATCCTCAATGGTTTCCAGAAATGTTCTCAATGTCACAGTGCCTTTGAGGCAATGAAGCTGACATTGCTGCAATCTTCATATCTCGACGGTGCAAGGATGCAGGGAGTATTCCAGCAACCTGCAGATCCCCTTGAGTTCAGCATTTTGAGCAATCCTCTTTGGTTTCCAAAGATTTCCTCAATGTCACAATGGCTTTGAGACAATGAAGCTGATTTTGAGAGAAAGTGCATATCTGGACCTGGGAAGGAAACAGGGAGTATTCCAGCAATGTGCAGATCTCGTGGAGTTCTTCATTTTGAATAATACGCTTTAGTTTCCAAAGATTTTCACAAAGTAACTGTGGCTTTGAGATAATGCAACTGATATTTCTACAAAGTGCATCTCTCGACGGCGTAAGCAAAGAGGGAGTATTCCAGCAAAGTGCAGATCTCGTTGAGATCATCACTGGGAGAAATCCTCAATGGTTTCCAGAAATGTTCTCAATATCACAGTGCTTTAGAGTTAATGAAGCTGACATTGCGGCAAAGTGCATATCTCGACGGTCCTAACAAACGGGGAGTGTTCCTGCAAACTGCAGATCTCGTTGCGTTTATCATTTTGAGAAATCCTCATTAGTTTTCAAAAAATTTCTCAATTCCTCAGTGGTTTTTAGACGTTAAAGCAGATCTTGAGGCAAAGTGCATATCTCGATGGCTCAAGCAAGCGGGGAGTACTGCTGCTGTGTGCAGAGCTCGTTGAGTTCATCATTATGAGTCACACACTTTCCTTTCCAAAGATTTCTTCAATGTTACAATGGATTTGAGATAATGAAGCTGATGTATCTACAGAGTGCATATCTCGACGGCGTAAGCAAGCAGGGAGTATTCCACTAAAGTGCAGCTCTCGTTGAGTTCATCATTAGGAGTAATCCTCAATGCTTTCCAGAAATGTTCTCAATGTCACAGTGCCTTTGAGGCAATGAAGCTGACATTGCTGCAATCTTCATATGTCGACGGTGCAAGGATGCAGGGAGTATTCCAGCAACCTGCAGATCCCCTTGAGTTCAGCATTTTGAGCAATCCTCTTTGGTTTCCAAACATTTCCTCAATGTCACAATGGCTTTGAGACAACGAAGCTGATTTTGAGTCAAAGTGCATATCTCGACCTGGGAAGGAAACAGGGAGTATTCCAGCAATGTGCAGATCTCGTGGAGTTCTTCATTTTGAATAATACGCTTTAGTTTCCAAAGATTTTCACAAAGTAACTGTGGCTTTGAGATAATGAAATTGACATTTCTACAAAGTGCATCTCTCGACGGCATAAGCAAAGAGGGAGTATTCCAGCAAAGTGCAGATCTCGTTGAGATCATCACTGGAAGAAATCCTCAATGGTTTCCAGAAATGTTCTCAATATCACAGTGCTTTTGAGACAATGAAGCTGACATTGCGGCAAAGTGCATATCTCGACGGTCCTAACAAGCGGGGAGTGTTCCTGCAAACAGCAGATCTCGTTGCGTTTATCATTTTGAGAAATCCTCATTAGTTTCGAAAAAATGTCTGAATACCTCAGTGGTTTTTACACTTTAAAGCCGATCCTGAGGCAAAGTGCATATCTCGACAGCTCAAGCAAGCGGGGAGTACTGCTGCTGTCTGCAGAGCTCGTTGAGTTCATCATTATGAGTCACACACTTTCCTTTCCAAAGATTTCTTCAATGTTACAATGGATTTGAGATAATGAAGCTGATGTTTCTACAGAGTGCATATCTCGACGGCGTAAGCAAGCAGGGAGTATTCCACTAAAGTGCAGCTCTCGTTGAGTTCATCATTAGGAGTAATCCTCAATGGTTTCCAGAAATGTTCTCAATGTCACAGTGCCTTTGAGGCAATGAAGCTGACATTGCTGCAATCTTCATATGTCGACGGTGCAAGGATGCAGGGAGTATTCCAGCAACCTGCAGATCCCCTTGAGTTCAGCATTTTGAGCAATCCTCTTTGGTTTCCAAAGATTTCCTCAATGTCACAATGGCTTTGAGACAATGAAGCTGATTTTGAGAGAAAGTGCATATCTGGACCTGGGAAGGAAACAGGGAGTATTCCAGCAATGTGCAGATCTCGTGGAGTTCTTCATTTTGAATAATACGCTTTAGTTTCCAAAGATTTTCACAAAGTAACTGTGGCTTTGAGATAATGCAACTGATATTTCTACAAAGTGCATCTCTCGACGGCGTAAGCAAAGAGGGAGTATTCCAGCAAAGTGCAGATCTCGTTGAGATCATCACTGGGAGAAATCCTCAATGGTTTCCAGAAATGTTCTCAATATCACAGTGCTTTAGAGTTAATGAAGCTGACATTGCGGCAAAGTGCATATCTCGACGGTCCTAACAAACGGGGAGTGTTCCTGCAAACTGCAGATCTCGTTGCGTTTATCATTTTGAGAAATCCTCATTAGTTTTCAAAAAATTTCTCAATTCCTCAGTGGTTTTTAGACGTTAAAGCAGATCTTGAGGCAAAGTGCATATCTCGATGGCTCAAGCAAGCGGGGAGTACTGCTGCTGTGTGCAGAGCTCGTTGAGTTCATCATTATGAGTCACACACTTTCCTTTCCAAAGATTTCTTCAATGTTACAATGGATTTGAGATAATGAAGCTGATGTATCTACAGAGTGCATATCTCGACGGCGTAAGCAAGCAGGGAGTATTCCACTAAAGTGCAGCTCTCGTTGAGTTCATCATTAGGAGTAATCCTCAATGGTTTCCAGAAATGTTCTCAATGTCACAGTGCCTTTGAGGCAATGAAGCTGACATTGCTGCAATCTTCATATGTCGACGGTGCAAGGATGCAGGGAGTATTCCAGCAACCTGCAGATCCCCTTGAGTTCAGCATTTTGAGCAATCCTCTTTGGTTTCCAAACATTTCCTCAATGTCACAATGGCTTTGAGACAACGAAGCTGATTTTGAGTCAAAGTGCATATCTCGACCTGGGAAGGAAACAGGGAGTATTCCAGCAATGTGCAGATCTCGTGGAGTTCTTCATTTTGAATAATACGCTTTAGTTTCCAAAGATTTTCACAAAGTAACTGTGGCTTTGAGATAATGAAATTGACATTTCTACAAAGTGCATCTCTCGACGGCATAAGCAAAGAGGGAGTATTCCAGCAAAGTGCAGATCTCGTTGAGATCATCACTGGAAGAAATCCTCAATGGTTTCCAGAAATGTTCTCAATATCACAGTGCTTTTGAGACAATGAAGCTGACATTGCGGCAAAGTGCATATCTCGACGGTCCTAACAAGCGGGGAGTGTTCCTGCAAACAGCAGATCTCGTTGCGTTTATCATTTTGAGAAATCCTCATTAGTTTCGAAAAAATGTCTGAATACCTCAGTGGTTTTTACACTTTAAAGCCGATCCTGAGGCAAAGTGCATATCTCGACAGCTCAAGCAAGCGGGGAGTACTGCTGCTGTCTGCAGAGCTCGTTGAGTTCATCATTATGAGTCACACACTTTCCTTTCCAAAGATTTCTTCAATGTTACAATGGATTTGAGATAATGAAGCTGATGTTTCTACAGAGTGCATATCTCGACGGCGTAAGCAAGCAGGGAGTATTCCACTAAAGTGCAGCTCTCGTTGAGTTCATCATTAGGAGTAATCCTCAATGGTTTCCAGAAATGTTCTCAATGTCACAGTGCCTTTGAGGCAATGAAGCTGACATTGCTGCAATCTTCATATGTCGACGGTGCAAGGATGCAGGGAGTATTCCAGCAACCTGCAGATCCCCTTGAGTTCAGCATTTTGAGCAATCCTCTTTGGTTTCCAAAGATTTCCTCAATGTCACAATGGCTTTGAGACAATGAAGCTGATTTTGAGAGAAAGTGCATATCTGGACCTGGGAAGGAAACAGGGAGTATTCCAGCAATGTGCAGATCTCGTGGAGTTCTTCATTTTGAATAATACGCTTTAGTTTCCAAAGATTTTTACAAAGTAACTGTGGCTTTGAGATAATGCAACTGATATTTCTACAAAGTGCATCTCTCGACGGCGTAAGCAAAGAGGGAGTATTCCAGCAAAGTGCAGATCTCGTTGAGATCATCACTGGGAGAAATCCTCAATGGTTTCCAGAAATGTTCTCAATATCACAGTGCTTTAGAGTTAATGAAGCTGACATTGCGGCAAAGTGCATATCTCGACGGTCCTAACAAACGGGGAGTGTTCCTGCAAACTGCAGATCTCGTTGCGTTTATCATTTTGAGAAATCCTCATTTGTTTTCAAAAAATTTCTCAATTCCTCAGTGGTTTTTAGACGTTAAAGCAGATCTTGAGGCAAAGTGAATATCTCGATATCTCAAGCAAGCGGGGAGTACTGCTGCTGTGTGCAGAGCTCGTTGAGTTCATCATTATGAGTCACACACTTTCCTTTCCAAAGATTTCTTCAATGTTACAATGGATTTGAGATAATGAAGCTGATGTATCTACAGAGTGCATATCTCGACGGCGTAAGCAAGCAGGGAGTATTCCACTAAAGTGCAGCTCTCGTTGAGTTCATCATTAGGAGTAATCCTCAATGCTTTCCAGAAATGTTCTCAATGTCACAGTGCCTTTGAGGCAATGAAGCTGACATTGCTGCAATCTTCATATGTCGACGGTGCAAGGATGCAGGGAGTATTCCAGCAACCTGCAGATCCCCTTGAGTTCAGCATTTTGAGCAATCCTCTTTGGTTTCCAAACATTTCCTCAATGTCACAATGGCTTTGAGACAACGAAGCTGATTTTGAGTCAAAGTGCATATCTCGACCTGGGAAGGAAACAGGGAGTATTCCAGCAATGTGCAGATCTCGTGGAGTTCTTCATTTTGAATAATACGCTTTAGTTTCCAAAGATTTTTACAAAGTAACTGTGGCTTTGAGATAATGCAACTGATATTTCTACAAAGTGCATCTCTCGACGGCGTAAGCAAAGAGGGAGTATTCCAGCAAAGTGCAGATCTCGTTGAGATCATCACTGGGAGAAATCCTCAATGGTTTCCAGAAATGTTCTCAATATCACAGTGCTTTAGAGTTAATGAAGCTGACATTGCGGCAAAGTGCATATCTCGACGGTCCTAACAAACGGGGAGTGTTCCTGCAAACTGCAGATCTCGTTGCGTTTATCATTTTGAGAAATCCTCATTTGTTTTCAAAAAATTTCTCAATTCCTCAGTGGTTTTTAGACGTTAAAGCAGATCTTGAGGCAAAGTGAATATCTCGATATCTCAAGCAAGCGGGGAGTACTGCTGCTGTGTGCAGAGCTCGTTGAGTTCATCATTATGAGTCACACACTTTCCTTTCCAAAGATTTCTTCAATGTTACAATGGATTTGAGATAATGAAGCTGATGTATCTACAGAGTGCATATCTCGACGGCGTAAGCAAGCAGGGAGTATTCCACTAAAGTGCAGCTCTCGTTGAGTTCATCATTAGGAGTAATCCTCAATGCTTTCCAGAAATGTTCTCAATGTCACAGTGCCTTTGAGGCAATGAAGCTGACATTGCTGCAATCTTCATATGTCGACGGTGCAAGGATGCAGGGAGTATTCCAGCAACCTGCAGATCCCCTTGAGTTCAGCATTTTGAGCAATCCTCTTTGGTTTCCAAACATTTCCTCAATGTCACAATGGCTTTGAGACAACGAAGCTGATTTTGAGTCAAAGTGCATATCTCGACCTGGGAAGGAAACAGGGAGTATTCCAGCAATGTGCAGATCTCGTGGAGTTCTTCATTTTGAATAATACGCTTTAGTTTCCAAAGATTTTCACAAAGTAACTGTGGCTTTGAGATAATGAAATTGACATTTCTACAAAGTGCATCTCTCGACGGCATAAGCAAAGAGGGAGTATTCCAGCAAAGTGCAGATCTCGTTGAGATCATCACTGGGAGAAATCCTCAATGGTTTCCAGAAATGTTCTCAATATCACAGTGCTTTTGAGACAATGAAGCTGACATTGCGGCAAAGTGCATATCTCGACGGTCCTAACAAACGGGGAGTGTTCCTGCAAACAGCAGATCTCGTTGCGTTTATCATTTTGAGAAATCCTCATTAGTTTCGAAAAAATGTCTGAATACCTCAGTGGTTTTTACACTTTAAAGCCGATCCTGAGGCAAAGTGCATATCTCGACAGCTCAAGCAAGCGGGGAGTACTGCTGCTGTCTGCAGAGCTCGTTGAGTTCATCATTATGAGTCACACACTTTCCTTTCCAAAGATTTCTTCAATGTTACAATGGATTTGAGATAATGAAGCTGATGTTTCTACAGAGTGCATATCTCGACGGCGTAAGCAAGCAGGGAGTATTCCACTAAAGTGCAGCTCTCGTTGAGTTCATCATTAGGAGTAATCCTCAATGGTTTCCAGAAATGTTCTCAATATCACAGTGCTTTAGAGTTAATGAAGCTGACATTGCGGCAAAGTGCATATCTCGACGGTCCTAACAAACGGGGAGTGTTCCTGCACACTGCAGATCTCGTTGCGTTTATCATTTTGAGAAATCCTCATTAGTTTTCAAAAAATTTCTCAATTCCTCAGTGGTTTTTAGACGTTAAAGCAGATCTTGAGGCAAAGTGCATATCTCGACGGCTCAAGCAAGCGGGGAGTACTGCTGCTGTGTGCAGAGCTCGTTGAGTTCATCATTATGAGTCACACACTTTCCTTTCCAAAGATTTCTTCAATGTTACAATGGATTTGAGATAATGAAGCTGATGTATCTACAGAGTGCATATATCGACGGCGTAAGCAAGCAGGGAGTATTCCACTAAAGTGCAGCTCTCGTTGAGTTCATCATTAGGAGTAATCCTCAATGCTTTCCAGAAATGTTCTCAATGTCACAGTGCCTTTGAGGCAATGAAGCTGACATTGCTGCAATCTTCATATGTCGACGGTGCAAGGATGCAGGGAGTATTCCAGCAACCTGCAGATCCCCTTGAGTTCAGCATTTTGAGCAATCCTCTTTGGTTTCCAAACATTTCCTCAATGTCACAATGGCTTTGAGACAACGAAGCTGATTTTGAGTCAAAGTGCATATCTCGACCTGGGAAGGAAACAGGGAGTATTCCAGCAATGTGCAGATCTCGTGGAGTTCTTCATTTTGAATAATACGCTTTAGTTTCCAAAGATTTTCACAAAGTAACTGTGGCTTTGAGATAATGAAATTGACATTTCTACAAAGTGCATCTCTCGACGGCATAAGCAAAGAGGGAGTATTCCAGCAAAGTGCAGATCTCGTTGAGATCATCACTGGAAGAAATCCTCAATGGTTTCCAGAAATGTTCTCAATATCACAGTGCTTTTGAGACAATGAAGCTGACATTGCGGCAAAGTGCATATCTCGACGGTCCTAACAAGCGGGGAGTGTTCCTGCAAACAGCAGATCTCGTTGCGTTTATCATTTTGAGAAATCCTCATTAGTTTCGAAAAAATGTCTGAATACCTCAGTGGTTTTTACACTTTAAAGCCGATCCTGAGGCAAAGTGCATATCTCGACAGCTCAAGCAAGCGGGGAGTACTGCTGCTGTCTGCAGAGCTCGTTGAGTTCATCATTATGAGTCACACACTTTCCTTTCCAAAGATTTCTTCAATGTTACAATGGATTTGAGATAATGAAGCTGATGTTTCTACAGAGTGCATATCTCGACGGCTAAAGCAAGCAGGGAGTATTCCACTAAAGTGCAGCTCTCGTTGAGTTCATCATTAGGAGTAATCCTCAATGGTTTCCAGAAATGTTCTCAATGTCACAGTGCCTTTGAGGCAATGAAGCTGACATTGCTGCAATCTTCATATGTCGACGGTGCAAGGATGCAGGGAGTATTCCAGCACCTGCAGATCCCCTTGAGTTCAGCATTTTGAGCAATCCTCTTTGGTTTCCAAAGATTTCCTCAATGTCACAATGGCTTTGAGACAATGAAGCTGATTTTGAGAGAAAGTGCATATCTGGACCTGGGAAGGAAACAGGGTGTATTCCAGCAATGTGCAGATCTCGTGGAGTTCTTCATTTTGAATAATACGCTTTAGTTTCCAAAGATTTTCACAAAGTAACTGTGGCTTTGAGATAATGCAACTGATATTTCTACAAAGTGCATCTCTCGACGGCGTAAGCAAAGAGGGAGTATTCCAGCAAAGTGCAGATCTCGTTGAGATCATCACTGGGAGAAATCCTCAATGGTTTCCAGAAATGTTCTCAATATCACAGTGCTTTAGAGTTAATGAAGCTGACATTGCGGCAAAGTGCATATCTCGACGGTCCTAACAAACGGGGAGTGTTCCTGCAAACTGCAGATCTCGTTGCGTTTATCATTTTGAGAAATCCTCATTAGTTTTTAAAAAATTTCTCAATTCCTCAGTGGTTTTTAGACGTTAAAGCAGATCTTGAGGCAAAGTGCATATCTCGATGGCTCAAGCAAGCGGGGAGTACTGCTGCTGTGTGCAGAGCTCGTTGAGTTCATCATTATGAGTCACACACTTTCCTTTCCAAAGATTTCTTCAATGTTACAATGGATTTGAGATAATGAAGCTGATGTATCTACAGAGTGCATATCTCGACGGCGTAAGCAAGCAGGGAGTATTCCACTAAAGTGCAGCTCTCGTTGAGTTCATCATTAGGAGTAATCCTCAATGCTTTCCAGAAATGTTCTCAATGTCACAGTGCCTTTGAGGCAATGAAGCTGACATTGCTGCAATCTTCATATGTCGACGGTGCAAGGATGCAGGGAGTATTCCAGCAACCTGCAGATCCCCTTGAGTTCAGCATTTTGAGCAATCCTCTTTGGTTTCCAAACATTTCCTCAGTGTCACAATGGCTTTGAGACAACGAAGCTGATTTTGAGTCAAAGTGCATATCTCGACCTGGGAAGGAAACAGGGAGTATTCCAGCAATGTGCAGATCTCGTGGAGTTCTTCATTTTGAATAATACGCTTTAGTTTCCAAAGATTTTCACAAAGTAACTGTGGCTTTGAGATAATGAAATTGACATTTCTACAAAGTGCATCTCTCGACGGCATAAGCAAAGAGGGAGTATTCCAGCAAAGTGCAGATCTAGTTGAGATCATCACTGGAAGAAATCCTCAATGGTTTCCAGAAATGTTCTCAATATCACAGTGCTTTTGAGACAATGAAGCTGACATTGCGGCAAAGTGCATATCTCGACGGTCCTAACAAACGGGGATTGTTCCTGCAAACAGCAGATCTCGTTGCGTTTATCATTTTGAGAAATCCTCATTAGTTTCGAAAAAATGTCTGAATACCTCAGTGGTTTTTACACTTTAAAGCCGATCCTGAGGCAAAGTGCATATCTCGACAGCTCAAGCAAGCGGGGAGTACTGCTGCTGTCTGCAGAGCTCGTTGAGTTCATCATTATGAGTCACACACTTTCCTTTCCAAAGATTTCTTCAATGTTACAATGGATTTGAGATAATGAAGCTGATGTTTCTACAGAGTGCATATCTCGACGGCGTAAGCAAGCAGGGAGTATTCCACTAAAGTGCAGCTCTCGTTGAGTTCATCATTAGGAGTAATCCTCAATGGTTTCCAGAAATGTTCTCAATATCACAGTGCTTTAGAGTTAATGAAGCTGACATTGCGGCAAAGTGCATATCTCGACGGTCCTAACAAACGGGGAGTGTTCCTGCAAACTGCAGATCTCGTTGCGTTTATCATTTTGAGAAATCCTCATTAGTTTTCAAAAAATTTCTCAATTCCTCTGTGGTTTTTAGACGTTAAAGCAGATCTTGAGGCAAAGTGCATATCTCGACGGCTCAAGCAAGCGGGGAGTACTGCTGCTGTGTGCAGAGCTCGTTGAGTTCATCATTATGAGTCACACACTTTCCTTTCCAAAGATTTCTTCAATGTTACAATGGATTTGAGATAATGAAGCTGATGTATCTACAGAGTGCATATCTCGACGGCGTAAGCAAGCAGGGAGTATTCCACTAAAGTGCAGCTCTCGTTGAGTTCATCATTAGGAGTAATCCTCAATGGTTTCCAGAAATGTTCTCAATGTCACAGTGCCTTTGAGGCAATGAAGCTGACATTGCTGCAATCTTCATATGTCGACGGTGCAAGGATGCAGGGAGTATTCCAGCAACCTGCAGATCCCCTTGAGTTCAGCATTTTGAGCAATCCTCTTTGGTTTCCAAACATTTCCTCAATGTCACAAAGGCTTTGAGACAATGAAGATGATTTTGAGAGAAAGTGCATATCTGGACCTGGGAAGGAAACAGGGAGTATTCCAGCAATGTGCAGATCTCGTGGAGTTCTTCATTTTGAAAAATACGCTTTAGTTTCCAAAGATTTTCACAAAGTAACTGTGGCTTTGAGATAATGCAACTGATATTTCTACAAAGTGCATCTCTCGACGGCGTAAGCAAAGAGGGAGTATTCCAGCAAAGTGCAGATCTCGTTGAGATCATCACTGGGAGAAATCCTCAATGGTTTCCAGAAATGTTCTCAATATCACAGTGCTTTAGAGTTAATGAAGCTGACATTGCGGCAAAGTGCATATCTCGACGGTCCTAACAAACGGGGAGTGTTCCTGCAAACAGCAGATCTCGTTGCGTTTATCATTTTGAGAAATCCTCATTAGTTTCGAAAAAATGTCTGAATACCTCAGTGGTTTTTACACTTTAAAGCCGATCCTGAGGCAAAGTGCATATCTCGACAGCTCAAGCAAGCGGGGAGTACTGCTGCTGTCTGCAGAGCTCGTTGAGTTCATCATTATGAGTCACACACTTTCCTTTCCAAAGATTTCTTCAATGTTACAATGGATTTGAGATAATGAAGCTGATGTTTCTACAGAGTGCATATCTCGACGGCGTATGCAAGCTGGGAGTATTCCACTAAAGTGCAGCTCTCGTTTAGTTCATCATTAGGAGTAATCCTCAATGGTTTCCAGAAATGTTCTCAATGTCACAGTGCCTTTGAGGCAATGAAGCTGACATTGCTGCAATCTTCATATCTCGACGGTGCAAGGATGCAGGGAGTATTCCAGCAACCTGCAGATCTCCTTGAGTTCAGCATTTTGAGTAATCCTCTTTGGTTTCCAAAGATTTCCTCAACGTCACAATGGCTTTCAGACAATGAAGCTGATTTTGAGAGAAAGTGCATATCTGGACCTGGGAAGGAAACAGGGAGTATTCCAGCAATGTGCAGATCTCGTGGAGTTCTTCATTTTGAATAATACGCTTTAGTTTCCAAAGATTTTCACAAAGTAACTGTGGCTTTGAGATAATGAAATTGACATTTCTACAAAGTGCATCTCTCGACGGCATAAGCAAAGAGGGAGTATTCCAGCAAAGTGCAGATCTCGTTGAGATCATCACTGGAAGAAATCCTCAATGGTTTCCAGAAATGTTCTCAATATCACAGTGCTTTTGAGACAATGAAGCTGACATTGCGGCAAAGTGCATATCTCGACGGTCCTAACAAGCGGGGAGTGCTCCTGCAAACAGCAGATCTCGTTGCGTTTATCATTTTGAGAAATCCTCATTAGTATTCAAAAAATTTCTCAATTCCTCAGTGGTTTTTAGACGTTAAAGCAGATCTTGAGGCAAAGTGCATATCTCGACGGCTCAAGCAAGCGGGGAGAACTGCTGCTGTGTGCAGAGCTCGTTGAGTTCAGCATTATGAGTCACACACTTTCCTTTCCAAAGATTTCTTCAATGTTACAATGGATTTGAGATAATGAAGCTGATGTATCTACAGAGTGCATATCTCGACGGCGTAAGCAAGCAGGGAGTATTCCACTAAAGTGCAGCTCTCGTTGAGTTCATCATTAGGAGTAATCCTCAATGGTTTCCAGAAATGTTCTCAATGTCACAGTGCCTTTGAGGCAATGAAGCTGACATTGCTGCAATCTTCATATGTCGACGGTGCAAGGATGCAGGGAGTATTCCAGCAACCTGCAGATCCCCTTGAGTTCAGCATTTTGAGCAATCCTCTTTGGTTTCCAAAGATTTCCTCAATGTCACAATGGCTTTGAGACAATGAAGCTGATGTTGAGAGAAAGTGCATATCTCGACCTGGGAAGGAAACAGGGAGTATTCCAGCAATGTGCAGATCTCGTGGAGTTCTTCATTTTGAATAATACGCTTTAGTTTCCAAAGATTTTCACAAAGTAACTGTGGCTTTGAGATAATGCAACTGATATTTCTACAAAGTGCATCTCTCGATGGCGTAAGCAAAGAGGGAGTATTCCAGCAAAGTGCAGATCTCGTTGAGATCATCACTGGGAGAAATCCTCAATGGTTTCCAGAAATGTTCTCAATATCACAGTGCTTTAGAGTTAATGAAGCTGACATTGCGGCAAAGTGCATATCTCGACGGTCCTAACAAACGGGGAGTGTTCCTGCAAACTGCAGATCTCGTTGCGTTTATCATTTTGAGAAATCCTCATTAGTTTCGAAAAAATGTCTGAATACCTCAGTGGTTTTTACACTTTAAAGCCGATCCTGAGGCAAAGTGCATATCTCGACAGCTCAAGCAAGCGGGGAGTACTGCTGCTGTCTGCAGAGCTCGTTGAGTTCATCATTATGAGTCACACACTTTCCTTTCCAAAGATTTCTTCAATGTTACAATGGATTTGAGATAATGAAGCTGATGTTTCTACAGAGTGCATATCTCGGCGGCGTAAGCAAGCAGGGAGTATTCCACTAAAGTGCAGCTCTCGTTGAGTTCATCATTAGGAGTAATCCTCAATGGTTTCCAGAAATGTTCTCAATATCACAGTGCTTTAGAGTTAATGAAGCTGACATTGCGGCAAAGTGCATACCTCGACGGTCCTAACAAACGGGGAGTGTTCCTGCAAACTGCAGATCTCGTTGCGTTTATCATTTTGAGAAATCCTCATTAGTTTTCAAAAAATTTCTCAATTCCTCAGTGGTTTTTAGACGTTAAAGCAGATCTTGAGGCAAAGTGCATATCTCGACGGCTCAAGCAAGCGGGGAGTACTGCTGCTGTGTGCAGAGCTCGTTGAGTTCATCATTATGAGTCACACACTTTCCTTTCCAAAGATTTCTTCAATGTTACAATGGATTTGAGATAATGAAGCTGATGTATCTACAGAGTGCATATCTCGACGGCGTAAGCAAGCAGGGAGTATTCCACTAAAGTGCAGCTCTCGTTGAGTTCATCATTAGGAGTAATCCTCAATGGTTTCCAGAAATGTTCTCAATATCACAGTGCTTTAGAGTTAATGAAGCTGACATTGCGGCAAAGTGCATATCTCGACGGTCCTAACAAACGGGGAGTGTTCCTGCAAACTGCAGATCTCGTTGCGTTTATCATTTTGAGAAATCCTCATTAGTTTTCAAAAAATTTCTCAATTCCTCAGTGGTTTTTAGACGTTAAAGCAGATCTTGAGGCAAAGTGCATATCTCGACGGCTCAAGCAAGCGGGGAGTACTGCTGCTGTGTGCAGAGCTCGTTGAGTTCATCATTATGAGTCACACACTTTCCTTTCCAAAGATTTCTTCAATGTTACAATGGATTTGAGATAATGAAGCTGATGTATCTACAGAGTGCATATCTCGACGGCGTAAGCAAGCAGGGAGTATTCCACTAAAGTGCAGCTCTCGTTGAGTTCATCATTAGGAGTAATCCTCAATGGTTTCCAGAAATGTTCTCAATGTCACAGTGCCTTTGAGGCAATGAAGCTGACATTGCTGCAATCTTCATATGTCGACGGTGCAAGGATGCAGGGAGTATTCCAGCAACCTGCAGATCCCCTTGAGTTCAGCATTTTGAGCAATCCTCTTTGGTTTCCAAACATTTCCTCAATGTCACAAAGGCTTTGAGACAACGAAGCTGATTTTGAGTCAAAGTGCATATCTCGACCTGGGAAGGAAACAGGGAGTATTCCAGCAATGTGCAGATCTCGTGGAGTTCTTCATTTTGAATAATACGCTTTAGTTTCCAAAGATTTTCACAAAGTAACTGTGGCTTTGAGATAATGAAATTGACATTTCTACAAAGTGCATCTCTCGACGGCATAAGCAAAGCGGGAGTATTCCAGCAAAGTGCAGATCTCGTTGAGATCATCACTGGAAGAAATCCTCAATGGTTTCCAGAAATGTTCTCAATATCACAGTGCTTTTGAGACAATGAAGCTGACATTGCGGCAAAGTGCATATCTCGACGGTCCTAACAAACGGGGAGTGTTCCTGCAAACAGCAGATCTCGTTGCGTTTATCATTTTGTGAAATCCTCATTAGTATTCAAAAAATTTCTCAATTCCTCAGTGGTTTTTAGACGTTAAAGCAGATCTTGAGGCAAAGTGCATATCTCGACGGCTCAAGCAAGCGGGGAGTACTGCTGCTGTGTGCAGAGCTCGTTGAGTTCATCATAATGAGTCACACACTTTCCTTTCCAAAGATTTCTTCAATGTTACAATGGATTTGAGATAATGAAGCTGATGTTTCTACAGAGTGCATATCTCGACGGCGAAAGCAAGCAGGGAGTATTCCACTAAAGTGCAGCTCTCGTTGAGTTCATCATTAGGAGTAATCCTCAATGCTTTCCAGAAATGTTCTCAATGTCACAGTGCCTTTGAGGCAATGAAGCTGACATTGCTGCAATCTTCATATGTCGACGGTGCAAGGATGCAGGGAGTATTCCAGCAACCTGCAGATCCCCTTGAGTTCAGCATTTTGAGCAATCCTCTTTGGTTTCCAAACATTTCCTCAATGTCACAAAGGCTTTGAGACAATGAAGATGATTTTGAGAGAAAGTGCATATCTGGACCTGGGAAGGAAACAGGGAGTATTCCAGCAATGTGCAGATCTCGTGGAGTTCTTCATTTTGAAAAATACGCTTTAGTTTCCAAAGATTTTCACAAAGTAACTGTGGCTTTGAGATAATGCAACTGATATTTCTACAAAGTGCATCTCTCGACGGCGTAAGCAAAGAGGGAGTATTCCAGCAAAGTGCAGATCTCGTTGAGATCATCACTGGGAGAAATCCTCAATGGTTTCCAGAAATGTTCTCAATATCACAGTGCTTTAGAGTTAATGAAGCTGACATTGCGGCAAAGTGCATATCTCGACGGTCCTAACAAACGGGGAGTGTTCCTGCAAACTGCAGATCTCGTTGCGTTTATCATTTTGAGAAATCCTCATTAGTTTCGAAAAAATGTCTGAATACCTCAGTGGTTTTTACACTTTAAAGCCGATCCTGAGGCAAAGTGCATATCTCGACAGCTCAAGCAAGCGGGGAGTACTGCTGCTGTCTGCAGAGCTCGTTGAGTTCATCATTATGAGTCACACACTTTCCTTTCCAAAGATTTCTTCAATGTTACAATGGATTTGAGATAATGAAGCTGATGTTTCTACAGAGTGCATATCTCGACGGCGTATGCAAGCTGGGAGTATTCCACTAAAGTGCAGCTCTCGTTGAGTTCATCATTAGGAGTAATCCTCAATGGTTTCCAGAAATGTTCTCAATGTCACAGTGCCTTTGAGGCAATGAAGCTGACATTGCTGCAATCTTCATATGTCGACGGTGCAAGGATGCAGGGAGTATTCCAGCAACCTGCAGATCCCCTTGAGTTCAGCATTTTGAGCAATCCTCTTTGGTTTCCAAAGATTTCCTCAATGTCACAATAGCTTTGAGACAATGAAGATGATTTTGAGAGAAAGTGCATATCTGGACCTGGGAAGGAAACAGGGAGTATTCCAGCAATGTGCAGATCTCGTGGAGTTCTTCATTTTGAATAATACGCTTTAGTTTCCAAAGATTTTCACAAAGCAACTGTGGCTTTGAGATAATGAAATTGACATTTCTACAAAGTGCATCTCTCGACGGCATAAGCAAAGAGGGAGTATTCCAGCAAAGTGCAGATCTCGTTGAGATCATCACTGGAAGAAATCCTCAATGGTTTCCAGAAATGTTCTCAATATCACAGTGCTTTTGAGACAATGAAGCTGACATTGCGGCAAAGTGCATATCTCGACGGTCCTAACAAGCGGGGAGTGTTCCTGCAAACAGCAGATCTCGTTGCGTTTATCATTTTGAGAAATCCTCATTAGTTTCGAAAAAATGTCTGAATACCTCAGTGGTTTTTACACTTTAAAGCCGATCCTGAGGCAAAGTGCATATCTCGACAGCTCAAGCAAGCGGGGAGTACTGCTGCTGTGTGCAGAGCTCGTTGAGTTCATCATTATGAGTCACACACTTTCCTTTCCAAAGATTTCTTCAATGTTACAATGGATTTGAGATAATGAAGCTGATGTATCTACAGAGTGCATATCTCGACGGCGTAAGCAAGCAGGGAGTATTCCACTAAAGTGCAGCTCTCGTTGAGTTCATCATTAGGAGTAATCCTCAATGGTTTCCAGAAATGTTCTCAATGTCACAGTGCCTTTGAGGCAATGAAGCTGACATTGCTGCAATCTTCATATCTCGACGGTGCAAGGATGCAGGGAGTATTCCAGCAACCTGCAGATCCCCTTGAGTTCAGCATTTTGAGCAATCCTCTTTGGTTTCCAAACATTTCCTCAATGTCACAATGGCTTTGAGACAACGAAGCTGATTTTGAGTCAAAGTGCATATTCTGACCTGGGAAGGAAACAGGGAGTATTCCAGCAATGTGCAGATCTCGTGGAGTTCTTCATTTTGAATAATACGCTTTAGTTTCCAAAGATTTTCACAAAGTAACTGTGGCTTTGAGATAATGAAATTGACATTTCTACAAAGTGCATCTCTCGACGGCATAAGCAAAGAGGGAGTATTCCAGCAAAGTGCAGATCTAGTTGAGATCATCACTGGAAGAAATCCTCAATGGTTTCCAGAAATGTTCTCAATATCACAGTGCTTTTGAGACAATGAAGCTGACATTGCGGCAAAGTCCATATCTCGACGGTCCTAACAAACGGGGATTGTTCCTGCAAACAGCAGATCTCGTTGCGTTTATCATTTTGAGAAATCCTCATTAGTTTCGAAAAAATGTCTGAATACCTCAGTGGTTTTTACACTTTAAAGCCGATCCTGAGACAAAGTGCATATCTCGACAGCTCAAGCAAGCGGGGAGTACTGCTGCTGTCTGCAGAGCTCGTTGATTTCATCATTATGAGTCACACACTTTCCTTTCCACAGATTTCTTCAATGTTACAATGGATTTGAGATAATGAAGCTGATGTTTCTACAGAGTGCATATCTCGACGGCGTAAGCAAGCAGGGAGTATTCCACTAAAGTGCAGCTCTCGTTGAGTTCATCATTAAGAGTAATCCTCAATGGTTTCCAGAAATGTTCTCAATATCACAGTGCTTTAGAGTTAATGAAGCTGACATTGCGGCAAAGTGCATATCTCGACGGTCCTAACAAACGGGGAGTGTTCCTGCAAACTGCAGATCTCGTTGCGTTTATCATTTTGAGAAATCCTCATTAGTTTTCAAAAAATTTCTCAATTCCTCAGTGGTTTTTAGACGTTAAAGCAGATCTTGAGGCAAAGTGCATATCTCGACGGCTCAAGCAAGCGGGGAGTACTGCTGCTGTGTGCAGAGCTCGTTGAGTTCATCATTATGAGTCACACACTTTCCTTTCCAAAGATTTCTTCAATGTTACAATGGATTTGAGATAATGAAGCTGATGTATCTACAGAGTGCATATTTCGACGGCGTAAGCAAGCAGGGAGTATTCCACTAAAGTGCAGCTCTCGTTGAGTTCATCATTAGGAGTAATCCTCAATGGTTTCCAGAAATGTTCTCAATGTCACAGTGCCTTTGAGGCAATGAAGCTGACATTGCTGCAATCTTCATATGTCGACGGTGCAAGGATGCAGGGAGTATTCCAGCAAACTGCAGATCCCCTTGAGTTCAGCATTTTGAGCAATCCTCTTTGGTTTCCAAACATTTCCTCAATGTCACAATGGCTTTGAGACAACGAAGCTGATTTTGAGTCAAAGTGCATATCTCGACCTGGGAAGGAAACAGGGAGTATTCCAGCAATGTGCAGATCTCGTGGAGTTCTTCATTTTGAATAATACGCTTTAGTTTCCAAAGATTTTCACAAAGTAACTGTGGCTTTGAGATAATGAAATTGACATTTCTACAAAGTGCATCTCTCGACGGCATAAGCAAAGAGGGAGTATTCCAGCAAAGTGCAGATCTCGTTGAGATCATCACTGGAAGAAATACTCAATGGTTTCCAGAAATGTTCTCAATATCACAGTGCTTTTGAGACAATGAAGCTGACATTGCGGCAAAGTGCATATCTCGACGGTCCTAACAAGCGGGGAGTGTTCCTGCAAACAGCAGATCTCGTTGCGTTTATCATTTTGAGAAATCCTCATTAGTTTCGAAAAAATGTCTGAATACCTCAGTGGTTTTTACACTTTAAAGCCGATCCTGAGGCAAAGTGCATATCTCGACAGCTCTAGCAAGCGGGGAGTACTGCTGCTGTCTGCAGAGCTCGTTGAGTTCATCATTATGAGTCACACACTTTCCTTTCCAAAGATTTCTTCAATGTTACAATGGATTTGAGATAATGAAGCTGATGTTTCTACAGAGTGCATATCTCGACGGCGTAAGCAAGCAGGGAGTATTCCACTAAAGTGCAGCTCTCGTTGAGTTCATCATTAGGAGTAATCCTCAATGGTTTCCAGAAATGTTCTCAATGTCACAGTGCCTTTGAGGCAATGAAGCTGACATTGCTGCAATCTTCATATGTCGACGGTGCAAGGATGCAGGGAGTATTCCAGCAACCTGCAGATCCCCTTGAGTTCAGCATTTTGAGCAATCCTCTTTGGTTTCCAAAGATTTCCTCAATGTCACAATGGCTTTGAGACAATGAAGCTGATTTTGAGAGAAAGTGCATATCTGGACCTGGGAAGGAAACAGGGAGTATTCCAGCAATGTGCAGATCTCGTGGAGTTCTTCATTTTGAATAATACGCTTTAGTTTCCAAAGATTTTCACAAAGTAACTGTGGCTTTGAGATAATGAAATTGACATTTCTACAAAGTGCATCTCTCGATGGCGTAAGCAAAGAGGGAGTATTCCAGCAAAGTGCAGATCTCGTTGAGATCATCACTGGGAGAAATCCTCAATGGTTTCCAGAAATGTTCTCAATATCACAGTGCTTTAGAGTTAATGAAGCTGACATTGCGGCAAAGTGCATATCTCGACGGTCCTAACAAACGGGGAGTGTTCCTGCAAACTGCAGATCTCGTTGCGTTTATCATTATGAGAAATCCTCATTAGTATTCAAAAAATTTCTCAATTCCTCAGTGGTTTTTAGACGTTAAAGCAGATCTTGAGGCAAAGTGCATATCTCGACGGCTCAAGCAAGCGGGGAGAACTGCTGCTGTGTGCAGAGCTCGTTGAGTTCATCATTATGAGTCACACACTTTCCTTTCCAAAGATTTCTTCAATGTTACAATGGATTTGAGATAATGAAGCTGATGTATCTACAGAGTGCATATCTCGACGGCGTAAGCAAGCAGGGAGTATTCCACTAAAGTGCAGCTCTGGTTAAGTTCATTATTAGGAGTAATCCTCAATGCTTCCCAGAAATGTTCTCAATGTCACAGTGCCTTTGAGGCAATGAAGCTGACATTGCTGCAATCTTCATATGTCGACGGTGCAAGGATGCAGGGAGTATTCCAGCAACCTGCAGATCCCCTTGAGTTCAGCATTTTGAGCAATCCTCTTTGGTTTCCAAACATTTCCTCAATGTCACAATGGCTTTGAGACAACGAAGCTGATTTTGAGTCAAAGTGCATATCTCGACCTGGGAAGGAAACAGGGAGTATTCCAGCAATGTGCAGATCTCGTCGAGTTCTTCATTTTGAATAATACGCTTTAGTTTCCAAAGATTTTCACAAAGTAACTGTGGCTTTGAGATAATGAAATTGACATTTCTACAAAGTGCATCTCTCGACGGCATAAGCAAAGAGGGAGTATTCCAGCAAAGTGCAGATCTCGTTGAGATCATCACTGGAAGAAATCCTCAATGGTTTCCAGAAATATTCTCAATATCACAGTGCTTTTGAGACAATGAAGCTGACATTGCGGCAAAGTGCATATCTCGACGGTCCTAACAAGCGGGGAGTGTTCCTGCAAACAGCAGATCTCGTTGCGTTTATCATTTGAGAAATCCTCATTAGTTTCGAAAAAATGTGTGAATACCTCAGTGGTTTTTACACTTTAAAGCCGATCCTGAGGCAAAGTGCATATCTCGACAGCTCAAGCAAGCGGGGAGTACTGCTGCTGTCTGCAGAGCTCGTTGAGTTCATCATTATGAGTCACACACTTTCCTTTCCAAAGATTTCTTCAATGTTACAATGGATTTGAGATAATGAAGCTGATGTTTCTACAGAGTGCATATCTCGACGGCGTAAGCAAGCAGGGAGTATTCCACTAAAGTGCAGCTCTCGTTGAGTTCATCATTAGGAGTAATCCTCAATGGTTTCCAGAAATGTTCTCAATGTCACAGTGCCTTTGAGGCAATGAAGCTGACATTGCTGCAATCTTCATATCTCGACGGTGCAAGGATGCAGGGAGTATTCCAGCAACCTGCAGATCCCCTTGAGTTCAGCATTTTGAGCAATCCTCTTTGGTTTCCAAACATTTCCTCAATGTCACAATGGCTTTGAGACAATGAAGCTGATTTTGAGAGAAAGTGCATATCTGGACCTGGGAAGGAAACAGGGAGTATTCCAGCAATGTGCTGATCTCGTGGAGTTCTTCATTTTGAATAATAGGCTTTAGTTTCCAAAGATTTTCACAAAGTAACTGTGGCTTTGAGATAATGCAACTGATATTTCTACAAAGTGCATCTCTCGACGGCGTAAGCAAAGAGGGAGTATTCCAGCAAAGTGCAGATCTCGTTGAGATCATCACTGGGAGAAATCCTCAATGGTTTCCAGAAATGTTCTCAATATCACAGTGCTTTAGAGTTAATGAAGCTGACATTGCGGCAAAGTGCATATCTCGACGGTCCTAACAAACGGGGAGTGTTCCTGCAAACTGCAGATCTCGTTGCGTTTATCATTTTGAGAAATCCTCATTAGTTTTCAAAAAATTTCTCAATTCCTCAGTGGTTTTTAGACGTTAAAGCAGATCTTGAGGCAAAGTGCATATCTCGACGGCTCAAGCAAGCGGGGAGTACTGCTGCTGTGTGCAGAGCTCGTTGAGTTCATCATTATGAGTCACACACTTTCCTTTCCAAAGATTTCTTCAATGTTACAATGGATTTGAGATAATGAAGCTGATGTATCTACAGAGTGCATATCTCGACGGCGTAAGCAAGCAGGGAGTATTCCACTAAAGTGCAGCTCTCGTTGAGTTCATCATTAGGAGTAATCCTCAATGGTTTCCAGAAATGTTCTCAATGTCACAGTGCCTTTGAGGCAATGAAGCTGACATTGCTGCAATCTTCATATGTCGACGGTGCAAGGATGCAGGGAGTATTCCAGCAACCTGCAGATCCCCTTGAGTTCAGCATTTTGAGCAATCCTCTTTGGTTTCCAAACATTTCCTCAATGTCACAATGGCTTTGAGACAACGAAGCTGATTTTGAGTCAAAGTGCATATCTCGACCTGGGAAGGAAACAGGGAGTATTCCAGCAATGTGCAGATCTCGTGGAGTTCTTCATTTTGAATAATACGCTTTAGTTTCCAAAGATTTTCACAAAGTAACTGTGGCTTTGAGATAATGAAATTGACATTTCTACAAAGTGCATCTCTCGACGGCATAAGCAAAGAGGGAGTATTCCAGCAAAGTGCAGATCTCGTTGAGATCATCACTGGAAGAAATCCTCAATGGTTTCCAGAAATGTTCTCAATATCACAGTGCTTTTGAGACAATGAAGCTGACATTGCGGCAAAGTGCATATCTCGACGGTCCTAACAAGCGGGGAGTGTTCCTGCAAACAGCAGATCTCGTTGCGTTTATCATTTTGAGAAATCCTCATTAGTTTCGAAAAAATGTCTGAATACCTCAGTGGTTTTTACACTTTAAAGCCGATCCTGAGGCAAAGTGCATATCTCGACAGCTCAAGCAAGCGGGGAGTACTGCTGCTGTCTGCAGAGCTCGTTGAGTTCATCATTATGAGTCACACACTTTCCTTTCCAAAGATTTCTTCAATGTTACAATGGATTTGAGATAATGAAGCTGATGTTTCTACAGAGTGCATATCTCGACGGCGTAAGCAAGCAGGGAGTATTCCACTAAAGTGCAGCTCTCGTTGAGTTCATCATTAGGAGTAATCCTCAATGGTTTCCAGAAATGTTCTCAATATCACAGTGCTTTAGAGTTAATGAAGCTGACATTGCGGCAAAGTGCATATCTCGACGGTCCTAACAAACGGGGAGTGTTCCTGCAAACTGCAGATCTCGTTGCGTTTATCATTTTGAGAAATCCTCATTAGTTTTCAAAAAATTTCTCAATTCCTCAGTGGTTTTTAGACGTTAAAGCAGATCTTGAGGCAAAGTGCATATCTCGACGGCTCAAGCAAGCGGGGAGTACTGCTGCTGTGTGCAGAGCTCGTTGAGTTCATCATTATGAGTCACACACTTTCCTTTCCAAAGATTTCTTCAATGTTACAATGGATTTGAGATAATGAAGCTGATGTATCTACAGAGTGCATATCTCGACGGCGTAAGCAAGCAGGGAGTATTCCACTAAAGTGCAGCTCTCGTTGAGTTCATCATTAGGAGTAATCCTCAATGGTTTCCAGAAATGTTCTCAATGTCACAGTGCCTTTGAGGCAATGAAGCTGACATTGCTGCAATCTTCATATGTCGACGGTGCAAGGATGCAGGGAGTATTCCAGCAACCTGCAGATCCCCTTGAGTTCAGCATTTTGAGCAATCCTCTTTGGTTTCCAAACATTTCCTCAATGTCACAAAGGCTTTGAGACAACGAAGCTGATTTTGAGTCAAAGTGCATATCTCGACCTGGGAAGGAAACAGGGAGTATTCCAGCAATGTGCAGATCTCGTGGAGTTCTTCATTTTGAATAATACGCTTTAGTTTCCAAAGATTTTCACAAAGTAACTGTGGCTTTGAGATAATGAAATTGACATTTCTACAAAGTGCATCTCTCGACGGCATAAGCAAAGCGGGAGTATTCCAGCAAAGTGCAGATCTCGTTGAGATCATCACTGGAAGAAATCCTCAATGGTTTCCAGAAATGTTCTCAATATCACAGTGCTTTTGAGACAATGAAGCTGACATTGCGGCAAAGTGCATATCTCGACGGTCCTAACAAACGGGGAGTGTTCCTGCAAACAGCAGATCTCGTTGCGTTTATCATTTTGTGAAATCCTCATTAGTATTCAAAAAATTTCTCAATTCCTCAGTGGTTTTTAGACGTTAAAGCAGATCTTGAGGCAAAGTGCATATCTCGACGGCTCAAGCAAGCGGGGAGTACTGCTGCTGTGTGCAGAGCTCGTTGAGTTCATCATAATGAGTCACACACTTTCCTTTCCAAAGATTTCTTCAATGTTACAATGGATTCGAGATAATGAAGCTGATGTTTCTACAGAGTGCATATCTCGACGGCGAAAGCAAGCAGGGAGTATTCCACTAAAGTGCAGCTCTCGTTGAGTTCATCATTAGGAGTAATCCTCAATGCTTTCCAGAAATGTTCTCAATGTCACAGTGCCTTTGAGGCAATGAAGCTGACATTGCTGCAATCTTCATATGTCGACGGTGCAAGGATGCAGGGAGTATTCCAGCAACCTGCAGATCCCCTTGAGTTCAGCATTTTGAGCAATCCTCTTTGGTTTCCAAACATTTCCTCAATGTCACAAAGGCTTTGAGACAATGAGGATGATTTTGAGAGAAAGTGCATATCTGGACCTGGGAAGGAAACAGGGAGTATTCCAGCAATGTGCAGATCTCGTGGAGTTCTTCATTTTGAAAAATACGCTTTAGTTTCCAAAGATTTTCACAAAGTAACTGTGGCTTTGAGATAATGCAACTGATATTTCTACAAAGTGCATCTCTCGACGGCGTAAGCAAAGAGGGAGTATTCCAGCAAAGTGCAGATCTCGTTGAGATCATCACTGGGAGAAATCCTCAATGGTTTCCAGAAATGTTCTCAATATCACAGTGCTTTAGAGTTAATGAAGCTGACATTGCGGCAAAGTGCATATCTCGACGGTCCTAACAAACGGGGAGTGTTCCTGCAAACAGCAGATCTCGTTGCGTTTATCATTTTGAGAAATCCTCATTAGTTTCGAAAAAATGTCTGAATACCTCAGTGGTTTTTACACTTTAAAGCCGATCCTGAGGCAAAGTGCATATCTCGACAGCTCAAGCAAGCGGGGAGTACTGCTGCTGTCTGCAGAGCTCGTTGAGTTCATCATTATGAGTCACACACTTTCCTTTCCAAAGATTTCTTCAATGTTACAATGGATTTGAGATAATGAAGCTGATGTTTCTACAGAGTGCATATCTCGACGGCGTATGCAAGCTGGGAGTATTCCACTAAAGTGCAGCTCTCGTTGAGTTCATCATTAGGAGTAATCCTCAATGGTTTCCAGAAATGTTCTCAATGTCACAGTGCCTTTGAGGCAATGAAGCTGACATTGCTGCAATCTTCATATCTCGACGGTGCAAGGATGCAGGGAGTATTCCAGCAACCTGCAGATCTCCTTGAGTTCAGCATTTTGAGTAATCCTCTTTGGTTTCCAAAGATTTCCTCAACGTCACAATGGCTTTCAGACAATGAAGCTGATTTTGAGAGAAAGTGCATATCTGGACCTGGGAAGGAAACAGGGAGTATTCCAGCAATGTGCAGATCTCGTGGAGTTCTTCATTTTGAATAATACGCTTTAGTTTCCAAAGATTTTCACAAAGTAACTGTGGCTTTGAGATAATGAAATTGACATTTCTACAAAGTGCATCTCTCGACGGCATAAGCAAAGAGGGAGTATTCCAGCAAAGTGCAGATCTCGTTGAGATCATCACTGGAAGAAATCCTCAATGGTTTCCAGAAATGTTCTCAATATCACAGTGCTTTTGAGACAATGAAGCTGACATTGCGGCAAAGTGCATATCTCGACGGTCCTAACAAGCGGGGAGTGCTCCTGCAAACAGCAGATCTCGTTGCGTTTATCATTTTGAGAAATCCTCATTAGTATTCAAAAAATTTCTCAATTCCTCAGTGGTTTTTAGACGTTAAAGCAGATCTTGAGGCAAAGTGCATATCTCGACGGCTCAAGCAAGCGGGGAGAACTGCTGCTGTGTGCAGAGCTCGTTGAGTTCATCATTATGAGTCACACACTTTCCTTTCCAAAGATTTCTTCAATGTTACAATGGATTTGAGATAATGAAGCTGATGTATCTACAGAGTGCATATCTCGACGGCGTAAGCAAGCAGGGAGTATTCCACTAAAGTGCAGCTCTCGTTGAGTTCATCATTAGGAGTAATCCTCAATGGTTTCCAGAAATGTTCTCAATGTCACAGTGCCTTTGAGGCAATGAAGCTGACATTGCTGCAATCTTCATATGTCGACGGTGCAAGGATGCAGGGAGTATTCCAGCAACCTGCAGATCCCCTTGAGTTCAGCATTTTGAGCAATCCTCTTTGGTTTCCAAACATTTCCTCAATGTCACAATGGCTTTGAGACAACGAAGCTGATTTTGAGTCAAAGTGCATATCTCGACCTGGGAAGGAAACAGGGAGTATTCCAGCAATGTGCAGATCTCGTGGAGTTCTTCATTTTGAATAATACGCTTTAGTTTCCAAAGATTTTCACAAAGTAACTGTGGCTTTGAGATAATGAAATTGACATTTCTACAAAGTGCATCTCTCGACGGCATAAGCAAAGAGGGAGTATTCCAGCAAAGTGCAGATCTCGTTGAGATCATCACTGGAAGAAATCCTCAATGGTTTCCAGAAATGTTCTCAATATCACAGTGCTTTTGAGACAATGAAGCTGACATTGCGGCAAAGTGCATATCTCGACGGTCCTAACAAACGGGGAGTGTTCCTGCAAACAGCAGATCTCGTTGCGTTTATCATTTTGAGAAATCCTCATTAGTTTCGAAAAAATGTCTGAATACCTCAGTGGTTTTTACACTTTAAAGCCGATCCTGAGGCAAAGTGCATATCTCGACAGCTCAAGCAAGCGGGGAGTACTGCTGCTGTCTGCAGAGCTCGTTGAGTTCATCATTATGAGTCACACACTTTCCTTTCCAAATATTTCTTCAATGTTACAATGGATTTGAGATAATGAAGCTGATGTATCTACAGAGTGCATATCTCGACGGCGTAAGCAAGCAGGGAGTATTCCACTAAAGTGCAGCTCTCGTTGAGTTCATCATTAGGAGTAATCCTCAATGGTTTCCAGAAATGTTCTCAATGTCACAGTGCCTTTGAGGCAATGAAGCTGACATTGCTGCAATCTTCATATGTCGACGGTGCAAGGATGCAGGGAGTATTCCAGCAACCTGCAGATCCCCTTGAGTTCAGCATTTTGAGCAATCCTCTTTGGTTTCCAAAGATTTCCTCAATGTCACAATGGCTTTGAGACAATGAAGCTGATGTTGAGAGAAAGTGCATATCTGGACCTGGGAAGGAAACAGGGAGTATTCCAGCAATGTGCAGATCTCGTGGAGTTCTTCATTTTGAATAATACGCTTTAGTTTCCAAAGATTTTCACAAAGTAACTGTGGCTTTGAGATAATGCAACTGATATTTCTACAAAGTGCATCTCTCGATGGCGTAAGCAAAGAGGGAGTATTCCAGCAAAGTGCAGATCTCGTTGAGATCATCACTGGGAGAAATCCTCAATGGTTTCCAGAAATGTTCTCAATATCACAGTGCTTTAGAGTTAATGAAGCTGACATTGCGGCAAAGTGCATATCTCGACGGTCCTAACAAACGGGGAGTGTTCCTGCAAACTGCAGATCTCGTTGCGTTTATCATTTTGAGAAATCCTCATTAGTTTCGAAAAAATGTCTGAATACCTCAGTGGTTTTTACACTTTAAAGCCGATCCTGAGGCAAAGTGCATATCTCGACAGCTCAAGCAAGCGGGGAGTACTGCTGCTGTCTGCAGAGCTCGTTGAGTTCATCATTATGAGTCACACACTTTCCTTTCCAAAGATTTCTTCAATGTTACAATGGATTTGAGATAATGAAGCTGATGTTTCTACAGAGTGCATATCTCGGCGGCGTAAGCAAGCAGGGAGTATTCCACTAAAGTGCAGCTCTCGTTGAGTTCATCATTAGGAGTAATCCTCAATGGTTTCCAGAAATGTTCTCAATATCACAGTGCTTTAGAGTTAATGAAGCTGACATTGCGGCAAAGTGCATACCTCGACGGTCCTAACAAACGGGGAGTGTTCCTGCAAACTGCAGATCTCGTTGCGTTTATCATTTTGAGAAATCCTCATTAGTTTTCAAAAAATTTCTCAATTCCTCAGTGGTTTTTAGACGTTAAAGCAGATCTTGAGGCAAAGTGCATATCTCGACGGCTCAAGCAAGCGGGGAGTACTGCTGCTGTGTGCAGAGCTCGTTGAGTTCATCATTATGAGTCACACACTTTCCTTTCCAAAGATTTCTTCAATGTTACAATGGATTTGAGATAATGAAGCTGATGTATCTACAGAGTGCATATCTCGACGGCGTAAGCAAGCAGGGAGTATTCCACTAAAGTGCAGCTCTCGTTGAGTTCATCATTAGGAGTAATCCTCAATGGTTTCCAGAAATGTTCTCAATATCACAGTGCTTTAGAGTTAATGAAGCTGACATTGCGGCAAAGTGCATATCTCGACGGTCCTAACAAACGGGGAGTGTTCCTGCAAACTGCAGATCTCGTTGCGTTTATCATTTTGAGAAATCCTCATTAGTTTTCAAAAAATTTCTCAATTCCTCAGTGGTTTTTAGACGTTAAAGCAGATCTTGAGGCAAAGTGCATATCTCGACGGCTCAAGCAAGCGGGGAGTACTGCTGCTGTGTGCAGAGCTCGTTGAGTTCATCATTATGAGTCACACACTTTCCTTTCCAAAGATTTCTTCAATGTTACAATGGATTTGAGATAATGAAGCTGATGTATCTACAGAGTGCATATCTCGACGGCGTAAGCAAGCAGGGAGTATTCCACTAAAGTGCAGCTCTCGTTGAGTTCATCATTAGGAGTAATCCTCAATGGTTTCCAGAAATGTTCTCAATGTCACAGTGCCTTTGAGGCAATGAAGCTGACATTGCTGCAATCTTCATATGTCGACGGTGCAAGGATGCAGGGAGTATTCCAGCAACCTGCAGATCCCCTTGAGTTCAGCATTTTGAGCAATCCTCTTTGGTTTCCAAACATTTCCTCAATGTCACAAAGGCTTTGAGACAACGAAGCTGATTTTGAGTCAAAGTGCATATCTCGACCTGGGAAGGAAACAGGGAGTATTCCAGCAATGTGCAGATCTCGTGGAGTTCTTCATTTTGAATAATACGCTTTAGTTTCCAAAGATTTTCACAAAGTAACTGTGGCTTTGAGATAATGAAATTGACATTTCTACAAAGTGCATCTCTCGACGGCATAAGCAAAGCGGGAGTATTCCAGCAAAGTGCAGATCTCGTTGAGATCATCACTGGAAGAAATCCTCAATGGTTTCCAGAAATGTTCTCAATATCACAGTGCTTTTGAGACAATGAAGCTGACATTGCGGCAAAGTGCATATCTCGACGGTCCTAACAAACGGGGAGTGTTCCTGCAAACAGCAGATCTCGTTGCGTTTATCATTTTGTGAAATCCTCATTAGTATTCAAAAAATTTCTCAATTCCTCAGTGGTTTTTAGACGTTAAAGCAGATCTTGAGGCAAAGTGCATATCTCGACGGCTCAAGCAAGCGGGGAGTACTGCTGCTGTGTGCAGAGCTCGTTGAGTTCATCATAATGAGTCACACACTTTCCTTTCCAAAGATTTCTTCAATGTTACAATGGATTTGAGATAATGAAGCTGATGTTTCTACAGAGTGCATATCTCGACGGCGAAAGCAAGCAGGGAGTATTCCACTAAAGTGCAGCTCTCGTGGAGTTCATCATTAGGAGTAATCCTCAATGCTTTCCAGAAATGTTCTCAATGTCACAGTGCCTTTGAGGCAATGAAGCTGACATTGCTGCAATCTTCATATGTCGACGGTGCAAGGATGCAGGGAGTATTCCAGCAACCTGCAGATCCCCTTGAGTTCAGCATTTTGAGCAATCCTCTTTGGTTTCCAAACATTTCCTCAATGTCACAAAGGCTTTGAGACAATGAAGATGATTTTGAGAGAAAGTGCATATCTGGACCTGGGAAGGAAACAGGGAGTATTCCAGCAATGTGCAGATCTCGTGGAGTTCTTCATTTTGAAAAATACGCTTTAGTTTCCAAAGATTTTCACAAAGTAACTGTGGCTTTGAGATAATGCAACTGATATTTCTACAAAGTGCATCTCTCGACGGCGTAAGCAAAGAGGGAGTATTCCAGCAAAGTGCAGATCTCGTTGAGATCATCACTGGGAGAAATCCTCAATGGTTTCCAGAAATGTTCTCAATATCACAGTGCTTTAGAGTTAATGAAGCTGACATTGCGGCAAAGTGCATATCTCGACGGTCCTAACAAACGGGGAGTGTTCCTGCAAACTGCAGATCTCGTTGCGTTTATCATTTTGAGAAATCCTCATTAGTTTCGAAAAAATGTCTGAATACCTCAGTGGTTTTTACACTTTAAAGCCGATCCTGAGGCAAAGTGCATATCTCGACAGCTCAAGCAAGCGGGGAGTACTGCTGCTGTCTGCAGAGCTCGTTGAGTTCATCATTATGAGTCACACACTTTCCTTTCCAAAGATTTCTTCAATGTTACAATGGATTTGAGATAATGAAGCTGATGTTTCTACAGAGTGCATATCTCGACGGCGTATGCAAGCTGGGAGTATTCCACTAAAGTGCAGCTCTCGTTGAGTTCATCATTAGGAGTAATCCTCAATGGTTTCCAGAAATGTTCTCAATGTCACAGTGCCTTTGAGGCAATGAAGCTGACATTGCTGCAATCTTCATATCTCGACGGTGCAAGGATGCAGGGAGTATTCCAGCAACCTGCAGATCTCCTTGAGTTCAGCATTTTGAGTAATCCTCTTTGGTTTCCAAAGATTTCCTCAACGTCACAATGGCTTTCAGACAATGAAGCTGATTTTGAGAGAAAGTGCATATCTGGACCTGGGAAGGAAACAGGGAGTATTCCAGCAATGTGCAGATCTCGTGGAGTTCTTCATTTTGAATAATACGCTTTAGTTTCCAAAGATTTTCACAAAGTAACTGTGGCTTTGAGATAATGAAATTGACATTTCTACAAAGTGCATCTCTCGACGGCATAAGCAAAGAGGGAGTATTCCAGCAAAGTGCAGATCTCGTTGAGATCATCACTGGAAGAAATCCTCAATGGTTTCCAGAAATGTTCTCAATATCACAGTGCTTTTGAGACAATGAAGCTGACATTGCGGCAAAGTGCATATCTCGACGGTCCTAACAAGCGGGGAGTGCTCCTGCAAACAGCAGATCTCGTTGCGTTTATCATTTTGAGAAATCCTCATTAGTATTCAAAAAATTTCTCAATTCCTCAGTGGTTTTTAGACGTTAAAGCAGATCTTGAGGCAAAGTGCATATCTCGACGGCTCAAGCAAGCGGGGAGAACTGCTGCTGTGTGCAGAGCTCGTTGAGTTCATCATTATGAGTCACACACTTTCCTTTCCAAAGATTTCTTCAATGTTACAATGGATTTGAGATAATGAAGCTGATGTATCTACAGAGTGCATATCTCGACGGCGTAAGCAAGCAGGGAGTATTCCACTAAAGTGCAGCTCTCGTTGAGTTCATCATTAGGAGTAATCCTCAATGGTTTCCAGAAATGTTCTCAATGTCACAGTGCCTTTGAGGCAATGAAGCTGACATTGCTGCAATCTTCATATGTCGACGGTGCAAGGATGCAGGGAGTATTCCAGCAACCTGCAGATCCCCTTGAGTTCAGCATTTTGAGCAATCCTCTTTGGTTTCCAAACATTTCCTCAATGTCACAATGGCTTTGAGACAACGAAGCTGATTTTGAGTCAAAGTGCATATCTCGACCTGGGAAGGAAACAGGGAGTATTCCAGCAATGTGCAGATCTCGTGGAGTTCTTCATTTTGAATAATACGCTTTAGTTTCCAAAGATTTTCACAAAGTAACTGTGGCTTTGAGATAATGAAATTGACATTTCTACAAAGTGCATCTCTCGACGGCATAAGCAAAGAGGGAGTATTCCAGCAAAGTGCAGATCTCGTTGAGATCATCACTGGAAGAAATCCTCAATGGTTTCCAGAAATGTTCTCAATATCACAGTGCTTTTGAGGCAATGAAGCTGACATTGCGGCATAGTGCATATCTCGACGGTCCTAACAGGCGGGGAGTGTTCCTGCAAACAGCAGATCTCGTTGCGTTTATCATTTTGAGAAATCCTCATTAGTTTCGAAAAAATGTCTGAATACCTCAGTGGTTTTTACACTTCAAAGCCGATCCTGAGGCAAAGTGCATATCTCGACAGCTCAAGCAAGCGGGGAGTACTGCTGCTGACTGCAGAGCTCGTTGAGTTCATCATTATGAGTCACACACTTTCCTTTCCAAAGATTTCTTCAATGTTACAATGGATTTGAGATAATGAAGCTGATGTTTCTCCAGAGTGCATATCTCGACGGCGTAAGCAACCAGGGAGTATTCCACTAAAGTGCAGCTCTCGTTGAGTTCATCATTAGGAGTAATCCTCAATGGTTTCCAGAAATGTTCTCAATGTCACAGTGCCTTTGAGGCAATGAAGCTAACATTGCTGCAATCTTCATATCTCGACGGTGCAAGGATGCAGGGAGTATTCCAGCAACCTGCAGATCCCCTTGAGTTCAGCATTTTGAGCAATCCTCTTTGGTTTCCAAACATTTCCTCAATGTCACAATGGCTTTGAGACAATGAAGCTGATTTTGAGAGAAAGTGCATATCTGGACCTGGGAAGGAAACAGGGAGTATTCCAGCAATGTGCAGATCTCGTGGAGTTCTTCATTTTGAATAATACGCTTTAGTTTCCAAAGATTTTCACAAAGTAACTGTGGCTTTGAGATAATGCAACTGATATTTCTACAAAGTGCATCTCTCGACGGCGTAAGCAAAGAGGGAGTATTCCAGCAAAGTGCAGATCTCGTTGAGATCATCACTGGGAGAAATCCTCAATGGTTTCCAGAAATGTTCTCAATATCACAGTGCTTTAGAGTTAATGAAGCTGACATTTCGGCACAGTGCATATCTCGACGGTCCTAACAAACGGGGAGTGTTCCTGCAAACTGCAGATCTCGTTGCGTTTATCATTTTGAGAAATCCTCATTAGTTTTCAAAAAATTTCTCAATTCCTCAGTGGTTTTTAGACGTTAAAGCAGATCTTGAGGCAAAGTGCATATCTCGACGGCTCAAGCAAGCGGGGAGTACTGCTGCTGTGTGCAGAGCTCGTTGAGTTCATCATTATGAGTCACACACTTTCCTTTCCAAAGATTTCTTCAATGTTACAATGGATTTGAGATAATGAAGCTGATGTATCTACAGAGTGCATATCTCGACGGCGTAAGCAAGCAGGGAGTATTCCACTAAAGTGCAGCTCTCGTTGAGTTCATCATTAGGAGTAATCCTCAATGGTTTCCAGAAATGTTCTCAATGTCACAGTGCCTTTGAGGCAATGAAGCTGACATTGCTGCAATCTTCATATGTCGACGGTGCAAGGATGCAGGGAGTATTCCAGCAACCTGCAGATCCCCTTGAGTTCAGCATTTTGAGCAATCCTCTTTGGTTTCCAAACATTTCCTCAATGTCACAAAGGCTTTGAGACAACGAAGCTGATTTTGAGTCAAAGTGCATATCTCGACCTGGGAAGGAAACAGGGAGTATTCCAGCAATGTGCAGATCTCGTGGAGTTCTTCATTTTGAATAATACGCTTTAGTTTCCAAAGATTTTCACAAAGTAACTGTGGCTTTGAGATAATGAAATTGACATTTCTACAAAGTGCATCTCTCGACGGCATAAGCAAAGCGGGAGTATTCCAGCAAAGTGCAGATCTCGTTGAGATCATCACTGGAAGAAATCCTCAATGGTTTCCAGAAATGTTCTCAATATCACAGTGCTTTTGAGACAATGAAGCTGACATTGCGGTAAAGTGCATATCTCGACGGTCCTAACAAACGGGGAGTGTTCCTGCAAACAGCAGATCTCGTTGCGTTTATCATTTTGAGAAATCCTCATTAGTTTCGAAAAAATGTCTGAATACCTCAGTGGTTTTTACACTTTAAAGCCGATCCTGAGGCAAAGTGCATATCTCGACAGCTCAAGCAAGCGGGGAGTACTGCTGCTGTCTGCAGAGCTCGTTGAGTTCATCATTATGAGTCACACACTTTCCTTTCCAAAGATTTCTTCAATGTTACAATGGATTTGAGATAATGAAGCTGATGTTTCTACAGAGTGCATATCTCGACGGCGTAAGCAAGCAGGGAGTATTCCACTAAAGTGCAGCTCTCGTTGAGTTCATCATTAGGAGTAATCCTCAATGGTTTCCAGAAATGTTCTCAATGTCACAGTGCCTTTGAGGCAATGAAGCTGACATTGCTGCAATCTTCATATGTCGACGGTGCAAGGATGCAGGGAGTATTCCAGCAACCTGCAGATCCCCTTGAGTTCAGCATTTTGAGCAATCCTCTTTGGTTTCCAAAGATTTCCTCAATGTCACAATAGCTTTGAGACAATGAAGATGATTTTGAGAGAAAGTGCATATCTGGACCTGGGAAGGAAACAGGGAGTATTCCAGCAATGTGCAGATCTCGTGGAGTTCTTCATTTTGAATAATACGCTTTAGTTTCCAAAGATTTTCACAAAGCAACTGTGGCTTTGAGATAATGAAATTGACATTTCTACAAAGTGCATCTCTCGACGGCATAAGCAAAGAGGGAGTATTCCAGCAAAGTGCAGATCTCGTTGAGATCATCACTGGAAGAAATCCTCAATGGTTTCCAGAAATGTTCTCAATATCACAGTGCTTTTGAGACAATGAAGCTGACATTGCGGCAAAGTGCATATCTCGACGGTCCTAACAAGCGGGGAGTGTTCCTGCAAACAGCAGATCTCGTTGCGTTTATCATTTTGAGAAATCCTCATTACTTTCGAAAAAATGTCTGAATACCTCAGTGGTTTTTACACTTTAAAGCCGATCCTGAGGCAAAGTGCATATCTCGACAGCTCAAGCAAGCGGGGAGTACTGCTGCTGTGTGCAGAGCTCGTTGAGTTCATCATTATGAGTCACACACTTTCCTTTCCAAAGATTTCTTCAATGTTACAATGGATTTGAGATAATGAAGCTGATGTATCTACAGAGTGCATATCTCGACGGCGTAAGCAAGCAGGGAGTATTCCACTAAAGTGCAGCTCTCGTTGAGTTCATCATTAGGAGTAATCCTCAATGGTTTCCAGAAATGTTCTCAATGTCACAGTGCCTTTGAGGCAATGAAGCTGACATTGCTGCAATCTTCATATCTCGACGGTGCAAGGATGCAGGGAGTATTCCAGCAACCTGCAGATCCCCTTGAGTTCAGCATTTTGAGCAATCCTCTTTGGTTTCCAAACATTTCCTCAATGTCACAATGGCTTTGAGACAACGAAGCTGATTTTGAGTCAAAGTGCATATTCTGACCTGGGAAGGAAACAGGGAGTATTCCAGCAATGTGCAGATCTCGTGGAGTTCTTCATTTTGAATAATACGCTTTAGTTTCCAAAGATTTTCACAAAGTAACTGTGGCTTTGAGATAATGAAATTGACATTTCTACAAAGTGCATCTCTCGACGGCATAAGCAAAGAGGGAGTATTCCAGCAAAGTGCAGATCTAGTTGAGATCATCACTGGAAGAAATCCTCAATGGTTTCCAGAAATGTTCTCAATATCACAGTGCTTTTGAGACAATGAAGCTGACATTGCGGCAAAGTGCATATCTCGACGGTCCTAACGAACGGGGATTGTTCCTGCAAACAGCAGATCTCGTTGCGTTTATCATTTTGAGAAATCCTCATTAGTTTCGAAAAAATGTCTGAATACCTCAGTGGTTTTTACACTTTAAAGCCGATCCTGAGACAAAGTGCATATCTCGACAGCTCAAGCAAGCGGGGAGTACTGCTGCTGTCTGCAGAGCTCGTTGATTTCATCATTATGAGTCACACACTTTCCTTTCCACAGATTTCTTCAATGTTACAATGGATTTGAGATAATGAAGCTGATGTTTCTACAGAGTGCATATCTCGACGGCGTAAGCAAGCAGGGAGTATTCCACTAAAGTGCAGCTCTCGTTGAGTTCATCATTAAGAGTAATCCTCAATGGTTTCCAGAAATGTTCTCAATATCACAGTGCTTTAGAGTTAATGAAGCTGACATTGCGGCAAAGTGCATATCTCGACGGTCCTAACAAACGGGGAGTGTTCCTGCAAACTGCAGATCTCGTTGCGTTTATCATTTTGAGAAATCCTCATTAGTTTTCAAAAAATTTCTCAATTCCTCAGTGGTTTTTAGACGTTAAAGCAGATCTTGAGGCAAAGTGCATATCTCGACGGCTCAAGCAAGCGGGGAGTACTGCTGCTGTGTGCAGAGCTCGTTGAGTTCATCATTATGAGTCACACACTTTCCTTTCCAAAGATTTCTTCAATGTTACAATGGATTTGAGATAATGAAGCTGATGTATCTACAGAGTGCATATTTCGACGGCGTAAGCAAGCAGGGAGTATTCCACTAAAGTGCAGCTCTCGTTGAGTTCATCATTAGGAGTAATCCTCAATGGTTTCCAGAAATGTTCTCAATGTCACAGTGCCTTTGAGGCAATGAAGCTGACATTGCTGCAATCTTCATATGTCGACGGTGCAAGGATGCAGGGAGTATTCCAGCAAACTGCAGATCCCCTTGAGTTCAGCATTTTGAGCAATCCTCTTTGGTTTCCAAACATTTCCTCAATGTCACAATGGCTTTGAGACAACGAAGCTGATTTTGAGTCAAAGTGCATATCTCGACCTGGGAAGGAAACAGGGAGTATTCCAGCAATGTGCAGATCTCGTGGAGTTCTTCATTTTGAATAATACGCTTTAGTTTCCAAAGATTTTCACAAAGTAACTGTGGCTTTGAGATAATGAAATTGACATTTCTACAAAGTGCATCTCTCGACGGCATAAGCAAAGAGGGAGTATTCCAGCAAAGTGCAGATCTCGTTGAGATCATCACTGGAAGAAATACTCAATGGTTTCCAGAAATGTTCTCAATATCACAGTGCTTTTGAGACAATGAAGCTGACATTGCGGCAAAGTGCATATCTCGACGGTCCTAACAAGCGGGGAGTGTTCCTGCAAACAGCAGATCTCGTTGCGTTTATCATTTTGAGAAATCCTCATTAGTTTCGAAAAAATGTCTGAATACCTCAGTGGTTTTTACACTTTAAAGCCGATCCTGAGGCAAAGTGCATATCTCGACAGCTCTAGCAAGCGGGGAGTACTGCTGCTGTCTGCAGAGCTCGTTGAGTTCATCATTATGAGTCACACACTTTCCTTTCCAGAGATTTCTTCAATGTTACAATGGATTTGAGATAATGAAGCTGATGTTTCTACAGAGTGCATATCTCGACGGCGTAAGCAAGCAGGGAGTATTCCACTAAAGTGCAGCTCTCGTTGAGTTCATCATTAGGAGTAATCCTCAATGGTTTCCAGAAATGTTCTCAATGTCACAGTGCCTTTGAGGCAATGAAGCTGACATTGCTGCAATCTTCATATCTCGACGGTGCAAGGATGCAGGGAGTATTCCAGCAACCTGCAGATCCCCTTGAGTTCAGCATTTTGAGCAATCCTCTTTGGTTTCCAAAGATTTCCTCAATGTCACAATGGCTTTGAGACAATGAAGCTGATTTTGAGAGAAAGTGCATATCTGGACCTGGGAAGGAAACAGGGAGTATTCCAGCAATGTGCAGATCTCGTGGAGTTCTTCATTTTGAATAATACGCTTTAGTTTCCAAAGATTTTCACAAAGTAACTGTGGCTTTGAGATAATGAAACTGATATTTCTACAAAGTGCATCTCTCGATGGCGTAAGCAAAGAGGGAGTATTCCAGCAAAGTGCAGATCTCGTTGAGATCATCACTGGGAGAAATCCTCAATGGTTTCCAGAAATGTTCTCAATATCACAGTGCTTTAGAGTTAATGAAGCTGACATTGCGGCAAAGTGCATATCTCGACGGTCCTAACAAACGGGGAGTGTTCCTGCAAACTGCAGATCTCGTTGCGTTTATCATTATGAGAAATCCTCATTAGTATTCAAAAAATTTCTCAATTCCTCAGTGGTTTTTAGACGTTAAAGCAGATCTTGAGGCAAAGTGCATATCTCGACGGCTCAAGCAAGCGGGGAGAACTGCTGCTGTGTGCAGAGCTCGTTGAGTTCATCATTATGAGTCACACACTTTCCTTTCCAAAGATTTCTTCAATGTTACAATGGATTTGAGATAATGAAGCTGATGTATCTACAGAGTGCATATCTCGACGGCGTAAGCAAGCAGGGAGTATTCCACTAAAGTGCAGCTCTGGTTAAGTTCATTATTAGGAGTAATCCTCAATGCTTCCCAGAAATGTTCTCAATGTCACAGTGCCTTTGAGGCAATGAAGCTGACATTGCTGCAATCTTCATATGTCGACGGTGCAAGGATGCAGGGAGTATTCCAGCAACCTGCAGATCCCCTTGAGTTCAGCATTTTGAGCAATCCTCTTTGGTTTCCAAACATTTCCTCAATGTCACAATGGCTTTGAGACAACGAAGCTGATTTTGAGTCAAAGTGCATATCTCGACCTGGGAAGGAAACAGGGAGTATTCCAGCAATGTGCAGATCTCGTCGAGTTCTTCATTTTGAATAATACGCTTTAGTTTCCAAAGATTTTCACAAAGTAACTGTGGCTTTGAGATAATGAAATTGACATTTCTACAAAGTGCATCTCTCGACGGCATAAGCAAAGAGGGAGTATTCCAGCAAAGTGCAGATCTCGTTGAGATCATCACTGGAAGAAATCCTCAATGGTTTCCAGAAATATTCTCAATATCACAGTGCTTTTGAGACAATGAAGCTGACATTGCGGCAAAGTGCATATCTCGACGGTCCTAACAAGCGGGGAGTGTTCCTGCAAACAGCAGATCTCGTTGCGTTTATCATTTGAGAAATCCTCATTAGTTTCGAAAAAATGTGTGAATACCTCAGTGGTTTTTACACTTTAAAGCCGATCCTGAGGCAAAGTGCATATCTCGACAGCTCAAGCAAGCGGGGAGTACTGCTGCTGTCTGCAGAGCTCGTTGAGTTCATCATTATGAGTCACACACTTTCCTTTCCAAAGATTTCTTCAATGTTACAATGGATTTGAGATAATGAAGCTGATGTTTCTACAGAGTGCATATCTCGACGGCGTAAGCAAGCAGGGAGTATTCCACTAAAGTGCAGCTCTCGTTGAGTTCATCATTAGGAGTAATCCTCAATGGTTTCCAGAAATGTTCTCAATATCACAGTGCTTTAGAGTTAATGAAGCTGACATTGCGGCAAAGTGCATATCTCGACGGTCCTAACAAACGGGGAGTGTTCCTGCAAACTGCAGATCTCGTTGCGTTTATCATTTTGAGAAATCCTCATTAGTTTTCAAAAAATTTCTCAATTCCTCAGTGGTTTTTAGACGTTAAAGCAGATCTTGAGGCAAAGTGCATATCTCGACGGCTCAAGCAAGCGGGGACTACTGCTGCTGTGTGCAGAGCTCGTTGAGTTCATCATTATGAGTCACACACTTTCCTTTCCAAAGATTTCTTCAATGTTACAATGGATTTGAGATAATGAAGCTGATGTATCTACAGAGTGCATATCTCGACGGCGTAAGCAAGCAGGGAGTATTCCACTAAAGTGCAGCTCTCGTTGAGTTCATCATTAGGAGTAATCCTCAATGGTTTCCAGAAATGTTCTCAATGTCACAGTGCCTTTGAGGCAATGAAGCTGACATTGCTGCAATCTTCATATGTCGACGGTGCAAGGATGCAGGGAGTATTCCAGCAACCTGCAGATCCCCTTGAGTTCAGCATTTTGAGCAATCCTCTTTGGTTTCCAAACATTTCCTCAATGTCACAATGGCTTTGAGACAACGAAGCTGATTTTGAGTCAAAGTGCATATCTCGACCTGGGAAGGAAACAGGGAGTATTCCAGCAATGTGCAGATCTCGTGGAGTTCTTCATTTTGAATAATACGCTTTAGTTTCCAAAGATTTTCACAAAGTAACTGTGGCTTTGAGATAATGAAATTGACATTTCTACAAAGTGCATCTCTCGACGGCATAAGCAAAGAGGGAGTATTCCAGCAAAGTGCAGATCTCGTTGAGATCATCACTGGAAGAAATCCTCAATGGTTTCCAGAAATGTTCTCAATATCACAGTGCTTTTGAGACAATGAAGCTGACATTGCGGCAAAGTGCATATCTCGACGGTCCTAACAAGCGGGGAGTGTTCCTGCAAACAGCAGATCTCGTTGCGTTTATCATTTTGAGAAATCCTCATTAGTTTCGAAAAAATGTCTGAATACCTCAGTGGTTTTTACACTTCAAAGCCGATCCTGAGGCAAAGTGCATATCTCGACAGCTCAAGCAAGCGGAGAGTACTGCTGCTGTCTGCAGAGCTCGTTGAGTTCATCATTATGAGTCACACACTTTCCTTTCCAAAGATTTCTTCAATGTTACAATGGATTTGAGATAATGAAGCTGATGTTTCTCCAGAGTGCATATCTCGACGGCGTAAGCAAGCAGGGAGTATTCCTCTAAAGTGCAGCTCTCGTTGAGTTCATCATTAGGAGTAATCCTCAATGGTTTCCAGAAATGTTCTCAATGTCACAGTGCCTTTGAGGCAATGAAGCTGACATTGCTGCAATCTTCATATCTCGACGGTGCAAGGATGCAGGGAGTATTCCAGCAACCTGCAGATCCCCTTGAGTTCAGCATTTTGAGCAATCCTCTTTGGTTTCCAAAGATTTCCTCAATGTCACAATGGCTTTGAGACAATGAAGCTGATTTTGAGAGAAAGTGCATATCTGGACCTGGGAAGGAAACAGGGAGTATTCCAGCAATGTGCAGATCTCGTGGAGTTCTTCATTTTGAATAATACGCTTTAGTTTCCAAAGATTTTCACAAAGTAACTGTGGCTTTGAGATAATGCAACTGATATTTCTACAAAGTGCATCTCTCGACGGCGTAAGCAAAGAGGGAGTATTCCAGCAAAGTGCAGATCTCGTTGAGATCATCACTGGGAGAAATCCTCAATGGTTTCCAGAAATGTTCTCAATATCACAGTGCTTTAGAGTTAATGAAGCTGACATTGCGGCAAAGTGCATATCTCGACGGTCCTAACAAACGGGGAGTGTTCCTGCAAACTGCAGATCTCGTTGCGTTTATCATTTTGAGAAATCCTCATTAGTTTTCAAAAAATTTCTCAATTCCTCAGTGGTTTTTAGACGTTAAAGCAGATCTTGAGGCAAAGTGCATATCTCGATGGCTCAAGCAAGCGGGGAGTACTGCTGCTGTGTGCAGAGCTCGTTGAGTTCATCATTATGAGTCACACACTTTCCTTTCCAAAGATTTCTTCAATGTTACAATGGATTTGAGATAATGAAGCTGATGTATCTACAGAGTGCATATCTCGACGGCGTAAGCAAGCAGGGAGTATTCCACTAAAGTGCAGCTCTCGTTGAGTTCATCATTAGGAGTAATCCTCAATGCTTTCCAGAAATGTTCTCAATGTCACAGTGCCTTTGAGGCAATGAAGCTGACATTGCTGCAATCTTCATATGTCGACGGTGCAAGGATGCAGGGAGTATTCCAGCAACCTGCAGATCCCCTTGAGTTCAGCATTTTGAGCAATCCTCTTTGGTTTCCAAACATTTCCTCAATGTCACAATGGCTTTGAGACAACGAAGCTGATTTTGAGTCAAAGTGCATATCTCGACCTGGGAAGGAAACAGGGAGTATTCCAGCAATGTGCAGATCTCGTGGAGTTCTTCATTTTGAATAATACGCTTTAGTTTCCAAAGATTTTCACAAAGTAACTGTGGCTTTGAGATAATGAAATTGACATTTCTACAAAGTGCATCTCTCGACGGCATAAGCAAAGAGGGAGTATTCCAGCAAAGTGCAGATCTCGTTGAGATCATCACTGGAAGAAATCCTCAATGGTTTCCAGAAATGTTCTCAATATCACAGTGCTTTTGAGACAATGAAGCTGACATTGCGGCAAAGTGCATATCTCGACGGTCCTAACAAGCGGGGAGTGTTCCTGCAAACAGCAGATCTCGTTGCGTTTATCATTTTGAGAAATCCTCATTAGTTTCGAAAAAATGTCTGAATACCTCAGTGGTTTTTACACTTTAAAGCCGATCCTGAGGCAAAGTGCATATCTCGACAGCTCAAGCAAGCGGGGAGTACTGCTGCTGTCTGCAGAGCTCGTTGAGTTCATCATTATGAGTCACACACTTTCCTTTCCAAAGATTTCTTCAATGTTACAATGGATTTGAGATAATGAAGCTGATGTTTCTACAGAGTGCATATCTCGACGGCGTAAGCAAGCAGGGAGTATTCCACTAAAGTGCAGCTCTCGTTGAGTTCATCATTAGGAGTAATCCTCAATGGTTTCCAGAAATGTTCTCAATGTCACAGTGCCTTTGAGGCAATGAAGCTGACATTGCTGCAATCTTCATATGTCGACGGTGCAAGGATGCAGGGAGTATTCCAGCAACCTGCAGATCCCCTTGAGTTCAGCATTTTGAGCAATCCTCTTTGGTTTCCAAACATTTCCTCAATGTCACAATGGCTTTGAGACAATGAAGATGATTTTGAGAGAAAGTGCATATCTGGACCTGGGAAGGAAACAGGGAGTATTCCAGCAATGTGCAGATCTCGTGGAGTTCTTCATTTTGAATAATACGCTTTAGTTTCCAAAGATTTTCACAAAGTAACTGTGGCTTTGAGATAATGAAACTGATATTTCTACAAAGTGCATCTCTCGATGGCGTAAGCAAAGAGGGAGTATTCCAGCAAAGTGCAGATCTCGTTGAGATCATCACTGGGAGAAATCCTCAATGGTTTCCAGAAATGTTCTCAATATCACAGTGCTTTAGAGTTAATGAAGCTGACATTGCGGCAAAGTGCATATCTCGACGGTCCTAACAAACGGGGAGTGTTCCTGCAAACTGCAGATCTCGTTGCGTTTATCATTTTGAGAAATCCTCATTAGTATTCAAAAAATTTCTCAATTCCTCAGTGGTTTTTAGACGTTAAAGCAGATCTTGAGGCAAAGTGCATATCTCGACGGCTCAAGCAAGCGGGGAGAACTGCTGCTGTGTGCAGAGCTCGTTGAGTTCATCATTATGAGTCACACACTTTCCTTTCCAAAGATTTCTTCAATGTTACAATGGATTTGAGATAATGAAGCTGATGTATCTACAGAGTGCATATCTCGACGGCGTAAGCAAGCAGGGAGTATTCCACTAAAGTGCAGCTCTCGTTGAGTTCATCATTAGGAGTAATCCTCAATGCTTTCCAGAAATGTTCTCAATGTCACAGTGCCTTTGAGGCAATGAAGCTGACATTGCTGCAATCTTCATATGTCGACGGTGCAAGGATGCAGGGAGTATTCCAGCAACCTGCAGATCCCCTTGAGTTCAGCATTTTGAGCAATCCTCTTTGGTTTCGAAACATTTCCTCAATGTCACAATGGCTTTGAGACAACGAAGCTGATTTTGAGTCAAAGTGCATATCTCGACCTGGGAAGGAAACAGGGAGTATTCCAGCAATGTGCAGATCTCGTGGAGTTCTTCATTTTGAATAATACGCTTTAGTTTCCAAGATTTTCACAAAGTAACTGTGGCTTTGAGATAATGAAATTGACATTTCTACAAAGTGCATCTCTCGACGGCGTAAGCAAAGAGGGAGTATTCCAGCAAAGTGCAGATCTCGTTGAGATCATCACTGGAAGAAATCCTCAATGGTTTCCAGAAATGTTCTCAATATCACAGTGCTTTTGAGACAATGAAGCTGACATTGCGGCAAAGTGCATATCTCGACGGTCCTAACAAGCGGGGAGTGTTCCTGCAAACAGCAGATCTCGTTGCGTTTATCATTTTGAGAAATCCTCATTACTTTCGAAAAAATGTCTGAATACCTCAGTGGTTTTTACACTTTAAAGCCGATCCTGAGGCAAAGTGCATATCTCGACAGCTCAAGCAAGCGGGGAGTACTGCTGCTGTCTGCAGAGCTCGTTGAGTTCATCATTATGAGTCACACACTTTCCTTTCCAAAGATTTCTTCAATGTTACAATGGATTTGAGATAATGAAGCTGATGTTTCTACAGAGTGCATATCTCGACGGCGGAAGCAAGCAGGGAGTATTCCACTAAAGTGCAGCTCTCGTTGAGTTCATCATTAGGAGTAATCCTCAATGGTTTCCAGAAATGTTCTCAATGTCACAGTGCCTTTGAGGCAATGAAGCTGACATTGCTGCAATCTTCATATGTCGACGGTGCAAGGATGCAGGGAGTATTCCAGCAACCTGCAGATCCCCTTGAGATCAGCATTTTGAGCAATCCTCTTTGGTTTCCAAAGATTTCCTCAATGTCACAATGGCTTTGAGACAATGAAGCTGATTTTGAGAGAAAGTGCATATCTGGACCTGGGAAGGAAACAGGGAGTATTCCAGCAATGTGCAGATCTCGTGGAGTTCTTCATTTTGAATAATACGCTTTAGTTTCCAAAGATTTTCACAAAGTAACTGTGGCTTTGAGATAATGCAACTGATATTTCTACAAAGTGCATCTCTCGACGGCGTAAGCAAAGAGGGAGTATTCCAGCAAAGTGCAGATCTCGTTGAGATCATCACTGGGAGAAATCCTCAATGGTTTCCAGAAATGTTCTCAATATCACAGTGCTTTAGAGTTAATGAAGCTGACATTGCGGCAAAGTGCATGTCTCGACGGTCCTAACAAACGGGGAGTGTTCCTGCAAGTTGCAGATCTCGTTGCGTTTATCATTTTGAGAAATCCTCATTAGTTTTCAAAAAATTTCTCAATTCCTCAGTGGTTTTTAGACGTTAAAGCAGATCTTGAGGCAAAGTGCATATCTCGACGGCTCAAGCAAGCGGGGAGTACTGCTGCTGTGTGCAGAGCTCGTTGAGTTCATCATTATGAGTCACACACTTTCCTTTCCAAAGATTTCTTCAATGTTACAATGGATTTGAGATAATGAAGCTGATGTATCTACAGAGTGCATATCTCGACGGCGTAAGCAAGCAGGGAGTATTCCACTAAAGTGCAGCTCTCGTTGAGTTCATCATTAGGAGTAATCCTCAATGGTTTCCAGAAATGTTCTCAATGTCACAGTGCCTTTGAGGCAATGAAGCTGACATTGCTGCAATCTTCATATGTCGACGGTGCAAGGATGCAGGGAGTATTCCAGCAACCTGCAGATCCCCTTGAGTTCAGCATTTTGAGCAATCCTCTTTGGTTTCCAAACATTTCCTCAATGTCACAATGGCTTTGAGACAACGAAGCTGATTTTGAGTCAAAGTGCATATCTCGACCTGGGAAGGAAACAGGGAGTATTCCAGCAATGTGCAGATCTCGTGGAGTTCTTCATTTTGAATAATACGCTTTAGTTTCCAAAGATTTTCACAAAGTAACTGTGGCTTTGAGATAATGAAATTGACATTTCTACAAAGTGCATCTCTCGACGGCATAAGCAAAGAGGGAGTATTCCAGCAAAGTGCAGATCTCGTTGAGATCATCACTGGAAGAAATCCTCAATGGTTTCCAGAAATGTTCTCAATATCACAGTGCTTTTGAGACAATGAAGCTGACATTGCGGCAAAGTGCATATCTCGACGGTCCTAACAAGCGGGGAGTGTTCCTGCAAACAGCAGATCTCGTTGCGTTTATCATTTTGAGAAATCCTCATTAGTTTCGAAAAAATGTCTGAATACCTCAGTGGTTTCTACACTTCAAAGCCGATCCTGAGGCAAAGTGCATATCTCGACAGCTCAAGCAAGCGGAGAGTACTGCTGCTGTCTGCAGAGCTCGTTGAGTTCATCATTATGAGTCACACACTTTCCTTTCCAAAGATTTCTTCAATGTTACAATGGATTTGAGATAATGAAGCTGATGTTTCTCCAGAGTGCATATGTCGACGGCGAAAGCAAGCAGGGAGTATTCCACTAAAGTGCAGCTCTCGTTGAGTTCATCATTAGGAGTAATCCTCAATGGTTTCCAGAAATGTTCTCAATGTCACAGTGCCTTTGAGGCAATGAAGCTGACATTGCTGCAATCTTCATATCTCGACGGTGCAAGGATGCAGGGAGTATTCCAGCAACCTGCAGATCCCCTTGAGTTCAGCATTTTGAGCAATCCTCTTTGGTTTCCAAAGATTTCCTCAATGTCACAATGGCTTTGAGACAATGAAGATGATTTTGAGAGAAAGTGCATATCTGGACCTGGGAAGGAAACAGGGAGTATTCCAGCAATGTGCAGATCTCGTGGAGTTCTTCATTTTGAATAATACGCTTTAGTTTCCAAAGATTTTCACAAAGTAACTGTGGCTTTGAGATAATGCAACTGATATTTCTACAAAGTGCATCTCTCGATGGCGTAAGCAAAGAGGGAGTATTCCAGCAAAGTGCAGATCTCGTTGAGATCATCACTGGGAGAAATCCTCAATGGTTTCCAGAAATGTTCTCAATATCACAGTGCTTTAGAGTTAATGAAGCTGACATTGCGGCAAAGTGCATATCTCGACGGTCCTAACAAACGGGGAGTGTTCCTGCAAACTGCAGATCTCGTTGCGTTTATCATTTTGAGAAATCCTCATTAGTTTTCAAAAAATTTCTCAATTCCTCAGTGGTTTTTAGACGTTAAAGCAGATCTTGAGGCAAAGTGCATATCTCGATGGCTCAAGCAAGCGGGGAGTACTGCTGCTGTGTGCAGAGCTCGTTGAGTTCATCATTATGAGTCACACACTTTCCTTTCCAAAGATTTCTTCAATGTTACAATGGATTTGAGATAATGAAGCTGATGTATCTACAGAGTGCATATCTCGACGGCGTAAGCAAGCAGGGAGTATTCCACTAAAGTGCAGCTCTCGTTGAGTTCATCATTAGGAGTAATCCTCAATGGTTTCCAGAAATGTTCTCAATGTCACAGTGCCTTTGAGGCAATGAAGCTGACATTGCTGCAATCTTCATATGTCGACGGTGCAAGGATGCAGGGAGTATTCCAGCAACCTGCAGATCCCCTTGAGTTCAGCATTTTGAGCAATCCTCTTTGGTTTCCAAACATTTCCTCAATGTCACAATGGCTTTGAGACAACGAAGCTGATTTTGAGTCAAAGTGCATATCTCGACCTGGGAAGGAAACAGGGAGTATTCCAGCAATGTGCAGATCTCGTGGAGTTCTTCATTTTGAATAATACGCTTTAGTTTCCAAAGATTTTCACAAAGTAACTGTGGCTTTGAGATAATGAAATTGACATTTCTACAAAGTGCATCTCTCGACGGCATAAGCAAAGAGGGAGTATTCCAGCAAAGTGCAGATCTCGTTGAGATCATCACTGGAAGAAATCCTCAATGGTTTCCAGAAATGTTCTCAATATCACAGTGCTTTTGAGACAATGAAGCTGACATTGCGGCAAAGTGCATATCTCGACGGTCCTAACAAACGGGGATTGTTCCTGCAAACAGCAGATCTCGTTGCGTTTATCATTTTGAGAAATCCTCATTAGTTTCGAAAAAATGTCTGAATACCTCAGTGGTTTTTACACTTTAAAGTCGATCCTGAGGCAAAGTGCATATCTCGACAGCTCAAGCAAGCGGGGAGTACTGCTGCTGTCTGCAGAGTTCGTTGAGTTCATCATTATGAGTCACACACTTTCCTTTCCAAAGATTTCTTCAATGTTACAATGGATTTGAGATAATGAAGCTGATGTTTCTACAGAGTGCATATCTCGACGGCGTAAGCAAGCAGGGAGTATTCCACTAAAGTGCAGCTCTCGTTGAGTTCATCATTAGGAGTAATCCTCAATGGTTTCCAGAAATGTTCTCAATGTCACAGTGCCTTTGAGGCAATGAAGCTGACAATGCTGCAATCTTCATATGTCGACGGTGCAAGGATGCAGGGAGTATTCCAGCAACCTGCAGATCCCCTTGAGTTCAGCATTTTGAGCAATCCTCTTTGGTTTCCAAACATTTCCTCAATGTCACAATGGCTTTGAGACAATGAAGATGATTTTGAGAGAAAGTGCATATCTGGACCTGGGAAGGAAACAGGGAGTATTCCAGCAATGTGCAGATCTCGTGGAGTTCTTCATTTTGAATAATACGCTTTAGTTTCCAAAGATTTTCACAAAGTAACTGTGGCTTTGAGATAATGCAACTGAGATTTCTACAAAGTGCATCTCTCGACGGCGTAAGCAAAGAGGGAGTATTCCAGCAAAGTGCAGATCTCGTTGAGATCATCACTGGGAGAAATCCTCAATGGTTTCCAGAAATGTTCTCAATATCACAGTGCTTTAGAGTTAATGAAGCTGACATTGCGGCAAAGTGCATATCTCGACGGTCCTAACAAACGGGGAGTGTTCCTGCAAACTGCAGATCTCGTTGCGTTTATCATTTTGAGAAATCCTCATTAGTTTTCAAAAAATTTCTCAATTCCTCAGTGGTTTTTAGACGTTAAAGCAGATCTTGAGGCAAAGTGCATATCTCGATGGCTCAAGCAAGCGGGGAGTACTGCTGCTGTGTGCAGAGCTCGTTGAGTTCATCATTATGAGTCACACACTTTCCTTTCCAAAGATTTCTTCAATGTTACAATGGATTTGAGATAATGAAGCTGATGTATCTACAGAGTGCATATCTCGACGGCGTAAGCAAGCAGGGAGTATTCCACTAAAGTGCAGCTCTCGTTGAGTTCATCATTAGGAGTAATCCTCAATGGTTTCCAGAAATGTTCTCAATGTCACAGTGCCTTTGAGGCAATGAAGCTGACATTGCTGCAATCTTCATATGTCGACGGTGCAAGGATGCAGGGAGTATTCCAGCAACCTGCAGATCCCCTTGAGTTCAGCATTTTGAGCAATCCTCTTTGGTTTCCAAACATGTCCTCAATGTCACAATGGCTTTGAGACAACGAAGCTGATTTTGAGTCAAAGTGCATATTTCGACCTGGGAAGGAAACAGGGAGTATTCCAGCAATGTGCAGATCTCGTGGAGTTCTTCATTTTGAATAATACGCTTTAGTTTCCAAAGATTTTCACAAAGTAACTGTGGCTTTGAGATAATGAAATTGACATTTCTACAAAGTGCATCTCTCGACGGCATAAGCAAAGAGGGAGTATTCCAGCAAAGTGCAGATCTCGTTGAGATCATCACTGGAAGAAATCCTCAATGGTTTCCAGAAATGTTCTCAATATCACAGTGCTTTTGAGACAATGAAGCTGACATTGCGGCAAAGTGCATATCTCGACGGTCCTTACAAACGGGGATTGTTCCTGCAAACAGCAGATCTCGTTGCGTTTATCATTTTGAGAAATCCTCATTAGTTTCGAAAAAATGTCTGAATACCTCAGTCTGCAGAGCTCGTTGAGTTCATCATTATGAGTCACACACTTTCCTTTCCAAAGATTTCTTCAATGTTACAATGGATTTGAGATAATGAAGCTGATGTATCTACAGAGTGCATATCTCGACGGCGTAAGCAAGCAGGGAGTATTCCACTAAAGTGCAGCTCTCGTTGAGTTCATCATTAGGAGTAATCCTCAATGGTTTCCAGAAATGTTCTCAATGTCACAGTGCGTTTGAGACAATGAAGCTGACATTGCTGCAATCTTCATATCTCGACGGTGCAAGGATGCAGGGAGTATTCCAGCAACCTGCAGATCCCCTTGAGTTCAGCATTTTGAGCAATCCTCTTTGGTTTCCAAAGATTTCCTCAATGTCACAATGGCTTTGAGACAATGAAGCTGATTTTGAGAGAAAGTGCATGTCTCGACCTGGGAAGGAAACAGGGAGCATTCCAGCAATGTGGAGATCTCGTGGAGTTCTTCATTTTGAATACTACTCTTTTATTTCCAAAGATTTTCACAAAGTAACTGTGGCTTTGAGATAATGAAACTGATATTTCTACAAAGTGCATCTCTCGACGGCGTAAGCAAAGAGGGAGTATTCCAGCAAAGTGCAGATCTCGTTGAGTTCATCACTGGAAGAAATCCTCAATGGTTTCCAGAAATGTTCTCAATATCACAGTGCTTTTGAGTTAATGAAGCTGACATTGCGGCAAAGTGCGTATCTCGACGGTCCTAACAAACGGGGAGTGTTCCTGCAAACTGCAGATCTCGTTGCGTTTATCATTTTGAGAAATCCTCATTAGTTTTGAAACAATGTCTGAATTCCTCAGTGGTTTTTAGACGTTAAAGCCGATCCTGAGGCAAAGTGCATATCTCGACAGCTCAAGCAAGCGGGGAGTACTGCTGCTGTGTGCAGAGCTCGATGAGTTCATCATTATGAGTCACACACTTTCGTTTCCAAAGATTTCTTCAACGTTACAATGGATTTGAGATAATGAAGCTGATGTTTCTACAGAGAGCATATGTCGACCGCGTAAGCAAGCAGGGAGGATTCCACTAAAGTGCAGATCTTGTTGAGTTCATCATTAAGAGTAATCCTCAATGGTTTCCAGAAATGTTCTCAATGTCACAGTGCCTTTGAGGCAATGAAGCTGACATTGCTGCAATCTTCATATCTCGACGGTGCAAGGATTCAGGGAGTATTCCAGCAACCTGCAGATCCCCTTGAGTTCAGCATTTTGAGGAATCCTCTTTGGTTTCCAAAGATTTCCTCAATGTCACAATGGCTTTAGACAAAGAAGCTGATTTTGAGAGAAAGCGCATATCTCGATCTGGGAAGGAAACAGGGAGTATTCCAGCAATGTGCAGATCTCGTGGAGTTCTTCATTTTGAATAATACTCTTTAGTTTCCAAAGATTTTCACAAAGTAACTGTGGCTTTGAGATAATGAAATTGACATTTCTACAAAGTGCATCTCTCGACGGCATAAGCAAAGCAGGGAGTATTCCAGCAAAGTGCAGATCTCGTTGAGATCATCACTGGAAGAAATCCTCAATGGTTTCCAGAAATGTTCTCAATATCACAGTGCCTTGGAGACAATGAAGCTGACATTGCGGCAAAGTGCATATCTCGACGGTCCTAACAAGCGGGGAGTGTTCCTGCAAACTGCAGATCTCGTTGCGTTTATCATTTTGAGAAATCCTCATTAGTTTTCAAAAAATTTCTCAATTCCTCAGTGGTTTTCAGACGTTAAAGCAGATCTTGAGGCAAAGTGCATATCTCGACGGCTCAAGCAAGCGGGGAGTACTGCTGCTGTGTGCAGAGCTCGTTGAGTTCATCATTATGAGTCACACACTTTCCTTTCCAAAGATTTCTTCAATGTTACAATGGATTTGAGATAATGAAGCTGATGTTTCTACAGAGTGCATGTCTCGACGGCGTAAGCAAGCAGGGAGTATTCCACTAAAGTGCAGCTCTCGTTGAGTTCATCATTAGGAGTAATCCTCAATGGTTTCCAGAAATGTTCTCAATGTCACAGTGCCTTTGAGGCAATGAAGCTGACATTGCTGCAATCTTCATATGTCGACGGTGCAAGGATGCAGGGAGTATTCCAGCAACCTGCAGATCCCCTTGAGTTCAGCATTTTGAGCAATCCTCTTTGGTTTCCAAAGATTTCCTCAATGTCACAATGGCTTTGAGACAATGAAGCTGATTTTGAGAGAAAGTGCATATCTGGACCTGGGAACGAAACAGGGAGTATTCCAGCAATGTGCAGATCTCGTGGAGTTCTTCATTTTGAATAATACTGTTTAGTTTCCAAAGATCTTCACAAAGTAACTGCGGCTTTGAGATAATCCAACTGATATTTGTAGAAAGTGCATCGCTCGACGGCATAAGCAAAGAGGGAGTATTCCAGCAAAGTGCAGATCTCGTTGAGATCATCACTGGGAGAAATCCTCAATGGTTTCCAGAAATGTTCTCAATATCACAGTGCCTTGGAGACAATGAAGCTGACATTGCGGCAAAGTGCATATCTCGACGGTCCTAACAAACGGGGAGTGTTCCTGCAAACTGCAGATCTCGTTGCGTTTATCATTTTGAGAAATCCTCATTAGTTTTCAAAAAATTTCTGAATTCCTCAGTGGTTTTTTGACGTTAAAGCAGATCTTGAGGCAAAGTGCATATCTCGACGGCTCAAGCAAGCGGGGAGTACTGCTGCTGTGTGCAGAGCTCGTTGAGTTCATCATTATGAGTCACACACTTTCCTTTCCAAAGATTTCTTCAATGTTACAATGGATTTGAGATAATGAAGCTGATGTTTCTAACGAGTGCATATCTCGACGGCATGAGCAAGCAGGGAGTATTCCACTAAAGCGCAGCTCTCGTTGAGTTCATCATTAGGAGTAATCCTCAATGGTTTCCAGAAATGTTCTCAATATCACAGTGCTTTTGAGTTAATGAAGCTGACATTGCGGCAAAGTGCATATCTCGACGGTGCTAACAAACGGGGAGTGTTCCTGCAAACTGCAGATCTCGTTGCGTTTATCATTTTGAGAAATCCTCATTAGTTTCGAAAAAATGTCTGAATTCCTCAGTGGTTTTTAGACGTTAAAGCCGATCCTGAGGCAAAGTGCATATCTCGACGGCTCAAGCAAGCGGGGAGTACTGCTGCTGTGTGCAGAGCTCGTTGAGTTCATCATTATGAGTCACACACTTTCGTTTCCAAAGATTTCTTCAACGTTACAATGGATTTGAGATAATGAAGCTGATGTTTCTACAGAGAGCATATGTCGACCGCGTAAGCAAGCAGGGAGGATTCCACTAAAGTGCAGATCTTGTTGAGTTCATCATTAGGAGTAATCCTCAATGGTTTCCAGAAATGTTCTCAATGTCACAGTGCCTTGGAGACAATGAAGCTGACATTGCTGCAATCTTCATATCTCGACGGTGCAAGGATTCAGGGAGTATTCCAGCAACCTGCAGATCCCCTTGAGTTCAGCATTTTGAGGAATCCTCTTTGGTTTCCAAAGATTTCCTCAATGTCACAATGGCTTTAGACAAAGAAGCTGATTTTGAGAGAAAGCGCATATCTCGACCTGGGAAGGAAACAGGGAGTATTCCAGCAATGTGCAGATCTCGTGGAGTTCTTCATTTTGAATAATACTCTTTAGTTTCCAAAGATTTTCACAAAGTAACTGTGGCTTTGAGATAATGAAATTGACATTTCTACAAAGTGCATCTCTCGACGGCATAAGCAAAGAGGGAGTATTCCAGCAAAGTGCAGATCTCGTTGAGATCATCACTGGAAGAAATCCTCAATGGTTTCCAGAAATGTTCTCAATATCACAGTGCTTTAGAGTTAATGAAGCTGACATTGCGGCAAAGTGCATATCTCGACTGTCCTAACAAACGGGGAGTGTTCCTGCAAACTGCAGATCTCGTTGCGTTTAACATTTTGAGAAATCCTCATTAGTTTTCAAAAAATTTCTCAATTCCTCAGTGGTTTTTAGACGTTAAAGCAGATCTTGAGGCAAAGTGCATATCTCGACGGCTCAAGCAAGCGGGGAGTACTGCTGCTGTGTGCAGAGTTCGTTGAGTTCATCATTATGAGTCACACACTTCCCTTTCCAAAGATTTCTTCAATGTTACAATGGATTTGAGATAATGAAGCTGATGTTTCTACAGAGTGCATATCTCGACGGCGAAAGCAAGCAGGGAGTATTCCACTAAAGTGCAGCTCTCGTTGAGTTCATCATTAGGAGTAATCCTCAATGCTTTCCAGAAATGTTCTCAATGTCACAGTGCCTTTGAGGCAATGAAGCTGACATTGCTGCAATCTTCATATCTCGACGGTGCAAGGATGCAGGGAGTATTCCAGCAACCTGCAGATTCCCTTGAGTTCAGCATTTTGAGCAATCCTCTTTGGTTTCCAAAGATTTCCTCAATGTCACAATGGCTTTGAGACAATGAAGCTGATTTTGAGAGAAAGTGCATATCTGGACCTGGGAAGTAAACAGGGAGTATTCCAGCAATGTGCAGATCTCGTGGAGTTCTTCATTTTGAATAATACGCTTTAGTTTCCAAAGATTTTCACAAAGTAACTGTGGCTTTGAGATAATGCAACTGAGATTTCTACAAAGTGCATCTCTCGACGGCGTAAGCAAAGAGGGAGTATTCCAGCAAAGTGCAGATCTCGTTGAGATCATCACTGGGAGAAATCCTCAATGGTTTCCAGAAATGTTCTCAATATCACAGTGCTTTAGAGTTAATGAAGCTGACATTGCGGCAAAGTGCATATCTCGACGGTCCTAACAAACGGGGAGTGTTCCTGCAAACTGCAGATCTCGTTGCGTTTAACATTTTGAGAAATCCTCATTAGTTTTCAAAAAATTTCTCAATTCATCAGTGGTTTTTAGACGTTAAAGCAGATCTTGAGGCAAAGTGCATATCTCGACGGCTCAAGCAAGCGGGGAGTACTGCTGCTGTGTGCAGAGTTCGTTGAGTTCATCATTATGAGTCACACACTTCCCTTTCCAAAGATTTCTTCAATGTTACAATGGATTTGAGATAATGAAGCTGATGTTTCTACAGAGTGCATATCTCGACGGCGAAAGCAAGCAGGGAGTATTCCACTAAAGTGCAGCTCTCGTTGAGTTCATCATTAGGAGTAATCCTCAATGGTTTCCAGAAATGTTCTCAATGTCACAGTGCCTTTGAGGCAATGAAGCTGACATTGCTGCAATCTTCATATGTCGACGGTGCAAGGATGCAGGGAGTATTCCAGCAACCTGCAGATCCCCTTGAGTTCAGCATTTTGAGCAATCCTCTTTGGTTTCCAAACATTTCCTCAATGTCACAATGGCTTTGAGACAACGAAGCTGATTTTGAGTCAAAGTGCATATCTCGACCTGGGAAGGAAACAGGGAGTATTCCAGCAATGTGCAGATCTCGTGGAGTTCTTCATTTTGAATAATACGCTTTAGTTTCCAAAGATTTTCACAAAGTAACTGTGGCTTTGAGATAATGAAATTGACATTTCTACAAAGTGCATCTCTCGACGGCATAAGCAAAGAGGGAGTATTCCAGCAAAGTGCAGATCTAGTTGAGATCATCACTGGAAGAAATCCTCAATGGTTTCCAGAAATGTTCTCAATATCACAGTGCTTTTGAGACAATGAAGCTGACATTGCGGCAAAGCGCATATCTTGACGGTCCTAACAAACGGGGAGTGTTCCTGCAAACAGCAGATCTCGTTGCGTTTATCATTTTGAGAAATCCTCATTAGTTTCGAAAAAATGTCTGAATACCTCAGTGGTTTTTACACTTTAAAGCCGATCCTGAGGCAAAGTGCATATCTCGACAGCTCAAGCAAGCGGGGAGTACTGCTGCTGTCTGCAGAGCTCGTTGAGTTCATCATTATGAGTCACACACTTTCCTTTCCAAAGATTTCTTCAATGTTACAATGGATTTGAGATAATGAAGCTGATGTTTCTACAGAGTGCATATCTCGACGGCGAAAGCAAGCAGGGAGTATTCCACTAAAGTGCAGATCTTGTTGAGTTCATCATTAAGAGTAATCCTCAATGGTTTCCAGAAATGTTCTCAATGTCACAGTGCCTTTGAGGCAATGAAGCTGACATTGCTGCAATCTTCATATCTCGACGGTGCAAGGATTCAGGGAGTATTCCAGCAACCTGCAGATCCCCTTGAGTTCAGCATTTTGAGGAATCCTCTTTGGTTTCCAAAGATTTCCTCAATGTCACAATGGCTTTAGACAAAGAAGCTGATTTTGAGAGAAAGCGCATATCTCGACCTGGGAAGGAAACAGGGAGTATTCCAGCAATGTGCAGATCTCGTGGAGTTCTTCATTTTGAATAATACTCTTTAGTTTCCAAAGATTTTCACAAAGTAACTGTGGCTTTGAGATAATGAAATTGACATTTCTACAAAGTGCATCTCTCGACGGCATAAGCAAAGCAGGGAGTATTCCAGCAAAGTGCAGATCTCGTTGAGATCATCACTGGAAGAAATCCTCAATGGTTTCCAGAAATGTTCTCAATATCACAGTGCCTTGGAGACAATGAAGCTGACATTGCGGCAAAGTGCATATCTCGACGGTCCTAACAAACGGGGAGTGTTCCTGCAAACTGCAGATCTCGTTGCGTTTATCATTTTGAGAAATCCTCATTAGTTTTCAAAAAATATCTGAATTCCTCAGTGGTTTTTTGACGTTAAAGCAGATCTTGAGGCAAAGTGCATATCTCGACGGCTCAAGCAAGCGGGGAGTACTGCTGCTGTGTGCAGAGCTCGTTGAGTTCATCATTATGAGTCACACACTTTCCTTTCCAAAGATTTCTTCAATGTTACAATGGATTTGAGATAATGAAGCTGATGTTTCTAACGAGTGCATATCTCGACGGCATGAGCAAGCAGGGAGTATTCCACTAAAGCGCAGCTCTCGTTGAGTTCATCATTAGGAGTAATCCTCAATGGTTTCCAGAAATGTTCTCAATATCACAGTGCTTTTGAGTTAATGAAGCTGACATTGCGGCAAAGTGCATATCTCGACGGTCCTAACAAACGGGGAGTGTTCCTGCAAACTGCAGATCTCGTTGCGTTTATCATTTTGAGAAATCCTCATTAGTTTCGAAAAAATGTCTGAATTCCTCAGTGGTTTTTAGACGTTAAAGCCGATCCTGAGGCAAAGTGCATATCTCGACGGCTCAAGCAAGCGGGGAGTACTGCTGCTGTGTGCAGAGCTCGTTGAGTTCATCATTATGAGTCACACACTTTCGTTTCCAAAGATTTCTTCAACGTTACAATGGATTTGAGATAATGAAGCTGATGTTTCTACAGAGAGCATATGTCGACCGCGTAAGCAAGCAGGGAGGATTCCACTAAAGTGCAGATCTTGTTGAGTTCATCATTAGGAGTAATTCTCAATGGTTTCCAGAAATGTTCTCAATATCACAGTGCCTTGGAGACAATGAAGCTGACATTGCTGCAATCTTCATATCTCGACGGTGCAAGGATTCAGGGAGTATTCCAGCAACCTGCAGATCCCCTTGAGTTCAGCATTTTGAGGAATCCTCTTTGTTTTCCAAAGATTTCCTCAATGTCACAATGGCTTTTACAAAGAAGCTGATTTTGAGAGAAAGCGCATATCTCGACCTGGGAAGGAAACAGGGAGTATTCCAGCAATGTGCAGATCTCGTGGAGTTCTTCATTTTGAATAATACTCTTTAGTTTCCAAAGATTTTCACAAAGTAACTGTGGCTTTGAGATAATGAAATTGACATTTCTACAAAGTGCATCTCTCGACGGCATAAGCAAAGAGGGAGTATTCCAGCAAAGTGCAGATCTCGTTGAGATCATCACTGGAAGAAATCCTCAATGGTTTCCAGAAACGTTCTCAATATCACAGTGCCTTGGAGACAATGAAGCTGACATTGCGGCAAAGTGCATATCTCGACGGTCCTAACAAGCGGGGAGTGTTCCTGCAAACTGCAGATCTCGTTGCGTTTATCATTTTGAGAAATCCTCATTAGTTTCGAAAAAATGTCTGAATACCTCAGTGGTTTTTACACTTTAAAGCCGATCCTGAGGCAAAGTGCATATCTCGACAGCTCAAGCAAGCGGGGGGTACTGCTGCTGTCTGCAGAGCTCGTTGAGTTCATCATTATGAGTCACACACTTTCCTTTCCAAAGATTTCTTCAATGTTACAATGGATTTGAGATAATGAAGCTGATGTATCTACAGAGTGCATATCTCGACGGCGTAAGCAAGCAGGGAGTATTCCACTAAAGTGCAGCTCTCGTTGAGTTCATCATTAGGAGTAATCCTCAATGGTTTCCAGAAATGTTCTCAATGTCACAGTGCCTTTGAGGCAATGAAGCTGACATTGCTGCAATCTTCATATGTCGACGGTGCAAGGATGCAGGGAGTATTCCAGCAACCTGCAGATCCCCTTGAGTTCAGCATTTTGAGCAATCCTCTTTGGTTTCCAAAGATTTCCTCAATGTCACAATGGCTTTGAGACAATGAAGCTGATTTTGAGAGAAAGTGCATATCTGGACCTGGGAAGGAAACAGGGAGTATTCCAGCAATGTGCAGATCTCGTGGAGTTCTTCATTTTGAATAATACGCTTTAGTTTCCAAAGATTTTCACAAAGTAACTGTGGCTTTGTGATAATGCAACTGATATTTCTACAAAGTGCATCTCTCGACGGCGTAAGCAAAGAGGGAGTATTCCAGCAAAGTGCAGATCTCGTTGAGATCATCACTGGGAGAAATCCTCAATGGTTTCCAGAAATGTTCTCAATATCACAGTGCTTTAGAGTTATTGAAGCTGACATTGCGGCAAAGTGCATATCTCGACGGTCCTAACAAACGGGGAGTGTTCCTGCAAACTGCAGATCTCGTTGCGTTTATCATTTTGAGAAATCCTCATTAGTTTTCAAAAAATTTCTCAATTCCTCAGTGGTTTTTAGACGTTAAAGCAGATCTTGAGGCAAAGTGCATATCTCGACGGCTCAAGCAAGCGGGGAGTACTGCTGCTGTCTGCACAGCTCGTTGAGTTCATCGTTATGAGTCACACAATTTCCTTTCCAAAGATTTCATCAATGTTACAATGGATTGGAGATAATGAAGCTGATGTTTCTACAGAGTGCATATCTCGACGGCGTGAGCAAGCAGGGAGTATTCCACTAAAGTGCAGCTCTCGCTGAGTTCATCATGAGGAGTAATCCTCAATGGTCTCCAGAAATGTTCTCAATATCACAGTGCTTTTGAGTTAATGAAGCTGACATTGCGGCAAAGTGCATATCTCGACGGTCCTAACAAACGGGGAGTGTTCCTGCAAACTGCAGATCTCGTTGCGTTTATCATTTTGAGAAATCCTCATTAGTTTCGAAAAAATGTCTGAATTCCTCAGTGGTTTTTAGACGTTAAAGCCGATCCTGAGGCAAAGTGCATATCTCGACAGCTCAAGCAAGCGGGGAGTACTGCTGCTGTGTGCAGAGCTCGTTGAGTTCATCATTATGAGTCACACACATTCGTTTCCAAAGATTTCTTCAACGTTACAATTGATTTGAGATAATGAAGCTGATGATTCTACAGAGAGCATATGTCGACGGCGTAAGCAAGCAGGGAGTATTCCAGCAAAGTGCAGATCTCGTTGAGATCATCACTGGAAGAAATCCTCAATGGTTTCCAGAAATGTTCTCAATATCACAGTGCCTTGGAGACAATGAAGCTGACATTGCGGCAAAGTGCATATCTCGACGGTCCTAACAAACGGGGAGTGTTCCTGCAAACTGCAGATCTCGTTGCGTTTAACATTTTGAGAAATCCTCATTAGTTTTCAAAAAATTTCTCAATTCCTCAGTGGTTTTTAGACGTTAAAGCAGATCTTGAGGCAAAGTGCATATCTCGACGGCTCAAGCAAGCGGGGAGTACTGCTGCTGTGTGCAGAGTTCGTTGAGTTCATCATTATGAGTCACACACTTCCCTTTCCAATGATTTCTTCAATGTTACAATGGATTTGAGATAATGAAGCTGATGTTTCTACAGAGTGCATATCTCGACGGCGAAAGCAAGCAGGGAGTATTCCACTAAAGTGCAGCTCTCGTTGAGTTCATCATTAGGAGTAATCCTCAATAGTTTCCAGAAATGTTCTCAATGTCACAGTGCCTTTGAGGCAATGAAGCTGACATTGCTGCAATCTTCATATGTCGACGGTGCAAGGATGCAGGGAGTATTCCAGCAACCTGCAGATCCCCTTGAGTTCAGCATTTTGAGCAATCCTCTTTGGTTTCCAAAGATTTCCTCAATGTCACAATGGCTTTGAGACAATGAAGCTGATTTTGAGAGAAAGTGCATATCTGGACCTGGGAAGTAAACAGGGAGTATTCCAGCAATGTGCAGATCTCGTGGAGTTCTTCATTTTGAATAATACGCTTTAGTTTCCAAAGATTTTCACAAAGTAACTGTGGCTTTGAGATAATGCAACTGAGATTTCTACAAAGTGCATCTCTCGACGGCGTAAGCAAAGAGGGAGTATTCCAGCAAAGTGCAGATCTCGTTGAGATCATCACTGGGAGAAATCCTCAATGGTTTCCAGAAATGTTCTCAATATCACAGTGCTTTAGAGTTAATGAAGCTGACATTGCGGCAAAGTGCATATCTCGACGGTCCTAACAAACGGGGAGTGTTCCTGCAAACTGCAGATCTCGTTGCGTTTAACATTTTGAGAAATCCTCATTAGTTTTCAAAAAATTTCTCAATTCATCAGTGGTTTTTAGACGTTAAAGCAGATCTTGAGGCAAAGTGCATATCTCGACGGCTCAAGCAAGCGGGGAGTACTGCTGCTGTGTGCAGAGTTCGTTGAGTTCATCATTATGAGTCACACACTTCCCTTTCCAAAGATTTCTTCAATGTTACAATGGATTTGAGATAATGAAGCTGATGTTTCTACAGAGTGCATATCTCGACGGCGAAAGCAAGCAGGGAGTATTCCACTAAAGTGCAGCTCTCGTTGAGTTCATCATTAGGAGTAATCCTCAATGGTTTCCAGAAATGTTCTCAATGTCACAGTGCCTTTGAGGCAATGAAGCTGACATTGCTGCAATCTTCATATGTCGACGGTGCAAGGATGCAGGGAGTATTCCAGCAACCTGCAGATCCCCTTGAGTTCAGCATTTTGAGCAATCCTCTTTGGTTTCCAAACATTTCCTCAATGTCACAATGGCTTTGAGACAACGAAGCTGATTTTGAGTCAAAGTGCATATCTCGACCTGGGAAGGAAACAGGGAGTATTCCAGCAATGTGCAGATCTCGTGGAGTTCTTCATTTTGAATAATACGCTTTAGTTTCCAAAGATTTTCACAAAGTAACTGTGGCTTTGAGATAATGAAATTGACATTTCTACAAAGTGCATCTCTCGACGGCATAAGCAAAGAGGGAGTATTCCAGCAAAGTGCAGATCTCGTTGAGATCATCACTGGAAGAAATCCTCAATGGTTTCCAGAAATGTTCTCAATATCACAGTGCTTTTGAGACAATGAAGCTGACATTGCGGCAAAGTGCATATCTTGACGGTCCTAACAAACGGGGAGTGTTCCTGCAAACAGCAGATCTCGTTGCGTTTATCATTTTGAGAAATCCTCATTAGTTTCGAAAAAATGTCTGAATACCTCAGTGGTTTTTACACTTTAAAGCCGATCCTGAGGCAAAGTGCATATCTCGACAGCTCAAGCAAGCGGGGAGTACTGCTGCTGTCTGCAGAGCTCGTTGAGTTCATCATTATGAGTCACACACTTTCCTTTCCAAAGATTTCTTCAATGTTACAATGGATTTGAGATAATGAAGCTGATGTTTCTACAGAGTGCATATCTCGACGGCGTAAGCAAGCAGGGAGTATTCCACTAAAGTGCAGCTCTCGTTGAGTTCATCATTAGGAGTAATCCTCAATGGTTTCCAGAAATGTTCTCAATGTCACAGTGCCTTTGAGGCAATGAAGCTGACATTGCTGCAATCTTCATATCTCGACGGTGCAAGGATGCAGGGAGTATTCCAGCAACCTGCAGATCCCCTTGAGTTCAGCATTTTGAGCAATCCTCTTTGGTTTGCAAACATTTCCTCAATGTCACAATGGCTTTGAGACAATGAAGCTGATTTTGAGAGAAAGTGCATATCTGGACCTGGGAAGGAAACAGGGAGTATTCCAGCAATGTGCAGATCTCGTGGAGTTCTTCATTTTGAATAATACGCTTTAGTTTCCAAAGATTTTCACAAAGTAACTGTGGCTTTGAGATAATGCAACTGAGATTTCTACAAAGTGCATCTCTCGACGGCGTAAGCAAAGAGGGAGTATTCCAGCAAAGTGCAGATCTCGTTGAGATCATCACTGGGAGAAATCCTCAATGGTTTCCAGAAATGTTCTCAATATCACAGTGCTTTAGAGTTAACGAAGCTGACATTGCGGCAAAGTGCATATCTCGACGGTCCTAACAAACGGGGAGTGTTCCTGCAAACAGCAGATCTCGTTGCGTTTATCATTTTGAGAAATCCTCATTAGTATTCAAAAAATTTCTCAATTCCTCAGTGGTTTTTAGACGTTAAAGCAGATCTTGAGGCAAAGTGCATATCTCGACGGCTCAAGCAAGCGGGGAGTACTGCTGCTGTGTGCAGAGCTCGTTGAGTTCATCATAATGAGTCACACACTTTCCTTTCCAAAGATTTCTTCAATGTTACAATGGATTTGAGATAATGAAGCTGATGTTTCTACAGAGTGCATATCTCGACGGCGAAAGCAGGCAGGGAGTATTCCACTAAAGTGCAGCTCTCGTTGAGTTCATCATTAGGAGTAATCCTCAATGGTTTCCAGAAATGTTCTCAATGTCACAGTGCCTTTGAGGCAATGAAGCTGACATTGCTGCAATCTTCATATGTCGACGGTGCAAGGATGCAGGGAGTATTCCAGCAACCTGCAGATCCCCTTGAGTTCAGCATTTTGAGCAATCCTCTTTGGTTTCCAAACATTTCCTCAATGTCACAATGGCTTTGAGACAACGAAGCTGATTTTGAGTCAAAGTGCATATCTGGACCTGGGAAGGAATCAGGGAGTATTCCAGCAATGTGCAGATCTCGTGGAGTTCTTCATTTTGAATAATACGCTTTAGTTTCCAAAGATTTTCACAAAGTAACTGTGGCTTTGTGATAATGCAACTGATATTTCTACAAAGTGCATCTCTCGACGGCGTAAGCAAAGAGGGAGTATTCCAGCAAAGTGCAGATCTCGTTGAGATCATCACTGGGAGAAATCCTCAATGGTTTCCAGAAATGTTCTCAATATCACAGTGCTTTAGAGTTAATGAAGCTGACATTGCGGCAAAGTGCATATCTCGACGGTCCTAACATACGGGGAGTGTTCCTGCAAACTGCAGATCTCGTTGCGTTTATCATTTTGAGAAATCCTCATTAGTTTTCAAAAAATTTCTCAATTCCTCAGTGGTTTTTAGACGTTAAAGCAGATCTTGAGGCAAAGTGCATATCTCGACGGCTCAAGCAAGCGGGGAGTACTGCTGCTGTCTGCACAGCTCGTTGAGTTCATCGTTATGAGTCACACAATTTCCTTTCCAAAGATTTCATCAATGTTACAATGGATTGGAGATAATGAAGCTGATGTTTCTACAGAGTGCATATCTCGACGGCGTGAGCAAGCAGGGAGTATTCCACTAAAGTGCAGCTCTCGCTGATTTCATCATGAGGAGTAATCCTCAATGGTCTCCAGAAATGTTCTCAATATCACAGTGCTTTTGAGTTAATGAAGCTGACATTGCGGCAAAGTGCATATCTCGACGGTCCTAACAAACGGGGAGTGTTCCTGCAAACTGCAGATCTCGTTGCGTTTATCATTTTGAGAAATCCTCATTAGTTTCGAAAAAATGTCTGAATTCCTCAGTGGTTTTTAGACGTTAAAGCCGATCCTGAGGCAAAGTGCATATCTCGACAGCTCAAGCAAGCGGGGAGTACTGCTGCTGTGTGCAGAGCTCGTTGAGTTCATCATTATGAGTCACACACATTCGTTTCCAAAGATTTCTTCAACGTTACAATGGATTTGAGATAATGAAGCTGATGATTCTACAGAGAGCATATGTCGACGGCGTAAGCAAGCAGGGAGTATTCCAGCAAAGTGCAGATCTCGTTGAGATCATCACTGGAAGAAATCCTCAATGGTTTCCAGAAATGTTCTCAATATCACTGTGCCTTGGAGACAATGAAGCTGACATTGCGGCAAAGTGCATATCTCGACGGTCCTAACAAACGGGGAGTGTTCCTGCAAACTGCAGATTTCGTTGCGTTTATCATTTTGAGAAATCCTCATTAGTTTTCAAAAAAGTTCTCAATTCCTCAGTGGTTTTTAGACGTTAAAGCAGATCTTGAGGCAAAGTGCATATCTCGACGGCTCAAGCAAGCGGGGAGTACTGCTGCTGTGTGCAGAGCTCGTTGAGTTCATCATTATGAGTCACACACTTTCCTTTCCAAAGATTTCTTCAATGTTACAATGGATTTGAGATAATGAAGCTGATGTTTCTACAGAGTGCATATCTCGACGGCGTAAGCAAGCAGGGAGTATTCCACTAAAGTGCAGCTCTCGTTGAGTTCATCATTAGGAGTAATCCTCAATGCTTTCCAGAAATGTTCTCAATGTCACAGTGCCTTTGAGGCAATGAAGCTGACATTGCTGCAATCTTCATATCTCGACGGTGCAAGGATGCAGGGAGTATTCCAGCAACCTGCAGATCCCCTTGAGTTCAGCATTTTGAGCAATCCTCTTTAGTTTCCAAAGATTTCCTCAATGTCACAATGGCTTTGAGACAATGAAGCTGATTTTGAGAGAAAGTGCATATCTGTACCTGGGAAGGAAGCAGGGAGTATTCCAGCAATGTGCAGATCTCGTGGAGTTCTTCATTTTGAATAATACGCTTTAGTTTCCAAAGATTTTCACAAAGTAACTGTGGCTTTGAGATAATGCAACTGATATTTCTACAAAGTGCATCTCTCGACGGCGTAAGCCAAGAGGGAGTATTCCAGCAAAGGGCAGATCTCGTTGAGATCATCACTGGGAGAAATCCTCAATGGTTTCCAGAAATGTTCTCAATATCACAGTGCTTTAGAGTTAATGAAGCTGACATTGCGGCAAAGTGCATATCTCGACTGTCCTAACAAACGGGGAGTGTTCCTTCAAACTGCAAATCTCGTTGCGTTTAACATTTTGAGAAATCCTCATTAGTTTTCAATAAATTTCTCAATTCCTCAGTGGTTTTTAGACGTTAAAGCAGATCTTGAGGCAAAGTGCATATCTCGATGGCTCAAGCAAGCGGGGAGTACTGCTGCTGTGTGCAGAGCTCGTTGAGTTCATCATTATGAGTCACACACTTTCCTTTCCAAAGATTTCTTCAATGTTACAATGGATTTGAGATAATGAAGCTGATGTATCTACAGAGTGCATATCTCGACGGCGTAAGCAAGCAGGGAGTATTCCACTAAAGTGCAGCTCTCGTTGAGTTTATCATTAGGAGTAATCCTCAATGCTTTCCAGAAATGTTCTCAATGTCACAGTGCCTTTGAGGCAATGAAGCTGACATTGCTGCAATCTTCATATCTCGACGGTGCAAGGATGCAGGGAGTATTCCAGCAACCTGCAGATCCCCTTGAGTTCAGCATTTTGAGCAATCCTCTTTGGTTTCCAAACATTTCCTCAATGTCACAATGGCTTTGAGACAACGAAGCTGATTTTGAGTCAAAGTGCATATCTCGACCTGGGAAGGAAACAGGGAGTATTCAGGCAATGTGCAGATCTCGTGGAGTTCTTCATTTTGAATAATACGCTTTAGTTTCCAAAGATTTTCACAAAGTAACTGTGGCTTTGAGATAATGAAATTGACATTTCTACAAAGTGCATCTCTCGACGGCATAAGCAAAGAGGGAGTATTCCAGCAAAGTGCAGATCTCGTTGAGATCATCACTGGAAGAAATCCTCAATGGTTTCCAGAAATATTCTCAATATCACAGTGCTTTTGAGACAATGAAGCTGACATTGCGGCAAAGTGCATATCGCGACGGTCCTAACAAACGGGGAGTGTTCCTGCAAACAGCAGATCTCGTTGCGTTTATCATTTTGAGAAATCCTCATTAGTTTCGAAAAAATGTCTGAATACCTCAGTGGTTTTTACACTTTAAAGCCGATCCTGAGGCAAAGTGCATATCTCGACAGCTCAAGCAAGCGGGGAGTACTGCTGCTGTCTGCAGAGCTCGTTGAGTTCATCATTATGAGTCACACACTTTCCTTTCCAAAGATTTCTTCAATGTTACAATGGATTTGAGATTATGAAGCTGATGTTTCTACAGAGTGCATATGTCGACCGCGTAAGCAAGCAGGGAGTATTCCACTAAAGTGCAGCTCTCGTTGAGTTCATCATTAGGAGTAATACTCAATGGTTTCCAGAAATGTTCTCAATATCACAGTGCTTTAGAGTTAATGAAGCTGACATTGCGGCAAAGTGCATATCTCGACGGTCCTAACAAACGGGGAGTGTTCCTGCAAACTGCAGATCTCGTTGCGTTTATCATTTTGAGAAATCCTCATTAGTTTTCAAAAAATTTCTCAATTCCTCAGTGGTTTTTAGACGTTAAAGCAGATCTTGAGGCAAAGTGCATATCTCGACGGCTCAAGCAAGCGGGGAGTACTGCTGCTGTGTGCAGAGCTCGTTGAGTTCATCATTATGAGTCACACACTTTCCTTTCCAAAGATTTCTTCAATGTTACAATGGATTTGAGATAATGAAGCTGATGTATCTACAGAGTGCATATCTCGACGGCGTAAGCAAGCAGGGAGTATTCCACTAAAGTGCAGCTCTCGTTGAGTTCATCATTAGGAGTAATCCTCAATGCTTTCCAGAAATGTTCTCAATGTCACAGTGCCTTTGAGGCAATGAAGCTGACATTGCTGCAATCTTCATATCTCGACGGTGCAAGGATGCAGGGAGTATTCCAGCAACCTGCAGATCCCCTTGAGTTCAGCATTTTGAGCAATCCTCTTTGGTTTCCAAACATTTCCTCAATGTCACAATGGCTTTGAGACAACGAAGCTGATTTTGAGTCAAAGTGCATATCTCGACCTGGGAAGGAAACAGGGAGTATTCCAGCAATGTGCAGATCTCGTGGAGTTCTTCATTTTGAATAATACGCTTTAGTTTCCAAAGATTTTCACAAAGTAACTGTGGCTTTGAGATAATGAAATTGACATTTCTACAAAGTGCATCTCTCGACGGCATAAGCAAAGAGGGAGTATTCCAGCAAAGTGCAGATCTCTTTGAGATCATCACTGGAAGAAATCCTCAATGGTTTCCAGAAATGTTCTCAATATCACAGTGCTTTTGAGACAATGAAGCTGACATTGCGGCAAAGTGCATATCTCGACGGTCCTAACAAACGGGGAGTGTTCCTGCAAACAGCAGATCTCGTTGCGTTTATCATTTTGAGAAATCCTCATTAGTTTCGAAAAAATGTCTGAATACCTCAGTGGTTTTTACACTTTAAAGCCGATCCTGAGGCAAAGTGCATATCTCGACAGCTCAAGCAAGCGGGGAGTACTGCTGCTGTCTGCAGAGCTCGTTGAGTTCATCATTATGAGTCACACACTTTCCTTTCCAAAGATTTCTTCAATGTTACAATGGATTTGAGATAATGAAGCTGATGTTTCTACAGAGTGCATATCTCGACGGCGTAAGCAAGCAGGGAGTATTCCACTAAAGTGCAGCTCTCGTTGAGTTCATCATTAGGAGTAATCCTCAATGGTTTCCAGAAATGTTCTCAATGTCACAGTGCCTTTGAGGCAATGAAGCTGACATTGCTGCAATCTTCATATGTCGACGGTGCAAGGATGCAGGGAGTATTCCAGCAACCTGCAGATCCCCTTGAGTTCAGCATTTTGAGCAATCCTCTTTGGTTTCCAAAGATTTCCTCAATGTCACAATGGCTTTGAGACAATGAAGCTGATTTTGAGAGAAAGTGCATATCTGGACCTGGGAAGGAAACAGGGAGTATTCCAGCAATGTGCAGATCTCGTGGAGTTCTTCATTTTGAATAATACGCTTTAGTTTCCAAAGATTTTCACAAAGTAACTGTGGCTTTGAGATAATGAAACTGATATTTCTACAAAGTGCATCTCTCGATGGCGTAAGCAAAGAGGGAGTATTCCAGCAAAGTGCAGATCTCGTTGAGATCATCACTAGGAGAAATCCTCAATGGTTTCCAGAAATGTTCTCAATATCACAGTGCTTTAGAGTTAATGAAGCTGACATTGCGGCAAAGTGCATATCTCGACGGTCCTAACAAACGGGGAGTGTTCCTGCAAACTGCAGATCTCGTTGCGTTTATCATTTTGAGAAATCCTCATTAGTATTCAAAAAATTTCTCAATTCCTCAGTGGTTTTTAGACGTTAAAGCAGATCTTGAGGCAAAGTGCATCTCTCGACGGCTCAAGCAAGCGGGGAGAACTGCTGCTGTGTGCAGAGCTCGTTGAGTTCATCATTATGAGTCACACACTTTCCTTTCCAAAGATTTCTTCAATGTTACAATGGATTTGAGATAATGAAGCTGATGTATCTACAGAGTGCATATCTCGACGGCGTAAGCAAGCAGGGAGTATTCCACTAAAGTGCAGCTCTCGTTGAGTTCATCATTAGGAGTAATCCTCAATGGTTTCCAGAAATGTTCTCAATGTCACAGTGCCTTTGAGGCAATGAAGCTGACATTGCTGCAATCTTCATATGTCGACGGTGCAAGGATGCAGGGAGTATTCCAGCAACCTGCAGATCCCCTTGAGTTCAGCATTTTGAGCAATCCTCTTTGGTTTCCAAACATTTCCTCAATGTCACAATGGCTTTGAGACAACGAAGCTGATTTTGAGTCAAAGTGCATATCTCGACCTGGGAAGGAAACAGGGAGTATTCCAGCAATGTGCAGATCTCGTGGAGTTCTTCATTTTGAATAATACGCTTTAGTTTCCAAAGATTTTCACAAAGTAACTGTGGCTTTGAGATAATGAAATTGACATTTCTACAAAGTGCATCTCTCGACGGCATAAGCAAAGAGGGAGTATTCCAGCAAAGTGCAGATCTCGTTGAGATCATCACTGGAAGAAATCCTCAATGGTTTCCAGAAATGTTCTCAATATCACAGTGCTTTTGAGACAATGAAGCTGACATTGCGGCAAAGTGCATATCTTGACGGTCCTAACAAACGGGGAGTGTTCCTGCAAACAGCAGATCTCGTTGCGTTTATCATTTTGAGAAATCCTCATTAGTTTCGAAAAAATGTCTGAATACCTCAGTTGTTTTTACACTTTAAAGCCGATCCTGAGGCAAAGTGCATATCTCGACAGCTCAAGCAAGCGGGGAGTACTGCTGCTGTGTGCAGAGCTCGTTGAGTTCATCATTATGAGTCACACACTTTCCTTTCCAAAGATTTCTTCAATGTTACAATGGATTTGAGATAATGAAGCTGATGTTTCTACAGAGTGCATATCTCGACGGCGTAAGCAAGCAGGGAGTATTCCACTAAAGTGCAGCTCTCGTTGAGTTCATCATTAGGAGTAATCCTCAATGCTTTCCAGAAATGTTCTCAATGTCACGGTGCCTTTGAGGCAATGAAGCTGACATTGCTGCAATCTTCATATGTCGACGGTGCAAGGATGCAGGGAGTATTCCAGCAACCTGCAGATCCCCTTGAGTTCAGCATTTTGAGCAATACTCTTTGGTTTCCAAAGATTTCCTCAATGCCACAGTGGCTTTGAGACAATGAAGCTGATTTTGAGAGAAAGTGCATATCTGGACCTGGGAAGGAAACAGGGAGTATTCCAGCAATGTGCAGATCTCGTGGAGTTCTTCATTTTGAATAATACGCTTTAGTTTCCAAAGATTTTCACAAAGTAACTGTGGCTTTGAGATAATGAAATTGACATTTCTACAAAGTGCATCTCTCGACGGCATTAGCAAAGAGGGAGTATTCCAGCAAAGTGCAGATCTCGTTGAGATCATCACTGGGAGAAATCCTCAATGGTTTCCAGAAATGTTCTCAATATCACAGTGCTTTAGAGTTAATGAAGCTGACATTGCGGCAAAGTGCATATCTCGACGGTCCTAACAAACGGGGAGTGTTCCTGCAAACTGCAGATCTCGTTGCGTTTATCATTTTGAGAAATCCTCATTAGTATTCAAAAAATTTCTCAATTCCGCAGTGGTTTTTACACTTTAAAGCCGATCCTGAGGCAAAGTGCATATCTCGACAGCTCAAGCAAGCGGGGAGTACTGCTGCTGTCTGCAGAGCTCGTTGAGTTCATCATTATGAGTCACACACTTTCCTTTCCAAAGATTTCTTCAATGTTACAATGGATTTGAGATAATGAAGCTGATGTTTCTACAGAGTGCATATCTCGACGGCGTAAGCAAGCAGGGAGTATTCCACTAAAGTGCAGCTCTCGTTGAGTTCATCATTAGGAGTAATCCTCAATGGTTTCCAGAAATGTTCTCAATGTCACAGTGCCTTTGAGGCAATGAAGCTGACATTGCTGCAATCTTCATATGTCGACGGTGCAAGGATGCAGGGAGTATTCCAGCAACCTGCAGATCCCCTTGAGTTCAGCATTTTGAGCAATCCTCTTTGGTTTCCAAAGATTTCCTCAATGTCACAATGGCTTTGAGACAATGAAGCTGATTTTGAGAGAAAGTGCATATCTGGACCTGGGAAGGAAACAGGGAGTATTCCAGCAATGTGCAGATCTCGTGGAGTTCTTCATTTTGAATAATACGCTTTAGTTTCCAAAGATTTTCACAAAGTAACTGTGGCTTTGAGATAATGCAACTGATATTTCTACAAAGTGCATCTCTCGACGGCGTAAGCAAAGAGGGAGTATTCCAGCAAAGTGCAGATCTCGTTGAGATCATCACTGGGAGAAATCCTCAATGGTTTCCAGAAATGTTCTCAATATCACAGTGCTTTAGAGTTAATGAAGCTGACATTGCGGCAAAGTGCATATCTCGACGGTCCTAACAAACGGGGAGTGTTCCTGCAAACTGCAGATCTCGTTGCGTTTATCATTTTGAGAAATCCTCATTAGTTTTCAAAAAATTTCTCAATTCCTCAGTGGTTTTTAGACGTTAAAGCAGATCTTGAGGCAAAGTGCATATCTCGATGTCTCAAGCAAGCGGGGAGTACTGCTGCTGTGTGCAGAGCTCGTTGAGTTCATCATTATGAGTCACGCACTTTCCTTTCCAAAGATTTCTTCAATGTTACAATGGATTTGAGATAATGAAGCTGATGTATCTACAGAGTGCATATCTCGACGGCGTAAGCAAGCAGGGAGTATTCCACTAAAGTGCAGCTCTCGTTGAGTTCATCATTAGGAGTAATCCTCAATGCTTTCCAGAAATGTTCTCAATGTCACAGTGCCTTTGAGGCAATGAAGCTGACATTGCTGCAATCTTCATATGTCGACGGTGCAAGGATGCAGGGAGTATTCCAGCAACCTGCAGATCCCCTTGAGTTCAGCATTTTGAGCAATCCTCTTTGGTTTCCAAACATTTCCTCAATGTCACAATGGCTTTGAGACAACGAAGCTGATTTTGAGTCAAAGTGCATATCTCGACCTGGGAAGGAAACAGGGAGTATTCCAGCAATGTGCAGATCTCGTGGAGTTCTTCATTTTGAATAATACGCTTTAGTTTCCAAAGATTTTCACAAAGTAACTGTGGCTTTGAGATAATGAAATTGACATTTCTACAAAGTGCATCTCTCGACGGCATAAGCAAAGAGGGAGTATTCCAGCAAAGTGCAGATCTCGTTGAGATCATCACTGGAAGAAATCCTCAATGGTTTCCAGAAATGTTCTCAATATCACAGTGCTTTTGAGACAATGAAGCTGACATTGCGGCAAAGTGCATATCTCGACGGTCCTAACAAACGGGGAGTGTTCCTGCAAACAGCAGATCTCGTTGCGTTTATCATTTTGAGAAATCCTCATTAGTTTCGAAAAAATGTCTGAATACCTCAGTGGTTTTTACACTTTAAAGCCGATCCTGAGGCAAAGTGCATATCTCGACAGCTCAAGCAAGCGGGGAGTACTGCTGCTGTCTGCAGAGCTCGTTGAGTTCATCATTATGAGTCACACACTTTCCTTTCCAAAGATTTATTCAATGTTACAATGGATTTGAGATAATGAAGCTGATGTTTCTACAGAGTGCATATGTCGACGGCGTAAGCAAGCAGGGAGTATTCCACTAAAGTGCAGCTCTCGTTGAGTTCATCATTAGGAGTAATACTCAATGGTTTCCAGAAATGTTCTCAATATCACAGTGCTTTAGAGTTAATGAAGCTGACATTGCGGCAAAGTGCATATCTCGACGGTCCTAACAAACGGGGAGTGTTCCTGCAAACTGCAGATCTCGTTGCGTTTATCATTTTGAGAAATCCTCATTAGTTTTCAAAAAATTTCTCAATTCCTCAGTGGTTTTTAGACGTTAAAGCAGATCTTGAGGCAAAGTGCATATCTCGACGGCTCAAGCAAGCGGGGAGTACTGCTGCTGTGTGCAGAGCTCGTTGAGTTCATCATTATGAGTCACACACTTTCCTTTCCAAAGATTTCTTCAATGTTACAATGGATTTGAGATAATGAAGCTGATGTATCTACAGAGTGCATATCTCGACGGCGTAAGCAAGCAGGGAGTATTCCACTAAAGTGCAGCTCTCGTTGAGTTCATCATTAGGAGTAATCCTCAATGCTTTCCAGAAATGTTCTCAATGTCACAGTGTCTTTGAGGCAATGAAGCTGACATTGCTGCAATCTTCATATGTCGACGGTGCAAGGATGCAGGGAGTATTCCAGCAACCTGCAGATCCCCTTGAGTTCAGCATTTTGAGCAATCCTCTTTGGTTTCCAAACATTTCCTCAATGTCACAATGGCTTTGAGACAACGAAGCTGATTTTGAGTCAAAGTGCATATCTGGACCTGGGAAGGAAACAGGGAGTATTCCAGCAATGTGCAGATCTCGTGGAGTTCTTCATTTTGAATAATACGCTTTAGTTTCCAAAGATTTTCACAAAGTAACTGTGGCTTTGAGATAATGAAATTGACATTTCTACAAAGTGCATCCCTCGACGGCATAAGCAAAGAGGGAGTATTCCAGCAAAGTGCAGATCTCGTTGAGATCATCACTGGAAGAAATCCTCAATGGTTTCCAGAAATGTTCTCAATATCACAGTGCTTTTGAGACAATGAAGCTGACATTGCGGCAAAGTGCATATCTCGACGGTCCTAACAAACGGGGAGTGTTCCTGCAAACAGCAGATCTCGTTGCGTTTATCATTTTGAGAAATCCTCATTAGTTTCGAAAAAATGTCTGAATACCTCAGTGGTTTTTACACTTTAAAGCCGATCCTGAGGCAAAGTGCATATCTCGACAGCTCAAGCAAGCGGGGAGTACTGCTGCTGTCTGCAGAGCTCGTTGAGTTCATCATTATGAGTCACACACTTTCCTTTCCAAAGATTTCTTCAATGTTACAATGGATTTGAGATAATGAAGCTGATGTTTCTACAGAGTGCATATGTCGACCGCGTAAGCAAGCAGGGAGTATTCCACTAAAGTGCAGCTCTCGTTGAGTTCATCATTAGGAGTAATACTCAATGGTTTCCAGAAATGTTCTCAATATCACAGTGCTTTAGAGTTAATGAAGCTGACATTGCGGCAAAGTGCATATCTCGACGGTCCTAACAAATGGGGAGTGTTCCTGCAAACTGCAGATCTCGTTGCGTTTATCATTTTGAGAAATCCTCATTAGTTTTCAAAAAATTTCTCAATTCCTCAGTGGTTTTTAGACGTTAAAGCAGATCTTGAGGCAAAGTGCATATCTCGACGGCTCAAGCAAGCGGGGAGTACTGCTGCTGTGTGCAGAGCTCGTTGAGTTCATCATTATGAGTCACACACTTTCCTTTCCAAAGATTTCTTCAATGTTACAATGGATTTGAGATAATGAAGCTGATGTATCTACAGAGTGCATATCTCGACGGCGTAAGCAAGCAGGGAGTATTCCACTAAAGTGCAGCTCTCGTTGAGTTCATCATTAGGAGTAATCCTCAATGCATTCCAGAAATGTTCTCAATGTCACAGTGCCTTTGAGGCAATGAAGCTGACATTGCTGCAATCTTCATATGTCGACGGTGCAAGGATGCAGGGAGTATTCCAGCAACCTGCAGATCCCCTTGAGTTCAGCATTTTGAGCAATCCTCTTTGGTTTCCAAAGATTTCCTCAATGTCACAATGGCTTTGAGACAACGAAGCTGATTTTGAGTCAAAGTGCATATCTCGACCTGGGAAGGAAACAGGGAGTATTCCAGCAATGTGCAGATCTCGTGGAGTTCTTCATTTTGAATAATACGCTTTAGTTTCCATGGATTTTCACAAAGTAACTGTGGCTTTGAGATAATGAAATTGACATTTCTACAAAGTGCATCTCTCGACGGCATAAGCAAAGAGGGAGTATTCCAGCAAAGTGCAGATCTCGTTGAGATCATCACTGGAAGAAATCTTCAATGGTTTCCAGAAATGTTCTCAATATCACAGTGCTTTTGAGACAATGAAGCTGACATTGCGGCAAAGTGCATATCTTGACGGTCCTAACAAACGGGGAGTGTTCCTGCAAACAGCAGATCTCGTTGCGTTTATCATTTTGAGAAATCCTCATTAGTTTCGAAACAATGTCTGAATACCTCAGTGGTTTTTACACTTTAAAGCCGATCCTGAGGCAAAGTGCATATCTCGACAGCTCAAGCAAGCGGGGAGTACTGCTGCTGTCTGCAGAGCTCGTTGAGTTCATCATTATGTGTCACACACTTTCCTTTCCAAAGATTTCTTCAATGTTACAATGGATTTGAGATAATGAATCTGATGTTTCTACAGAGTGCATATCTCGACGGCGTAAGCAAGCAGGGAGTATTCCACTAAAGTGCAGCTCTCGTTGAGTTCATCATTAGGAGTAATCCTCAATGGTTTCCAGAAATGTTCTCAATGTCACAGTGCCTTTGAGGCAATGAAGCTGACATTGCTGCAATCTTCATATGTCGACGGTGCAAGGATGCAGGGAGTATTCCAGCAACCTGCAGATCCCCTTGAGTTCAGCATTTTGAGCAATCCTCTTTGGTTTCCAAAGATTTCCTCAATGTCACAATGGCTTTGAGACAATGAAGCTGATTTTGAGAGAAAGTGCATATCTGGACCTGGGAAGGAAACAGGGAGTATTCCAGCAATGTGCAGATCTCGTGGAGTTCTTCATTTTGAATAATACGCTTTAGTTTCCAAAGATTTTCACAAAGTAACTGTGGCTTTGAGATAATGAAACTGATATTTCTACAAAGTGCATCTCTCGATGGCGTAAGCAAAGAGGGAGTATTCCAGCAAAGTGCAGATCTCGTTGAGATCATCACTAGGAGAAATCCTCAATGGTTTCCAGAAATGTTCTCAATATCACAGTGCTTTAGAGTTAATGAAGCTGACATTGCGGCAAAGTGCATATCTCGACGGTCCTAACAAACGGGGAGTGTTCCTGCAAACTGCAGATCTCGTTGCGTTTATCATTTTGAGAAATCCTCATTAGTATTCAAAAAATTTCTCAATTCCTCAGTGGTTTTTAGACGTTAAAGCAGATCTTGAGGCAAAGTGCATCTCTCGACGGCTCAAGCAAGCGGGGAGAACTGCTGCTGTGTGCAGAGCTCGTTGAGTTCATCATTATGAGTCACACACTTTCCTTTCCAAAGATTTCTTCAATGTTACAATGGATTTGAGATAATGAAGCTGATGTATCTACAGAGTGCATATCTCGACGGCGTAAGCAAGCAGGGAGTATTCCACTAAAGTGCAGCTCTCGTTGAGTTCATCATTAGGAGTAATCCTCAATGCTTTCCAGAAATGTTCTCAATGTCACAGTGCCTTTGAGGCAATGAAGCTGACATTGCTGCAATCTTCATATGTCGACGGTGCAAGGATGCAGGGAGTATTCCAGCAACCTGCAGATCCCCTTGAGTTCAGCATTTTGAGCAATCCTCTTTGGTTTCCAAACATTTCCTCAATGTCACAATGGCTTTGAGAACAACGAAGCTGATTTTGAGTCAAAGTGCATATCTCGACCTGGGAAGGAAACAGGGAGTATTCCAGCAATGTGCAGATCTCGTGGAGTTCTTCATTTTGAATAATACGCTTTAGTTTCCAATGATTTTCACAAAGTAACTGTGGCTTTGAGATAATGAAATTGACATTTCTACAAAGTGCATCTCTCGACGGCATAAGCAAAGAGGGAGTATTCCAGCAAAGTGCAGATCTCGTTGAGATCATCACTGGAAGAAATCCTCAATGGTTTCCAGAAATGTTCTCAATATCACAGTGCTTTTGAGACAATGAAGCTGACATTGCGGCAAAGTGCATATCTTGACGGTCCTAACAAACGGGGAGTGTTCCTGCAAACAGCAGATCTCGTTGCGTTTATCATTTTGAGAAATCCTCATTAGTTTCGAAAAAATGTCTGAATACCTCAGTGGTTTTTACACTTTAAAGCCGATCCTGAGGCAAAGTGCATATCTCGACAGCTCAAGCAAGCGGGGAGTACTGCTGCTGTCTGCAGAGCTCGTTGAGTTCATCATTATGAGTCACACACTTTCCTTTCCAAAGATTTCTTCAATGTTACAATGGATTTGAGATAATGAAGCTGATGTTTCTACAGAGTGCATATCTCGACGGCGTAAGCAAGCAGGGAGTATTCCACTAAAGTGCAGCTCTCGTTGAGTTCATCATTAGGAGTAATCCTCAATGCTTTCCAGAAATGTTCTCAATGTCACAGTGCCTTTGAGGCAATGAAGCTGACATTGCTGCAATCTTCATATGTCGACGGTGCAAGGATGCAGGGAGTATTCCAGCAACCTGCAGATCCCCTTGAGTTCAGCATTTTGAGCAATACTCTTTGGTTTCCAAAGATTTCCTCAATGCCACAGTGGCTTTGAGACAATGAAGCTGATTTTGAGAGAAAGTGCATATCTTGACCTGGGAAGGAAACAGGGAGTATTCCAGCAATGTGCAGATCTCGTGGAGTTCTTCATTTTGAATAATACGCTTTAGTTTCCAAAGATTTTCACAAAGTAACTGTGGCTTTGAGATAATGAAACTGATATTTCTACAAAGTGCATCTCTCGATGGCGTAAGCAAAGAGGGAGTATTCCAGCAAAGTGCAGATCTCGTTGAGATCATCACTGGGAGAAATCCTCAATGGTTTCCAGAAATGTTCTCAATATCACAGTGCTTTAGAGTTAATGAAGCTGACATTGCGGCAAAGTGCATATCTCGACGGTCCTAACAAACGGGGAGTGTTCCTGCAAACTGCAGATCTCGTTGCGTTTATCATTTTGAGAAATCCTCATTAGTATTCAAAAAATTTCTCAATTCCTCAGTGGTTTTTAGACGTTAAAGCAGATCTTGAGGCAAAGTGCATATCTCGACGGCTCAAGCAAGCGGGGAGAACTGCTGCTGTGTGCAGAGCTCGTTGACTTCAGCATTATGAGTCACACACTTTCCTTTCCAAAGATTTCTTCAATGTTACAATGGATTTGAGATAATGAAGCTGATGTATCTACAGAGTGCATATCTCGACGGCGTAAGCAAGCAGGGAGTATTCCACTAAAGTGCAGCTCTCGTTGAGTTCATCATTAGGAGTAATCCTCAATGCTTTCCAGAAATGTTCTCAATGTCACAGTGCCTTTGAGGCAATGAAGCTGACATTGCTGCAATCTTCATATGTCGACGGTGCAAGGATGCAGGGAGTATTCCAGCAACCTGCAGATCCCCTTGAGTTCAGCATTTTGAGCAATCCTCTTTGGTTTCCAAACATTTCCTCAATGTCACAATGGCTTTGAGACAACGAAGCTGATTTTGAGTCAAAGTGCATATCTCGACCTGGGAAGGAAACAGGGAGTATTCCAGCAATGTGCAGATCTCGTGGAGTTCTTCATTTTGAATAATACGCTTTAGTTTCCAAAGATTTTCACAAAGTAACTGTGGCTTTGAGATAATGAAATTCACATTTCTACAAAGTGCATCTCTCGACGGCATAAGCAAAGAGGGAGTATTCCAGCAAAGTGCAGATCTCGTTGAGATCATCACTGGAAGATATCCTCAATGGTTTCCAGAAATGTTCTCAATATCACAGTGCTTTTGAGACAATGAAGCTGACATTGCGGCAAAGTGCATATCTCGACGGTCCTAACAAACGGGGAGTGTTCCTGCAAACAGCAGATCTCGTTGCGTTTATCATTTTGAGAAATCCTCATTAGTTTCGAAAAAATGTCTGAATACCTCAGTGGTTTTTACACTTTAAAGCCGATCCTGAGGCAAAGTGCATATCTCGACAGCTCAAGCAAGCGGGGAGTACTGCTGCTGTCTGCAGAGCTCGTTGAGTTCATCATTATGAGTCACACACTTTCCTTTCCAAAGATTTCTTCAATGTTACAATGGATTTGAGATAATGAAGCTGATGTTTCTACAGAGTGCATATCTCGACGGCGTAAGCAAGCAGGGAGTATTCCACTAAAGTGCAGCTCTCGTTGAGTTCATCATTAGGAGTAATCCTCAATGGTTTCCAGAAATGTTCTCAATGTCACAGTGCCTTTGAGGCAATGAAGCTGACATTGCTGCAATCTTCATATGTCGACGGTGCAAGGATGCAGGGAGTATTCCAGCAACCTGCAGATCCCCTTGAGTTCAGCATTTTGAGCAATCCTCTTTGGTTTCCAAAGATTTCCTCAATGTCACAATGGCTTTGAGACAATGAAGCTGATTTTGAGAGAAAGTGCATATCTGGACCTGGGAAGGAAACAGGGAGTATTCCAGCAATGTGCAGATCTCGTGGAGTTCTTCATTTTGAATAATACGCTTTAGTTTCCAAAGATTTTCACAAAGTAACTGTGGCTTTGAGATAATGCAACTGATATTTCTACAAAGTGCATCTCTCGACGGCGTAAGCAAAGAGGGAGTATTCCAGCAAAGTGCAGATCTCGTTGAGATCATCACTGGGAGAAATCCTCAATGGTTTCCAGAAATGTTCTCAATATCACAGTGCTTTAGAGTTAATGAAGCTGACATTGCGGCAAAGTGCATATCTCGACGGTCCTAACAAACGGGGAGTGTTCCTGCAAACTGCAGATCTCGTTGCGTTTATCATTTTGAGAAATCCTCATTAGTTTTCAAAAAATTTCTCAATTCCTCAGTGGTTTTTAGACGTTAAAGCAGATCTTGAGGCAAAGTGCATATCTCGATGGCTCAAGCAAGCGGGGAGTACTGCTGCTGTGTGCAGAGCTCGTTGAGTTCATCATTATGAGTCACACACTTTCCTTTCCAAAGATTTCTTCAATGTTACAATGGATTTGAGATAATGAAGCTGATGTATCTACAGAGTGCATATCTCGACGGCGTAAGCAAGCAGGGAGTATTCCACTAAAGTGCAGCTCTCGTTGAGTTCATCATTAGGAGTAATCCTCAATGCTTTCCAGAAATGTTCTCAATGTCACAGTGCCTTTGAGGCAATGAAGCTGACATTGCTGCAATCTTCATATGTCGACGGTGCAAGGATGCAGGGAGTATTCCAGCAACCTGCAGATCCCCTTGAGTTCAGCATTTTGAGCAATCCTCTTTGGTTTCCAAACATTTCCTCAATGTCACAATGGCTTTGAGACAACGAAGCTGATTTTGAGTCAAAGTGCATATCTCGACCTGGGAAGGAAACAGGGAGTATTCCAGCAATGTGCAGATCTCGTGGAGTTCTTCATTTTGAATAATACGCTTTAGTTTCCAAAGATTTTCACAAAGTAACTGTGGCTTTGAGATAATGAAATTGACATTTCTACAAAGTGCATCTCTCGACGGCATAAGCAAAGAGGGAGTATTCCAGCAAAGTGCAGATCTCGTTGAGATCATCACTGGAAGAAATCCTCAATGGTTTCCAGAAATGTTCTCAATATCACAGTGCTTTTGAGACAATGAAGCTGACATTGCGGCAAAGTGCATATCTTGACGGTCCTAACAAACGGGGAGTGTTCCTGCAAACAGCAGATCTCGTTGCGTTTATCATTTTGAGAAATCCTCATTAGTTTCGAAAAAATGTCTGAATACCTCAGTTGTTTTTACACTTTAAAGCCGATCCTGAGGCAAAGTGCATATCTCGACAGCTCAAGCAAGCGGGGAGTACTGCTGCTGTGTGCAGAGCTCGTTGAGTTCATCATTATGAGTCACACACTTTCCTTTCCAAAGATTTCTTCAATGTTACAATGGATTTGAGATAATGAAGCTGATGTTTCTACAGAGTGCATATCTCGACGGCGTAAGCAAGCAGGGAGTATTCCACTAAAGTGCAGCTCTCGTTGATTTCATCATTAGGAGTAATCCTCAATGCTTTCCAGAAATGTTCTCAATGTCACGGTGCCTTTGAGGCAATGAAGCTGACATTGCTGCAATCTTCATATGTCGACGGTGCAAGGATGCAGGGAGTATTCCAGCAACCTGCAGATCCCCTTGAGTTCAGCATTTTGAGCAATACTCTTTGGTTTCCAAAGATTTCCTCAATGCCACAGTGGCTTTGAGACAATGAAGCTGATTTTGAGAGAAAGTGCATATCTGGACCTGGGAAGGAAACAGGGAGTATTCCAGCAATGTGCAGATCTCGTGGAGTTCTTCATTTTGAATAATACGCTTTAGTTTCCAAAGATTTTCACAAAGTAACTGTGGCTTTGAGATAATGAAATTGACATTTCTACAAAGTGCATCTCTCGACGGCATTAGCAAAGAGGGAGTATTCCAGCAAAGTGCAGATCTCGTTGAGATCATCACTGGGAGAAATCCTCAATGGTTTCCAGAAATGTTCTCAATATCACAGTGCTTTAGAGTTAATGAAGCTGACATTGCGGCAAAGTGCATATCTCGACGGTCCTAACAAACGGGGAGTGTTCCTGCAAACTGCAGATCTCGTTGCGTTTATCATTTTGAGAAATCCTCATTAGTATTCAAAAAATTTCTCAATTCCTCAGTGGTTTTTACACTTTAAAGCCGATCCTGAGGCAAAGTGCATATCTCGACAGCTCAAGCAAGCGGGGAGTACTGCTGCTGTCTGCAGAGCTCGTTGAGTTCATCATTATGAGTCACACACTTTCCTTTCCAAAGATTTCTTCAATGTTACAATGGATTTGAGATAATGAAGCTGATGTTTCTACAGAGTGCATATCTCGACGGCGTAAGCAAGCAGGGAGTATTCCACTAAAGTGCAGCTCTCGTTGAGTTCATCATTAGGAGTAATCCTCAATGGTTTCCAGAAATGTTCTCAATGTCACAGTGCCTTTGAGGCAATGAAGCTGACATTGCTGCAATCTTCATATGTCGACGGTGCAAGGATGCAGGGAGTATTCCAGCAACCTGCAGATCCCCTTGAGTTCAGCATTTTGAGCAATCCTCTTTGGTTTCCAAAGATTTCCTCAATGTCACAATGGCTTTGAGACAATGAAGCTGATTTTGAGAGAAAGTGCATATCTGGACCTGGGAAGGAAACAGGGAGTATTCCAGCAATGTGCAGATCTCGTGGAGTTCTTCATTTTGAATAATACGCTTTAGTTTCCAAAGATTTTCACAAAGTAACTGTGGCTTTGAGATAATGCAACTGATATTTCTACAAAGTGCATCTCTCGACGGCGTAAGCAAAGAGGGAGTATTCCAGCAAAGTGCAGATCTCGTTGAGATCATCACTGGGAGAAATCCTCAATGGTTTCCAGAAATGTTCTCAATATCACAGTGCTTTAGAGTTAATGAAGCTGACATTGCGGCAAAGTGCATATCTCGACGGTCCTAACAAACGGGGAGTGTTCCTGCAAACTGCAGATCTCGTTGCGTTTATCATTTTGAGAAATCCTCATTAGTTTTCAATAAATTTCTCAATTCCTCAGTGGTTTTTAGACGTTAAAGCAGATCTTGAGGCAAAGTGCATATCTCGATGTCTCAAGCAAGCGGGGAGTACTGCTGCTGTGTGCAGAGCTCGTTGAGTTCATCATTATGAGTCACACACTTTCCTTTCCAAAGATTTCTTCAATGTTACAATTGATTTGAGATAATGAAGCTGATGTATCTACAGAGTGCATATCTCGACGGCGTAAGCAAGCAGGGAGTATTCCACTAAAGTGCAGCTCTCGTTGAGTTCATCATTAGGAGTAATCCTCAATGCTTTCCAGAAATGTTCTCAATGTCACAGTGCCTTTGAGGCAATGAAGCTGACATTGCTGCAATCTTCATATGTCGACGGTGCAAGGATGCAGGGAGTATTCCAGCAACCTGCAGATCCCCTTGAGTTCAGCATTTTGAGCAATCCTCTTTGGTTTCCAAACATTTCCTCAATGTCACAATGGCTTTGAGACAACGAAGCTGATTTTGAGTCAAAGTGCATATCTCGACCTGGGAAGGAAACAGGGAGTATTCCAGCAATGTGCAGATCTCGTGGAGTTCTTCATTTTGAATAATACGCTTTAGTTTCCAAAGATTTTCACAAAGTAACTGTGGCTTTGAGATAATGAAATTGACATTTCTACAAAGTGCATCTCTCGACGGCATAAGCAAAGAGGGAGTATTCCAGCAAAGTGCAGATCTCGTTGAGATCATCACTGGAAGAAATCCTCAATGGTTTCCAGAAATGTTCTCAATATCACAGTGCTTTTGAGACAATGAAGCTGACATTGCGGCAAAGTGCATATCTCGACGGTCCTAACAAACGGGGAGTGTTCCTGCAAACAGCAGATCTCGTTGCGTTTATCATTTTGAGAAATCCTCATTAGTTTCGAAAAAATGTCTGAATACCTCAGTGGTTTTTACACTTTAAAGCCGATCCTGAGGCAAAGTGCATATCTCGACAGCTCAAGCAAGCGGGGAGTACTGCTGCTGTCTGCAGAGCTCGTTGAGTTCATCATTATGAGTCACACACTTTCCTTTCCAAAGATTTATTCAATGTTACAATGGATTTGAGATGATGAAGCTGATGTTTCTACAGAGTGCATATGTCGACGGCGTAAGCAAGCAGGGAGTATTCCACTAAAGTGCAGCTCTCGTTGAGTTCATCATTAGGAGTAATACTCAATGGTTTCCAGAAATGTTCTCAATATCACAGTGCTTTAGAGTTAATGAAGCTGACATTGCGGCAAAGTGCATATCTCGACGGTCCTAACAAACGGGGAGTGTTCCTGCAAACTGCAGATCTCGTTGCGTTTATCATTTTGAGAAATCCTCATTAGTTTTCAAAAAATTTCTCAATTCCTCAGTGGTTTTTAGACGTTAAAGCAGATCTTGAGGCAAAGTGCATATCTCGACGGCTCAAGCAAGCGGGGAGTACTGCTGCTGTGTGCAGAGCTCGTTGAGTTCATCATTATGAGTCACACACTTTCCTTTCCAAAGATTTCTTCAATGTTACAATGGATTTGAGATAATGAAGCTGATGTATCTACAGAGTGCATATCTCGACGGCGTAAGCAAGCAGGGAGTATTCCACTAAAGTGCAGCTCTCGTTGAGTTCATCATTAGGAGTAATCCTCAATGCTTTCCAGAAATGTTCTCAATGTCACAGTGTCTTTGAGGCAATGAAGCTGACATTGCTGCAATCTTCATATGTCGACGGTGCAAGGATGCAGGGAGTATTCCAGCAACCTGCAGATCCCCTTGAGTTCAGCATTTTGAGCAATCCTCTTTGGTTTCCAAACATTTCCTCAATGTCACAATGGCTTTGAGACAACGAAGCTGATTTTGAGTCAAAGTGCATATCTGGACCTGGGAAGGAAACAGGGAGTATTCCAGCAATGTGCAGATCTCGTGGAGTTCTTCATTTTGAATAATACGCTTTAGTTTCCAAAGATTTTCACAAAGTAACTGTGGCTTTGAGATAATGAAATTGACATTTCTACAAAGTGCATCCCTCGACGGCATAAGCAAAGAGGGAGTATTCCAGCAAAGTGCAGATCTCGTTGAGATCATCACTGGAAGAAATCCTCAATGGTTTCCAGAAATGTTCTCAATATCACAGTGCTTTTGAGACAATGAAGCTGACATTGCGGCAAAGTGCATATCTCGACGGTCCTAACAAACGGGGAGTGTTCCTGCAAACAGCAGATCTCGTTGCGTTTATCATTTTGAGAAATCCTCATTAGTTTCGAAAAAATGTCTGAATACCTCAGTGGTTTTTACACTTTAAAGCCGATCCTGAGGCAAAGTGCATATCTCGACAGCTCAAGCAAGCGGGGAGTACTGCTGCTGTCTGCAGAGCTCGTTGAGTTCATCATTATGAGTCACACACTTTCCTTTCCAAAGATTTCTTCAATGTTACAATGGATTTGAGATAATGAAGCTGATGTTTCTACAGAGTGCATATGTCGACCGCGTAAGCAAGCAGGGAGTATTCCACTAAAGTGCAGCTCTCGTTGAGTTCATCATTAGGAGTAATACTCAATGGTTTCCAGAAATGTTCTCAATATCACAGTGCTTTAGAGTTAATGAAGCTGACATTGCGGCAAAGTGCATATCTCGACGGTCCTAACAAATGGGGAGTGTTCCTGCAAACTGCAGATCTCGTTGCGTTTATCATTTTGAGAAATCCTCATTAGTTTTCAAAAAATTTCTCAATTCCTCAGTGGTTTTTAGACGTTAAAGCAGATCTTGAGGCAAAGTGCATATCTCGACGGCTCAAGCAAGCGGGGAGTACTGCTGCTGTGTGCAGAGCTCGTTGAGTTCATCATTATGAGTCACACACTTTCCTTTCCAAAGATTTCTTCAATGTTACAATGGATTTGAGATAATGAAGCTGATGTATCTACAGAGTGCATATCTCGACGGCGTAAGCAAGCAGGGAGTATTCCACTAAAGTGCAGCTCTCGTTGAGTTCATCATTAGGAGTAATCCTCAATGCTTTCCAGAAATGTTCTCAATGTCACAGTGCCTTTGAGGCAATGAAGCTGACATTGCTGCAATCTTCATATGTCGACGGTGCAAGGATGCAGGGAGTATTCCAGCAACCTGCAGATCCCCTTGAGTTCAGCATTTTGAGCAATCCTCTTTGGTTTCCAAAGATTTCCTCAATGTCACAATGGCTTTGAGACAACGAAGCTGATTTTGAGTCAAAGTGCATATCTCGACCTGGGAAGGAAACAGGGAGTATTCCAGCAATGTGCAGATCTCGTGGAGTTCTTCATTTTGAATAATACGCTTTAGTTTCCATGGATTTTCACAAAGTAACTGTGGCTTTGAGATAATGAAATTGACATTTCTACAAAGTGCATCTCTCGACGGCATAAGCAAAGAGGGAGTATTCCAGCAAAGTGCAGATCTCGTTGAGATCATCACTGGAAGAAATCTTCAATGGTTTCCAGAAATGTTCTCAATATCACAGTGCTTTTGAGACAATGAAGCTGACATTGCGGCAAAGTGCATATCTTGACGGTCCTAACAAACGGGGAGTGTTCCTGCAAACAGCAGATCTCGTTGCGTTTATCATTTTGAGAAATCCTCATTAGTTTCGAAACAATGTCTGAATACCTCAGTGGTTTTTACACTTTAAAGCCGATCCTGAGGCAAAGTGCATATCTCGACAGCTCAAGCAAGCGGGGAGTACTGCTGCTGTCTGCAGAGCTCGTTGAGTTCATCATTATGTGTCACACACTTTCCTTTCCAAAGATTTCTTCAATGTTACAATGGATTTGAGATAATGAATCTGATGTTTCTACAGAGTGCATATCTCGACGGCGTAAGCAAGCAGGGAGTATTCCACTAAAGTGCAGCTCTCGTTGAGTTCATCATTAGGAGTAATCCTCAATGGTTTCCAGAAATGTTCTCAATGTCACAGTGCCTTTGAGGCAATGAAGCTGACATTGCTGCAATCTTCATATGTCGACGGTGCAAGGATGCAGGGAGTATTCCAGCAACCTGCAGATCCCCTTGAGTTCAGCATTTTGAGCAATCCTCTTTGGTTTCCAAAGATTTCCTCAATGTCACAATGGCTTTGAGACAATGAAGCTGATTTTGAGAGAAAGTGCATATCTGGACCTGGGAGGGAAACAGGGAGTATTCCAGCAATGTGCAGATCTCGTGGAGTTCTTCATTTTGAATAATACGCTTTAGTTTCCAAAGATTTTCACAAAGTAACTGTGGCTTTGAGATAATGAAACTGATATTTCTACAAAGTGCATCTCTCGATGGCGTAAGCAAAGAGGGAGTATTCCAGCAAAGTGCAGATCTCGTTGAGATCATCACTAGGAGAAATCCTCAATGGTTTCCAGAAATGTTCTCAATATCACAGTGCTTTAGAGTTAATGAAGCTGACATTGCGGCAAAGTGCATATCTCGACGGTCCTAACAAACGGGGAGTGTTCCTGCAAACTGCAGATCTCGTTGCGTTTATCATTTTGAGAAATCCTCATTAGTATTCAAAAAATTTCTCAATTCCTCAGTGGTTTTTAGACGTTAAAGCAGATCTTGAGGCAAAGTGCATCTCTCGACGGCTCAAGCAAGCGGGGAGAACTGCTGCTGTGTGCAGAGCTCGTTGAGTTCATCATTATGAGTCACACACTTTCCTTTCCAAAGATTTCTTCAATGTTACAATGGATTTGAGATAATGAAGCTGATGTATCTACAGAGTGCATATCTCGACGGCGTAAGCAAGCAGGGAGTATTCCACTAAAGTGCAGCTCTCGTTGAGTTCATCATTAGGAGTAATCCTCAATGCTTTCCAGAAATGTTCTCAATGTCACAGTGCCTTTGAGGCAATGAAGCTGACATTGCTGCAATCTTCATATGTAGACGGTGCAAGGATGCAGGGAGTATTCCAGCAACCTGCAGATCCCCTTGAGTTCAGCATTTTGAGCAATCCTCTTTGGTTTCCAAACATTTCCTCAATGTCACAATGGCTTTGAGAACAACGAAGCTGATTTTGAGTCAAAGTGCATATCTCGACCTGGGAAGGAAACAGGGAGTATTCCAGCAATGTGCAGATCTCGTGGAGTTCTTCATTTTGAATAATACGCTTTAGTTTCCAATGATTTTCACAAAGTAACTGTGGCTTTGAGATAATGAAATTGACATTTCTACAAAGTGCATCTCTCGACGGCATAAGCAAAGAGGGAGTATTCCAGCAAAGTGCAGATCTCGTTGAGATCATCACTGGAAGAAATCCTCAATGGTTTCCAGAAATGTTCTCAATATCACAGTGCTTTTGAGACAATGAAGCTGACATTGCGGCAAAGTGCATATCTTGACGGTCCTAACAAACGGGGAGTGTTCCTGCAAACAGCAGATCTCGTTGCGTTTATCATTTTGAGAAATCCTCATTAGTTTCGAAAAAATGTCTGAATACCTCAGTGGTTTTTACACTTTAAAGCCGATCCTGAGGCAAAGTGCATATCTCGACAGCTCAAGCAAGCGGGGAGTACTGCTGCTGTCTGCAGAGCTCGTTGAGTTCATCATTATGAGTCACACACTTTCCTTTCCAAAGATTTCTTCAATGTTACAATGGATTTGAGATAATGAAGCTGATGTTTCTACAGAGTGCATATCTCGACGGCGTAAGCAAGCAGGGAGTATTCCACTAAAGTGCAGCTCTCGTTGAGTTCATCATTAGGAGTAATCCTCAATGCTTTCCAGAAATGTTCTCAATGTCACAGTGCCTTTGAGGCAATGAAGCTGACATTGCTGCAATCTTCATATGTCGACGGTGCAAGGATGCAGGGAGTATTCCAGCAACCTGCAGATCCCCTTGAGTTCAGCATTTTGAGCAATACTCTTTGGTTTCCAAAGATTTCCTCAATGCCACAGTGGCTTTGAGACAATGAAGCTGATTTTGAGAGAAAGTGCATATCTTGACCTGGGAAGGAAACAGGGAGTATTCCAGCAATGTGCAGATCTCGTGGAGTTCTTCATTTTGAATAATACGCTTTAGTTTCCAAAGATTTTCACAAAGTAACTGTGGCTTTGAGATAATGAAACTGATATTTCTACAAAGTGCATCTCTCGATGGCGTAAGCAAAGAGGGAGTATTCCAGCAAAGTGCAGATCTCGTTGAGATCATCACTGGGAGAAATCCTCAATGGTTTCCAGAAATGTTCTCAATATCACAGTGCTTTAGAGTTAATGAAGCTGACATTGCGGCAAAGTGCATATCTCGACGGTCCTAACAAACGGGGAGTGTTCCTGCAAACTGCAGATCTCGTTGCGTTTATCATTTTGAGAAATCCTCATTAGTATTCAAAAAATTTCTCAATTCCTCAGTGGTTTTTAGACGTTAAAGCAGATCTTGAGGCAAAGTGCATATCTCGACGGCTCAAGCAAGCGGGGAGAACTGCTGCTGTGTGCAGAGCTCGTTGACTTCAGCATTATGAGTCACACACTTTCCTTTCCAAAGATTTCTTCAATGTTACAATGGATTTGAGATAATGAAGCTGATGTATCTACAGAGTGCATATCTCGACGGCGTAAGCAAGCAGGGAGTATTCCACTAAAGTGCAGCTCTCGTTGAGTTCATCATTAGGAGTAATCCTCAATGCTTTCCAGAAATGTTCTCAATGTCACAGTGCCTTTGAGGCAATGAAGCTGACATTGCTGCAATCTTCATATGTCGACGGTGCAAGGATGCAGGGAGTATTCCAGCAACCTGCAGATCCCCTTGAGTTCAGCATTTTGAGCAATCCTCTTTGGTTTCCAAACATTTCCTCAATGTCACAATGGCTTTGAGACAACGAAGCTGATTTTGAGTCAAAGTGCATATCTCGACCTGGGAAGGAAACAGGGAGTATTCCAGCAATGTGCAGATCTCGTGGAGTTCTTCATTTTGAATAATACGCTTTAGTTTCCAAAGATTTTCACAAAGTAACTGTGGCTTTGAGATAATGAAATTCACATTTCTACAAAGTGCATCTCTCGACGGCATAAGCAAAGAGGGAGTATTCCAGCAAAGTGCAGATCTCGTTGAGATCATCACTGGAAGATATCCTCAATGGTTTCCAGAAATGTTCTCAATATCACAGTGCTTTTGAGACAATGAAGCTGACATTGCGGCAAAGTGCATATCTCGACGGTCCTAACAAACGGGGAGTGTTCCTGCAAACAGCAGATCTCGTTGCGTTTATCATTTTGAGAAATCCTCATTAGTTTCGAAAAAATGTCTGAATACCTCAGTGGTTTTTACACTTTAAAGCCGATCCTGAGGCAAAGTGCATATCTCGACAGCTCAAGCAAGCGGGGAGTACTGCTGCTGTCTGCAGAGCTCGTTGAGTTCATCATTATGAGTCACACACTTTCCTTTCCAAAGATTTCTTCAATGTTACAATGGATTTGAGATAATGAAGCTGATGTTTCTACAGAGTGCATATCTCGACGGCGTAAGCAAGCAGGGAGTATTCCACTAAAGTGCAGCTCTCGTTGAGTTCATCATTAGGAGTAATCCTCAATGGTTTCCAGAAATGTTCTCAATGTCACAGTGCCTTTGAGGCAATGAAGCTGACATTGCTGCAATCTTCATATGTCGACGGTGCAAGGATGCAGGGAGTATTCCAGCAACCTGCAGATCCCCTTGAGTTCAGCATTTTGAGCAATCCTCTTTGGTTTCCAAAGATTTCCTCAATGTCACAATGGCTTTGAGACAATGAAGCTGATTTTGAGAGAAAGTGCATATCTGGACCTGGGAAGGAAACAGGGAGTATTCCAGCAATGTGCAGATCTCGTGGAGTTCTTCATTTTGAATAATACGCTTTAGTTTCCAAAGATTTTCACAAAGTAACTGTGGCTTTGAGATAATGCAACTGATATTTCTACAAAGTGCATCTCTCGACGGCGTAAGCAAAGAGGGAGTATTCCAGCAAAGTGCAGATCTCGTTGAGATCATCACTGGGAGAAATCCTCAATGGTTTCCAGAAATGTTCTCAATATCACAGTGCTTTAGAGTTAATGAAGCTGACATTGCGGCAAAGTGCATATCTCGACGGTCCTAACAAACGGGGAGTGTTCCTGCAAACTGCAGATCTCGTTGCGTTTATCATTTTGAGAAATCCTCATTAGTTTTCAAAAAATTTCTCAATTCCTCAGTGGTTTTTAGACGTTAAAGCAGATCTTGAGGCAAAGTGCATATCTCGATGGCTCAAGCAAGCGGGGAGTACTGCTGCTGTGTGCAGAGCTCGTTGAGTTCATCATTATGAGTCACACACTTTCCTTTCCAAAGATTTCTTCAATGTTACAATGGATTTGAGATAATGAAGCTGATGTATCTACAGAGTGCATATCTCGACGGCGTAAGCAAGCAGGGAGTATTCCACTAAAGTGCAGCTCTCGTTGAGTTCATCATTAGGAGTAATCCTCAATGCTTTCCAGAAATGTTCTCAATGTCACAGTGCCTTTGAGGCAATGAAGCTGACATTGCTGCAATCTTCATATGTCGACGGTGCAAGGATGCAGGGAGTATTCCAGCAACCTGCAGATCCCCTTGAGTTCAGCATTTTGAGCAATCCTCTTTGGTTTCCAAACATTTCCTCAATGTCACAATGGCTTTGAGACAACGAAGCTGATTTTGAGTCAAAGTGCATATCTCGACCTAGGAAGGAAACAGGGAGTATTCAGGCAATGTGCAGATCTCGTGGAGTTCTTCATTTTGAATAATACGCTTTAGTTTCCAAAGATTTTCACAAAGTAACTGTGGCTTTGAGATAATGAAATTGACATTTCTACAAAGTGCATCTCTCGACGGCATAAGCAAAGAGGGAGTATTCCAGCAAAGTGCAGATCTCGTTGAGATCATCACTGGAAGAAATCCTCAATGGTTTCCAGAAATGTTCTCAATATCACAGTGCTTTTGAGACAATGAAGCTGACATTGCGGCAAAGTGCATATCTCGACGGTCCTAACAAGCGGGGAGTGTTCCTGCAAACAGCAGATCTCGTTGCGTTTATCATTTTGAGAAATCCTCATTAGTTTCGAAAAAATGTCTGAATACCTCAGTGGTTTTTACACTTTAAAGCCGATCCTGAGGCAAAGTGCATATCTCGACAGCTCAAGCAAGCGGGGAGTACTGCTGCTGTCTGCAGAGCTCGTTGAGTTCATCATTATGAGTCACACACTTTCCTTTCCAAAGATTTCTTCAATGTTACAATGGATTTGAGATAATGAAGCTGATGTTTCTACAGAGTGCATATCTCGACGGCATAAGCAAGCAGGGAGTATTCCACTAAAGTGCAGCTCTCGTTGAGTTCATCATTAGGAGTAATACTCAATGGTTTCCAGAAATGTTCTCAATATCACAGTGCTTTAGAGTTAATGAAGCTGACATTGCGGCAAAGTGCATATCTCGACGGTCCTAACAAACGGGGAGTGTTCCTGCAAACTGCAGATCTCGTTGCGTTTATCATTTTGAGAAATCCTCATTAGTTTTCAAAAAATTTCTCAATTCCTCAGTGGTTTTTAGACGTTAAAGCAGATCTTGAGGCAAAGTGCATATCTCGACGGCTCAAGCAAGCGGGGAGTACTGCTGCTGTGTGCAGAGCTCGTTGAGTTCATCATTATGAGTCACACACTTTCCTTTCCAAAGATTTCTTCAATGTTACAATGGATTTGAGATAATGAAGCTGATGTATCTACAGAGTGCATATCTCGACGGCGTAAGCAAGCAGGGAGTATTCCACTAAAGTGCAGCTCTCGTTGAGTTCATCATTAGGAGTAATCCTCAATGCTTTCCAGAAATGTTCTCAATGTCACAGTGCCTTTGAGGCAATGAAGCTGACATTGCTGCAATCTTCATATGTCGACGGTGCAAGGATGCAGGGAGTATTCCAGCAACCTGCAGATCCCCTTGAGTTCAGCATTTTGAGCAATCCTCTTTGGTTTCCAAACATTTCCTCAATGTCACAATGGCTTTGAGACAACGAAGCTGATTTTGAGTCAAAGTGCATATCTGGACCTGGGAAGGAAACAGGGAGTATTCCAGCAATGTGCAGATCTCGTGGAGTTCTTCATTTTGAATAATACGCTTTAGTTTCCAAAGATTTTCACAAAATAACTGTGGCTTTGAGATAATGAAATTGACATTTCTACAAAGTGCATCTCTCGACGGCATAAGCAAAGAGGGAGTATTCCAGCAAAGTGCAGATCTCGTTGAGATCATCACTGGAAGAAATCCTCAATGGTTTCCAGAAATGTTCTCAATATCACAGTGCTTTTGAGACAATGAAGCTGACATTGCGGCAAAGTGCATATCTCGACGGTCCTAACAAGCGGGGAGTGTTCCTGCAAACAGCAGATCTCGTTGCGTTTATCATTTTGAGAAATCCTCATTAGTTTCGAAAAAATGTCTGAATACCTCAGTGGTTTTTACACTTTAAAGCCGATCCTGAGGCAAAGTGCATATCTCGACAGCTCAAGCAAGCGGGGAGTACTGCTGCTGTCTGCAGAGCTCGTTGAGTTCATCATTATGAGTCACACACTTTCCTTTCCAAAGATTTCTTCAATGTTACAATGGATTTGAGATAATGAAGCTGATGTTTCTACAGAGTGCATATCTCGACGGCGTAAGCAAGCAGGGAGTATTCCACTAAAGTGCAGCTCTCGTTGAGTTCATCATTAGGAGTAATCCTCAATGCTTTCCAGAAATGTTCTCAATGTCACAGTGCCTTTGAGGCAATGAAGCTGACATTGCTGCAATCTTCATATGTCGACGGTGCAAGGATGCAGGGAGTATTCCAGCAACCTGCAGATCCCCTTGAGTTCAGCATTTTGAGCAATCCTCTTTGGTTTCCAAAGATTTCCTCAATGTCACAATGGCTTTGAGACAATGAAGCTGATTTTGAGAGAAAGTGCATATCTGGACCTGGGAAGGAAACAGGGAGTATTCCAGCAATGTGCAGATCTCGTGGAGTTCTTCATTTTGAATAATACGCTTTAGTTTCCAAAGATTTTCACAAAGTAACTGTGGCTTTGAGATAATGAAACTGATATTTCTACAAAGTGCATCTCTCGATGGCGTAAGCAAAGAGGGAGTATTCCAGCAAAGTGCAGATCTCGTTGAGATCATCACTAGGAGAAATCCTCAATGGTTTCCAGAAATGTTCTCAATATCACAGTGCTTTAGAGTTAATGAAGCTGACATTGCGGCAAAGTGCATATCTCGACGGTCCTAACAAACGGGGAGTGTTCCTGCAAACTGCAGATCTCGTTGCGTTTATCATTTTGAGAAATCCTCATTAGTATTCAAAAAATTTCTCAATTCCTCAGTGGTTTTTAGACGTTAAAGCAGATCTTGAGGCAAAGTGCATCTCTCGACGGCTCAAGCAAGCGGGGAGAACTGCTGCTGTGTGCAGAGCTCGTTGAGTTCATCATTATGAGTCACACACTTTCCTTTCCAAAGATTTCTTCAATGTTACAATGGATTTGAGATAATGAAGCTGATGTATCTACAGAGTGCATATCTCGACGGCGTAAGCAAGCAGGGAGTATTCCACTAAAGTGCAGCTCTCGTTGAGTTCATCATTAGGAGTAATCCTCAATGGTTTCCAGAAATGTTCTCAATGTCACAGTGCCTTTGAGGCAATGAAGCTGACATTGCTGCAATCTTCATATGTCGACGGTGCAAGGATGCAGGGAGTATTCCAGCAACCTGCAGATCCCCTTGAGTTCAGCATTTTGAGCAATCCTCTTTGGTTTCCAAACATTTCCTCAATGTCACAATGGCTTTGAGACAACGAAGCTGATTTTGAGTCAAAGTGCATATCTCGACCTGGGAAGGAAACAGGGAGTATTCCAGCAATGTGCAGATCTCGTGGAGTTCTTCATTTTGAATAATACGCTTTAGTTTCCAAAGATTTTCACAAAGTAACTGTGGCTTTGAGATAATGAAATTGACATTTCTACAAAGTGCATCTCTCGACGGCATAAGCAAAGAGGGAGTATTCCAGCAAAGTGCAGATCTCGTTGAGATCATCACTGGAAGAAATCCTCAATGGTTTCCAGAAATGTTCTCAATATCACAGTGCTTTTGAGACAATGAAGCTGACATTGCGGCAAAGTGCATATCTTGACGGTCCTAACAAACGGGGAGTGTTCCTGCAAACAGCAGATCTCGTTGCGTTTATCATTTTGAGAAATCCTCATTAGTTTCGAAAAAATGTCTGAATACCTCAGTTGTTTTTACACTTTAAAGCCGATCCTGAGGCAAAGTGCATATCTCGACAGCTCAAGCAAGCGGGGAGTACTGCTGCTGTGTGCAGAGCTCGTTGAGTTCATCATTATGAGTCACACACTTTCCTTTCCAAAGATTTCTTCAATGTTACAATGGATTTGAGATAATGAAGCTGATGTTTCTACAGAGTGCATATCTCGACGGCGTAAGCAAGCAGGGAGTATTCCACTAAAGTGCAGCTCTCGTTGAGTTCATCATTAGGAGTAATCCTCAATGCTTTCCAGAAATGTTCTCAATGTCACGGTGCCTTTGAGGCAATGAAGCTGACATTGCTGCAATCTTCATATGTCGACGGTGCAAGGATGCAGGGAGTATTCCAGCAACCTGCAGATCCCCTTGAGTTCAGCATTTTGAGCAATACTCTTTGGTTTCCAAAGATTTCCTCAATGCCACAGTGGCTTTGAGACAATGAAGCTGATTTTGAGAGAAAGTGCATATCTGGACCTGGGAAGGAAACAGGGAGTATTCCAGCAATGTGCAGATCTCGTGGAGTTCTTCATTTTGAATAATACGCTTTAGTTTCCAAAGATTTTCACAAAGTAACTGTGGCTTTGAGATAATGAAATTGACATTTCTACAAAGTGCATCTCTCGACGGCATTAGCAAAGAGGGAGTATTCCAGCAAAGTGCAGATCTCGTTGAGATCATCACTGGGAGAAATCCTCAATGGTTTCCAGAAATGTTCTCAATATCACAGTGCTTTAGAGTTAATGAAGCTGACATTGCGGCAAAGTGCATATCTCGACGGTCCTAACAAACGGGGAGTGTTCCTGCAAACTGCAGATCTCGTTGCGTTTATCATTTTGAGAAATCCTCATTAGTATTCAAAAAATTTCTCAATTCCTCAGTGGTTTTTACACTTTAAAGCCGATCCTGAGGCAAAGTGCATATCTCGACAGCTCAAGCAAGCGGGGAGTACTGCTGCTGTCTGCAGAGCTCGTTGAGTTCATCATTATGAGTCACACACTTTCCTTTCCAAAGATTTCTTCAATGTTACAATGGATTTGAGATAATGAAGCTGATGTTTCTACAGAGTGCATATCTCGACGGCGTAAGCAAGCAGGGAGTATTCCACTAAAGTGCAGCTCTCGTTGAGTTCATCATTAGGAGTAATCCTCAATGGTTTCCAGAAATGTTCTCAATGTCACAGTGCCTTTGAGGCAATGAAGCTGACATTGCTGCAATCTTCATATGTCGACGGTGCAAGGATGCAGGGAGTATTCCAGCAACCTGCAGATCCCCTTGAGTTCAGCATTTTGAGCAATCCTCTTTGGTTTCCAAAGATTTCCTCAATGTCACAATGGCTTTGAGACAATGAAGCTGATTTTGAGAGAAAGTGCATATCTGGACCTGGGAAGGAAACAGGGAGTATTCCAGCAATGTGCAGATCTCGTGGAGTTCTTCATTTTGAATAATACGCTTTAGTTTCCAAAGATTTTCACAAAGTAACTGTGGCTTTGAGATAATGCAACTGATATTTCTACAAAGTGCATCTCTCGACGGCGTAAGCAAAGAGGGAGTATTCCAGCAAAGTGCAGATCTCGTTGAGATCATCACTGGGAGAAATCCTCAATGGTTTCCAGAAATGTTCTCAATATCACAGTGCTTTAGAGTTAATGAAGCTGACATTGCGGCAAAGTGCATATCTCGACGGTCCTAACAAACGGGGAGTGTTCCTGCAAACTGCAGATCTCGTTGCGTTTATCATTTTGAGAAATCCTCATTAGTTTTCAAAAAATTTCTCAATTCCTCAGTGGTTTTTAGACGTTAAAGCAGATCTTGAGGCAAAGTGCATATCTCGATGTCTCAAGCAAGCGGGGAGTACTGCTGCTGTGTGCAGAGCTCGTTGAGTTCATCATTATGAGTCACACACTTTCCTTTCCAAAGATTTCTTCAATGTTACAATGGATTTGAGATAATGAAGCTGATGTATCTACAGAGTGCATATCTCGACGGCGTAAGCAAGCAGGGAGTATTCCACTAAAGTGCAGCTCTCGTTGAGTTCATCATTAGGAGTAATCCTCAATGCTTTCCAGAAATGTTCTCAATGTCACAGTGCCTTTGAGGCAATGAAGCTGACATTGCTGCAATCTTCATATGTCGACGGTGCAAGGATGCAGGGAGTATTCCAGCAACCTGCAGATCCCCTTGAGTTCAGCATTTTGAGCAATCCTCTTTGGTTTCCAAACATTTCCTCAATGTCACAATGGCTTTGAGACAACGAAGCTGATTTTGAGTCAAAGTGCATATCTCGACCTGGGAAGGAAACAGGGAGTATTCCAGCAATGTGCAGATCTCGTGGAGTTCTTCATTTTGAATAATACGCTTTAGTTTCCAAAGATTTTCACAAAGTAACTGTGGCTTTGAGATAATGAAATTGACATTTCTACAAAGTGCATCTCTCGACGGCATAAGCAAAGAGGGAGTATTCCAGCAAAGTGCAGATCTCGTTGAGATCATCACTGGAAGAAATCCTCAATGGTTTCCAGAAATGTTCTCAATATCACAGTGCTTTTGAGACAATGAAGCTGACATTGCGGCAAAGTGCATATCTCGACGGTCCTAACAAACGGGGAGTGTTCCTGCAAACAGCAGATCTCGTTGCGTTTATCATTTTGAGAAATCCTCATTAGTTTCGAAAAAATGTCTGAATACCTCAGTGGTTTTTACACTTTAAAGCCGATCCTGAGGCAAAGTGCATATCTCGACAGCTCAAGCAAGCGGGGAGTACTGCTGCTGTCTGCAGAGCTCGTTGAGTTCATCATTATGAGTCACACACTTTCCTTTCCAAAGATTTATTCAATGTTACAATGGATTTGAGATAATGAAGCTGATGTTTCTACAGAGTGCATATGTCGACGGCGTAAGCAAGCAGGGAGTATTCCACTAAAGTGCAGCTCTCGTTGAGTTCATCATTAGGAGTAATACTCAATGGTTTCCAGAAATGTTCTCAATATCACAGTGCTTTAGAGTTAATGAAGCTGACATTGCGGCAAAGTGCATATCTCGACGGTCCTAACAAACGGGGAGTGTTCCTGCAAACTGCAGATCTCGTTGCGTTTATCATTTTGAGAAATCCTCATTAGTTTTCAAAAAATTTCTCAATTCCTCAGTGGTTTTTAGACGTTAAAGCAGATCTTGAGGCAAAGTGCATATCTCGACGGCTCAAGCAAGCGGGGAGTACTGCTGCTGTGTGCAGAGCTCGTTGAGTTCATCATTATGAGTCACACACTTTCCTTTCCAAAGATTTCTTCAATGTTACAATGGATTTGAGATAATGAAGCTGATGTATCTACAGAGTGCATATCTCGACGGCGTAAGCAAGCAGGGAGTATTCCACTAAAGTGCAGCTCTCGTTGAGTTCATCATTAGGAGTAATCCTCAATGCTTTCCAGAAATGTTCTCAATGTCACAGTGTCTTTGAGGCAATGAAGCTGACATTGCTGCAATCTTCATATGTCGACGGTGCAAGGATGCAGGGAGTATTCCAGCAACCTGCAGATCCCCTTGAGTTCAGCATTTTGAGCAATCCTCTTTGGTTTCCAAACATTTCCTCAATGTCACAATGGCTTTGAGACAACGAAGCTGATTTTGAGTCAAAGTGCATATCTGGACCTGGGAAGGAAACAGGGAGTATTCCAGCAATGTGCAGATCTCGTGGAGTTCTTCATTTTGAATAATACGCTTTAGTTTCCAAAGATTTTCACAAAGTAACTGTGGCTTTGAGATAATGAAATTGACATTTCTACAAAGTGCATCCCTCGACGGCATAAGCAAAGAGGGAGTATTCCAGCAAAGTGCAGATCTCGTTGAGATCATCACTGGAAGAAATCCTCAATGGTTTCCAGAAATGTTCTCAATATCACAGTGCTTTTGAGACAATGAAGCTGACATTGCGGCAAAGTGCATATCTCGACGGTCCTAACAAACGGGGAGTGTTCCTGCAAACAGCAGATCTCGTTGCGTTTATCATTTTGAGAAATCCTCATTAGTTTCGAAAAAATGTCTGAATACCTCAGTGGTTTTTACACTTTAAAGCCGATCCTGAGGCAAAGTGCATATCTCGACAGCTCAAGCAAGCGGGGAGTACTGCTGCTGTCTGCAGAGCTCGTTGAGTTCATCATTATGAGTCACACACTTTCCTTTCCAAAGATTTCTTCAATGTTACAATGGATTTGAGATAATGAAGCTGATGTTTCTACAGAGTGCTTATGTCGACCGCGTAAGCAAGCAGGGAGTATTCCACTAAAGTGCAGCTCTCGTTGAGTTCATCATTAGGAGTAATACTCAATGGTTTCCAGAAATGTTCTCAATATCACAGTGCTTTAGAGTTAATGAAGCTGACATTGCGGCAAAGTGCATATCTCGACGGTCCTAACAAATGGGGAGTGTTCCTGCAAACTGCAGATCTCGTTGCGTTTATCATTTTGAGAAATCCTCATTAGTTTTCAAAAAATTTCTCAATTCCTCAGTGGTTTTTAGACGTTAAAGCAGATCTTGAGGCAAAGTGCATATCTCGACGGCTCAAGCAAGCGGGGAGTACTGCTGCTGTGTTCAGAGCTCGTTGAGTTCATCATTATGAGTCACACACTTTCCTTTCCAAAGATTTCTTCAATGTTACAATGGATTTGAGATAATGAAGCTGATGTATCTACAGAGTGCATATCTCGACGGCGTAAGCAAGCAGGGAGTATTCCACTAAAGTGCAGCTCTCGTTGAGTTCATCATTAGGAGTAATCCTCAATGCTTTCCAGAAATGTTCTCAATGTCACGGTGCCTTTGAGGCAATGAAGCTGACATTGCTGCAATCTTCATATGTCGACGGTGCAAGGATGCAGGGAGTATTCCAGCAACCTGCAGATCCCCTTGAGTTCAGCATTTTGAGCAATACTCTTTGGTTTCCAAAGATTTCCTCAATGCCACAGTGGCTTTGAGACAATGAAGCTGATTTTGAGAGAAAGTGCATATCTGGACCTGGGAAGGAAACAGGGAGTATTCCAGCAATGTGCAGATCTCGTGGAGTTCTTCATTTTGAATAATACGCTTTAGTTTCCAAAGATTTTCACAAAGTAACTGTGGCTTTGAGATAATGAAATTGACATTTCTACAAAGTGCATCTCTCGACGGCATTAGCAAAGAGGGAGTATTCCAGCAAAGTGCAGATCTCGTTGAGATCATCACTGGGAGAAATCCTCAATGGTTTCCAGAAATGTTCTCAATATCACAGTGCTTTAGAGTTAATGAAGCTGACATTGCGGCAAAGTGCATATCTCGACGGTCCTAACAAACGGGGAGTGTTCCTGCAAACTGCAGATCTCGTTGCGTTTATCATTTTGAGAAATCCTCATTAGTATTCAAAAAATTTCTCAATTCCTCAGTGGTTTTTACACTTTAAAGCCGATCCTGAGGCAAAGTGCATATCTCGACAGCTCAAGCAAGCGGGGAGTACTGCTGCTGTCTGCAGAGCTCGTTGAGTTCATCATTATGAGTCACACACTTTCCTTTCCAAAGATTTCTTCAATGTTACAATGGATTTGAGATAATGAAGCTGATGTTTCTACAGAGTGCATATCTCGACGGCGTAAGCAAGCAGGGAGTATTCCACTAAAGTGCAGCTCTCGTTGAGTTCATCATTAGGAGTAATCCTCAATGGTTTCCAGAAATGTTCTCAATGTCACAGTGCCTTTGAGGCAATGAAGCTGACATTGCTGCAATCTTCATATGTCGACGGTGCAAGGATGCAGGGAGTATTCCAGCAACCTGCAGATCCCCTTGAGTTCAGCATTTTGAGCAATCCTCTTTGGTTTCCAAAGATTTCCTCAATGTCACAATGGCTTTGAGACAATGAAGCTGATTTTGAGAGAAAGTGCATATCTGGACCTGGGAAGGAAACAGGGAGTATTCCAGCAATGTGCAGATCTCGTGGAGTTCTTCATTTTGAATAATACGCTTTAGTTTCCAAAGATTTTCACAAAGTAACTGTGGCTTTGAGATAATGCAACTGATATTTCTACAAAGTGCATCTCTCGACGGCGTAAGCAAAGAGGGAGTATTCCAGCAAAGTGCAGATCTCGTTGAGATCATCACTGGGAGAAATCCTCAATGGTTTCCAGAAATGTTCTCAATATCACAGTGCTTTAGAGTTAATGAAGCTGACATTGCGGCAAAGTGCATATCTCGACGGTCCTAACAAACGGGGAGTGTTCCTGCAAACTGCAGATCTCGTTGCGTTTATCATTTTGAGAAATCCTCATTAGTTTTCAAAAAATTTCTCAATTCCTCAGTGGTTTTTAGACGTTAAAGCAGATCTTGAGGCAAAGTGCATATCTCGATGTCTCAAGCAAGCGGGGAGTACTGCTGCTGTGTGCAGAGCTCGTTGAGTTCATCATTATGAGTCACACACTTTCCTTTCCAAAGATTTCTTCAATGTTACAATGGATTTGAGATAATGAAGCTGATGTATCTACAGAGTGCATATCTCGACGGCGTAAGCAAGCAGGGAGTATTCCACTAAAGTGCAGCTCTCGTTGAGTTCATCATTAGGAGTAATCCTCAATGCTTTCCAGAAATGTTCTCAATGTCACAGTGCCTTTGAGGCAATGAAGCTGACATTGCTGCAATCTTCATATGTCGACGGTGCAAGGATGCAGGGAGTATTCCAGCAACCTGCAGATCCCCTTGAGTTCAGCATTTTGAGCAATCCTCTTTGGTTTCCAAACATTTCCTCAATGTCACAATGGCTTTGAGACAACGAAGCTGATTTTGAGTCAAAGTGCATATCTCGACCTGGGAAGGAAACAGGGAGTATTCCAGCAATGTGCAGATCTCGTGGAGTTCTTCATTTTGAATAATACGCTTTAGTTTCCAAAGATTTTCACAAAGTAACTGTGGCTTTGAGATAATGAAATTGACATTTCTACAAAGTGCATCTCTCGACGGCATAAGCAAAGAGGGAGTATTCCAGCAAAGTGCAGATCTCGTTGAGATCATCACTGGAAGAAATCCTCAATGGTTTCCAGAAATGTTCTCAATATCACAGTGCTTTTGAGACAATGAAGCTGACATTGCGGCAAAGTGCATATCTCGACGGTCCTAACAAACGGGGAGTGTTCCTGCAAACAGCAGATCTCGTTGCGTTTATCATTTTGAGAAATCCTCATTAGTTTCGAAAAAATGTCTGAATACCTCAGTGGTTTTTACACTTTAAAGCCGATCCTGAGGCAAAGTGCATATCTCGACAGCTCAAGCAAGCGGGGAGTACTGCTGCTGTCTGCAGAGCTCGTTGAGTTCATCATTATGAGTCACACACTTTCCTTTCCAAAGATTTATTCAATGTTACAATGGATTTGAGATAATGAAGCTGATGTTTCTACAGAGTGCATATGTCGACGGCGTAAGCAAGCAGGGAGTATTCCACTAAAGTGCAGCTCTCGTTGAGTTCATCATTAGGAGTAATACTCAATGGTTTCCAGAAATGTTCTCAATATCACAGTGCTTTAGAGTTAATGAAGCTGACATTGCGGCAAAGTGCATATCTCGACGGTCCTAACAAACGGGGAGTGTTCCTGCAAACTGCAGATCTCGTTGCGTTTATCATTTTGAGAAATCCTCATTAGTTTTCAAAAAATTTCTCAATTCCTCAGTGGTTTTTAGACGTTAAAGCAGATCTTGAGGCAAAGTGCATATCTCGACGGCTCAAGCAAGCGGGGAGTACTGCTGCTGTGTGCAGAGCTCGTTGAGTTCATCATTATGAGTCACACACTTTCCTTTCCAAAGATTTCTTCAATGTTACAATGGATTTGAGATAATGAAGCTGATGTATCTACAGAGTGCATATCTCGACGGCGTAAGCAAGCAGGGAGTATTCCACTAAAGTGCAGCTCTCGTTGAGTTCATCATTAGGAGTAATCCTCAATGCTTTCCAGAAATGTTCTCAATGTCACAGTGTCTTTGAGGCAATGAAGCTGACATTGCTGCAATCTTCATATGTCGACGGTGCAAGGATGCAGGGAGTATTCCAGCAACCTGCAGATCCCCTTGAGTTCAGCATTTTGAGCAATCCTCTTTGGTTTCCAAACATTTCCTCAATGTCACAATGGCTTTGAGACAACGAAGCTGATTTTGAGTCAAAGTGCATATCTGGACCTGGGAAGGAAACAGGGAGTATTCCAGCAATGTGCAGATCTCGTGGAGTTCTTCATTTTGAATAATACGCTTTAGTTTCCAAAGATTTTCACAAAGTAACTGTGGCTTTGAGATAATGAAATTGACATTTCTACAAAGTGCATCCCTCGACGGCATAAGCAAAGAGGGAGTATTCCAGCAAAGTGCAGATCTCGTTGAGATCATCACTGGAAGAAATCCTCAATGGTTTCCAGAAATGTTCTCAATATCACAGTGCTTTTGAGACAATGAAGCTGACATTGCGGCAAAGTGCATATCTCGACGGTCCTAACAAACGGGGAGTGTTCCTGCAAACTGCAGATCTCGTTGCGTTTATCATTTTGAGAAATCCTCATTAGTTTCGAAAAAATGTCTGAATACCTCAGTGGTTTTTACACTTTAAAGCCGATCCTGAGGCAAAGTGCATATCTCGACAGCTCAAGCAAGCGGGGAGTACTGCTGCTGTCTGCAGAGCTCGTTGAGTTCATCATTATGAGTCACACACTTTCCTTTCCAAAGATTTCTTCAATGTTACAATGGATTTGAGATAATGAAGCTGATGTTTCTACAGAGTGCTTATGTCGACCGCGTAAGCAAGCAGGGAGTATTCCACTAAAGTGCAGCTCTCGTTGAGTTCATCATTAGGAGTAATACTCAATGGTTTCCAGAAATGTTCTCAATATCACAGTGCTTTAGAGTTAATGAAGCTGACATTGCGGCAAAGTGCATATCTCGACGGTCCTAACAAATGGGGAGTGTTCCTGCAAACTGCAGATCTCGTTGCGTTTATCATTTTGAGAAATCCTCATTAGTTTTCAAAAAATTTCTCAATTCCTCAGTGGTTTTTAGACGTTAAAGCAGATCTTGAGGCAAAGTGCATATCTCGACGGCTCAAGCAAGCGGGGAGTACTGCTGCTGTGTTCAGAGCTCGTTGAGTTCATCATTATGAGTCACACACTTTCCTTTCCAAAGATTTCTTCAATGTTACAATGGATTTGAGATAATGAAGCTGATGTATCTACAGAGTGCATATCTCGACGGCGTAAGCAAGCAGGGAGTATTCCACTAAAGTGCAGCTCTCGTTGAGTTCATCATTAGGAGTAATCCTCAATGCTTTCCAGAAATGTTCTCAATGTCACAGTGCCTTTGAGGCAATGAAGCTGACATTGCTGCAATCTTCATATGTCGACGGTGCAAGGATGCAGGGAGTATTCCAGCAACCTGCAGATCCCCTTGAGTTCAGCATTTTGAGCAATCCTCTTTGGTTTCCAAAGATTTCCTCAATGTCACAATGGCTTTGAGACAACGAAGCTGATTTTGAGTCAAAGTGCATATCTCGACCTGGGAAGGAAACAGGGAGTATTCCAGCAATGTGCAGATCTCGTGGAGTTCTTCATTTTGAATAATACGCTTTAGTTTCCATGGATTTTCACAAAGTAACTGTGGCTTTGAGATAATGAAATTGACATTTCTACAAAGTGCATCTCTCGACGGCATAAGCAAAGAGGGAGTATTCCAGCAAAGTGCAGATCTCGTTGAGATCATCACTGGAAGAAATCTTCAATGGTTTCCAGAAATGTTCTCAATATCACAGTGCTTTTGAGACAATGAAGCTGACATTGCGGCAAAGTGCATATCTTGACGGTCCTAACAAACGGGGAGTGTTCCTGCAAACAGCAGATCTCGTTGCGTTTATCATTTTGAGAAATCCTCATTAGTTTCGAAACAATGTCTGAATACCTCAGTGGTTTTTACACTTTAAAGCCGATCCTGAGGCAAAGTGCATATCTCGACAGCTCAAGCAAGCGGGGAGTACTGCTGCTGTCTGCAGAGCTCGTTGAGTTCATCATTATGTGTCACACACTTTCCTTTCCAAAGATTTCTTCAATGTTACAATGGATTTGAGATAATGAATCTGATGTTTCTACAGAGTGCATATCTCGACGGCGTAAGCAAGCAGGGAGTATTCCACTAAAGTGCAGCTCTCGTTGAGTTCATCATTAGGAGTAATCCTCAATGGTTTCCAGAAATGTTCTCAATGTCACAGTGCCTTTGAGGCAATGAAGCTGACATTGCTGCAATCTTCATATCTCGACGGTGCAAGGATGCAGGGAGTATTCCAGCAACCTGCAGATCCCCTTGAGTTCAGCATTTTGAGCAATCCTCTTTGGTTTCCAAAGATTTCCTCAATGTCACAATGGCTTTGAGACAATGAAGATGATTTTGAGAGAAAGTGCATATCTGGACCTGGGAAGGAAACAGGGAGTATTCCAGCAATGTGCAGATCTCGTGGAGTTCTTCATTTTGAATAATACGCTTTAGTTTCCAAAGATTTTCACAAAGTAACTGTGGCTTTGAGATAATGAAACTGATATTTCTACAAAGTGCATCTCTCGATGGCGTAAGCAAAGAGGGAGTATTCCAGCAAAGTGCAGATCTCGTTGAGATCATCACTAGGAGAAATCCTCAATGGTTTCCAGAAATGTTCTCAATATCACAGTGCTTTAGAGTTAATGAAGCTGACATTGCGGCAAAGTGCATATCTCGACGGTCCTAACAAACGGGGAGTGTTCCTGCAAACTGCAGATCTCGTTGCGTTTATCATTTTGAGAAATCCTCATTAGTATTCAAAAAATTTCTCAATTCCTCAGTGGTTTTTAGACGTTAAAGCAGATCTTGAGGCAAAGTGCATCTCTCGACGGCTCAAGCAAGCGGGGAGAACTGCTGCTGTGTGCAGAGCTCGTTGAGTTCATCATTATGAGTCACACACTTTCCTTTCCAAAGATTTCTTCAATGTTACAATGGATTTGAGATAATGAAGCTGATGTATCTACAGAGTGCATATCTCGACGGCGTAAGCAAGCAGGGAGTATTCCACTAAAGTGCAGCTCTCGTTGAGTTCATCATTAGGAGTAATCCTCAATGCTTTCCAGAAATGTTCTCAATGTCACAGTGCCTTTGAGGCAATGAAGCTGACATTGCTGCAATCTTCATATGTCGACGGTGCAAGGATGCAGGGAGTATTCCAGCAACCTGCAGATCCCCTTGAGTTCAGCATTTTGAGCAATCCTCTTTGGTTTCCAAACATTTCCTCAATGTCACAATGGCTTTGAGAACAACGAAGCTGATTTTGAGTCAAAGTGCATATCTCGACCTGGGAAGGAAACAGGGAGTATTCCAGCAATGTGCAGATCTCGTGGAGTTCTTCATTTTGAATAATACGCTTTAGTTTCCAATGATTTTCACAAAGTAACTGTGGCTTTGAGATAATGAAATTGACATTTCTACAAAGTGCATCTCTCGACGGCATAAGCAAAGAGGGAGTATTCCAGCAAAGTGCAGATCTCGTTGAGATCATCACTGGAAGAAATCCTCAATGGTTTCCAGAAATGTTCTCAATATCACAGTGCTTTTGAGACAATGAAGCTGACATTGCGGCAAAGTGCATATCTTGACGGTCCTAACAAACGGGGAGTGTTCCTGCAAACAGCAGATCTCGTTGCGTTTATCATTTTGAGAAATCCTCATTAGTTTCGAAAAAATGTCTGAATACCTCAGTGGTTTTTACACTTTAAAGCCGATCCTGAGGCAAAGTGCATATCTCGACAGCTCAAGCAAGCGGGGAGTACTGCTGCTGTCTGCAGAGCTCGTTGAGTTCATCATTATGAGTCACACACTTTCCTTTCCAAAGATTTCTTCAATGTTACAATGGATTTGAGATAATGAAGCTGATGTTTCTACAGAGTGCATATCTCGACGGCGTAAGCAAGCAGGGAGTATTCCACTAAAGTGCAGCTCTCGTTGAGTTCATCATTAGGAGTAATCCTCAATGCTTTCCAGAAATGTTCTCAATGTCACAGTGCCTTTGAGGCAATGAAGCTGACATTGCTGCAATCTTCATATGTCGACGGTGCAAGGATGCAGGGAGTATTCCAGCAACCTGCAGATCCCCTTGAGTTCAGCATTTTGAGCAATACTCTTTGGTTTCCAAAGATTTCCTCAATGCCACAGTGGCTTTGAGACAATGAAGCTGATTTTGAGAGAAAGTGCATATCTTGACCTGGGAAGGAAACAGGGAGTATTCCAGCAATGTGCAGATCTCGTGGAGTTCTTCATTTTGAATAATACGCTTTAGTTTCCAAAGATTTTCACAAAGTAACTGTGGCTTTGAGATAATGAAACTGATATTTCTACAAAGTGCATCTCTCGATGGCGTAAGCAAAGAGGGAGTATTCCAGCAAAGTGCAGATCTCGTTGAGATCATCACTGGGAGAAATCCTCAATGGTTTCCAGAAATGTTCTCAATATCACAGTGCTTTAGAGTTAATGAAGCTGACATTGCGGCAAAGTGCATATCTCGACGGTCCTAACAAACGGGGAGTGTTCCTGCAAACTGCAGATCTCGTTGCGTTTATCATTTTGAGAAATCCTCATTAGTATTCAAAAAATTTCTCAATTCCTCAGTGGTTTTTAGACGTTAAAGCAGATCTTGAGGCAAAGTGCATATCTCGACGGCTCAAGCAAGCGGGGAGAACTGCTGCTGTGTGCAGAGCTCGTTGACTTCAGCATTATGAGTCACACACTTTCCTTTCCAAAGATTTCTTCAATGTTACAATGGATTTGAGATAATGAAGCTGATGTATCTACAGAGTGCATATCTCGACGGCGTAAGCAAGCAGGGAGTATTCCACTAAAGTGCAGCTCTCGTTGAGTTCATCATTAGGAGTAATCCTCAATGCTTTCCAGAAATGTTCTCAATGTCACAGTGCCTTTGAGGCAATGAAGCTGACATTGCTGCAATCTTCATATGTCGACGGTGCAAGGATGCAGGGAGTATTCCAGCAACCTGCAGATCCCCTTGAGTTCAGCATTTTGAGCAATCCTCTTTGGTTTCCAAACATTTCCTCAATGTCACAATGGCTTTGAGACAACGAAGCTGATTTTGAGTCAAAGTGCATATCTCGACCTGGGAAGGAAACAGGGAGTATTCCAGCAATGTGCAGATCTCGTGGAGTTCTTCATTTTGAATAATACGCTTTAGTTTCCAAAGATTTTCACAAAGTAACTGTGGCTTTGAGATAATGAAATTCACATTTCTACAAAGTGCATCTCTCGACGGCATAAGCAAAGAGGGAGTATTCCAGCAAAGTGCAGATCTCGTTGAGATCATCACTGGAAGATATCCTCAATGGTTTCCAGAAATGTTCTCAATATCACAGTGCTTTTGAGACAATGAAGCTGACATTGCGGCAAAGTGCATATCTCGACGGTCCTAACAAACGGGGAGTGTTCCTGCAAACAGCAGATCTCGTTGCGTTTATCATTTTGAGAAATCCTCATTAGTTTCGAAAAAATGTCTGAATACCTCAGTGGTTTTTACACTTTAAAGCCGATCCTGAGGCAAAGTGCATATCTCGACAGCTCAAGCAAGCGGGGAGTACTGCTGCTGTCTGCAGAGCTCGTTGAGTTCATCATTATGAGTCACACACTTTCCTTTCCAAAGATTTCTTCAATGTTACAATGGATTTGAGATAATGAAGCTGATGTTTCTACAGAGTGCATATCTCGACGGCGTAAGCAAGCAGGGAGTATTCCACTAAAGTGCAGCTCTCGTTGAGTTCATCATTAGGAGTAATCCTCAATGCTTTCCAGAAATGTTCTCAATGTCACAGTGCCTTTGAGGCAATGAAGCTGACATTGCTGCAATCTTCATATCTCGACGGTGCAAGGATGCAGGGAGTATTCCAGCAACCTGCAGATCCCCTTGAGTTCAGCATTTTGAGCAATCCTCTTTGGTTTCCAAAGATTTCCTCAATGTCACAATGGCTTTGAGACAATGAAGCTGATTTTGAGAGAAAGTGCATATCTGGACCTGGGAAGGAAACAGGGAGTATTCCAGCAATGTGCAGATCTCGTGGAGTTCTTCATTTTGAATAATACGCTTTAGTTTCCAAAGATTTTCACAAAGTAACTGTGGCTTTGAGATAATGCAACTGATATTTCTACAAAGTGCATCTCTCGACGGCGTAAGCAAAGAGGGAGTATTCCAGCAAAGTGCAGATCTCGTTGAGATCATCACTGGGAGAAATCCTCAATGGTTTCCAGAAATGTTCTCAATATCACAGTGCTTTAGAGTTAATGAAGCTGACATTGCGGCAAAGTGCATATCTCGACGGTCCTAACAAACGGGGAGTGTTCCTGCAAACTGCAGATCTCGTTGCGTTTATCATTTTGAGAAATCCTCATTAGTTTTCAAAAAATTTCTCAATTCCTCAGTGGTTTTTAGACGTTAAAGCAGATCTTGAGGCAAAGTGCATATCTCGATGGCTCAAGCAAGCGGGGAGTACTGCTGCTGTGTGCAGAGCTCGTTGAGTTCATCATTATGAGTCACACACTTTCCTTTCCAAAGATTTCTTCAATGTTACAATGGATTTGAGATAATGAAGCTGATGTATCTACAGAGTGCATATCTCGACGGCGTAAGCAAGCAGGGAGTATTCCACTAAAGTGCAGCTCTCGTTGAGTTCATCATTAGGAGTAATCCTCAATGCTTTCCAGAAATGTTCTCAATGTCACAGTGCCTTTGAGGCAATGAAGCTGACATTGCTGCAATCTTCATATGTCGACGGTGCAAGGATGCAGGGAGTATTCCAGCAACCTGCAGATCCCCTTGAGTTCAGCATTTTGAGCAATCCTCTTTGGTTTCCAAACATTTCCTCAATGTCACAATGGCTTTGAGACAACGAAGCTGATTTTGAGTCAAAGTGCATATCTCGACCTAGGAAGGAAACAGGGAGTATTCAGGCAATGTGCAGATCTCGTGGAGTTCTTCATTTTGAATAATACGCTTTAGTTTCCAAAGATTTTCACAAAGTAACTGTGGCTTTGAGATAATGAAATTGACATTTCTACAAAGTGCATCTCTCGACGGCATAAGCAAAGAGGGAGTATTCCAGCAAAGTGCAGATCTCGTTGAGATCATCACTGGAAGAAATCCTCAATGGTTTCCAGAAATGTTCTCAATATCACAGTGCTTTTGAGACAATGAAGCTGACATTGCGGCAAAGTGCATATCTCGACGGTCCTAACAAGCGGGGAGTGTTCCTGCAAACAGCAGATCTCGTTGCGTTTATCATTTTGAGAAATCCTCATTAGTTTCGAAAAAATGTCTGAATACCTCAGTGGTTTTTACACTTTAAAGCCGATCCTGAGGCAAAGTGCATATCTCGACAGCTCAAGCAAGCGGGGAGTACTGCTGCTGTCTGCAGAGCTCGTTGAGTTCATCATTATGAGTCACACACTTTCCTTTCCAAAGATTTCTTCAATGTTACAATGGATTTGAGATAATGAAGCTGATGTTTCTACAGAGTGCATATCTCGACGGCATAAGCAAGCAGGGAGTATTCCACTAAAGTGCAGCTCTCGTTGAGTTCATCATTAGGAGTAATACTCAATGGTTTCCAGAAATGTTCTCAATATCACAGTGCTTTAGAGTTAATGAAGCTGACATTGCGGCAAAGTGCATATCTCGACGGTCCTAACAAACGGGGAGTGTTCCTGCAAACTGCAGATCTCGTTGCGTTTATCATTTTGAGAAATCCTCATTAGTTTTCAAAAAATTTCTCAATTCCTCAGTGGTTTTTAGACGTTAAAGCAGATCTTGAGGCAAAGTGCATATCTCGACGGCTCAAGCAAGCGGGGAGTACTGCTGCTGTGTGCAGAGCTCGTTGAGTTCATCATTATGAGTCACACACTTTCCTTTCCAAAGATTTCTTCAATGTTACAATGGATTTGAGATAATGAAGCTGATGTATCTACAGAGTGCATATCTCGACGGCGTAAGCAAGCAGGGAGTATTCCACTAAAGTGCAGCTCTCGTTGAGTTCATCATTAGGAGTAATCCTCAATGGTTTCCAGAAATGTTCTCAATGTCACAGTGCCTTTGAGGCAATGAAGCTGACATTGCTGCAATCTTCATATGTCGACGGTGCAAGGATGCAGGGAGTATTCCAGCAACCTGCAGATCCCCTTGAGTTCAGCATTTTGAGCAATCCTCTTTGGTTTCCAAACATTTCCTCAATGTCACAATGGCTTTGAGACAACGAAGCTGATTTTGAGTCAAAGTGCATATCTGGACCTGGGAAGGAAACAGGGAGTATTCCAGCAATGTGCAGATCTCGTGGAGTTCTTCATTTTGAATAATACGCTTTAGTTTCCAAAGATTTTCACAAAATAACTGTGGCTTTGAGATAATGAAATTGACATTTCTACAAAGTGCATCTCTCGACGGCATAAGCAAAGAGGGAGTATTCCAGCAAAGTGCAGATCTCGTTGAGATCATCACTGGAAGAAATCCTCAATGGTTTCCAGAAATGTTCTCAATATCACAGTGCTTTTGAGACAATGAAGCTGACATTGCGGCAAAGTGCATATCTCGACGGTCCTAACAAGCGGGGAGTGTTCCTGCAAACAGCAGATCTCGTTGCGTTTATCATTTTGAGAAATCCTCATTAGTTTCGAAAAAATGTCTGAATACCTCAGTGGTTTTTACACTTTAAAGCCGATCCTGAGGCAAAGTGCATATCTCGACAGCTCAAGCAAGCGGGGAGTACTGCTGCTGTCTGCAGAGCTCGTTGAGTTCATCATTATGAGTCACACACTTTCCTTTCCAAAGATTTCTTCAATGTTACAATGGATTTGAGATAATGAAGCTGATGTTTCTACAGAGTGCATATCTCGACGGCGTAAGCAAGCAGGGAGTATTCCACTAAAGTGCAGCTCTCGTTGAGTTCATCATTAGGAGTAATCCTCAATGCTTTCCAGAAATGTTCTCAATGTCACAGTGCCTTTGAGGCAATGAAGCTGACATTGCTGCAATCTTCATATGTCGACGGTGCAAGGATGCAGGGAGTATTCCAGCAACCTGCAGATCCCCTTGAGTTCAGCATTTTGAGCAATCCTCTTTGGTTTCCAAAGATTTCCTCAATGCCACAGTGGCTTTGAGACAATGAAGCTGATTTTGAGAGAAAGTGCATATCTGGACCTGGGAAGGAAACAGGGAGTATTCCAGCAATGTGCAGATCTCGTGGAGTTCTTCATTTTGAATAATACGCTTTAGTTTCCAAAGATTTTCAAAAAGTAACTGTGGCTTTGAGATAATGCAACTGATATTTCTACAAAGTGCATCTCTCGACGGCGTAAGCAAAGAGGGAGTATTCCAGCAAAGTGCAGATCTCGTTGAGATCATCACTGGGAGAAATCCTCAATGGTTTCCAGAAATGTTCTCAATATCACAGTGCTTTAGAGTTAATGAAGCTGACATTGCGGCAAAGTGCATATCTCGACGGTCCTAACAAACGGGGAGTGTTCCTGCAAACTGCAGATCTCGTTGCGTTTATCATTTTGAGAAATCCTCATTAGTTTTCAAAAAATTTCTCAATTCCTCAGTGGTTTATAGACGTTAAAGCAGATCTTGAGGCAAAGTGCATATCTCGATGGCTCAAGCAAGCGGGGAGTACTGCTGCTGTGTGCAGAGCTCGTTGAGTTCATCATTATGAGTCACACACTTTCCTTTCCAAAGATTTCTTCAATGTTACAATGGATTTGAGATAATGAAGCTGATGTATCTACAGAGTGCATATCTCGACGGCGTAAGCAAGCAGGGAGTATTCCACTAAAGTGCAGCTCTCGTTGAGTTCATCATTAGGAGTAATCCTCAATGGTTTCCAGAAATGTTCTCAATGTCACAGTGCCTTTGAGGCAATGAAGCTGACATTGCTGCAATCTTCATATCTCGACGGTGCAAGGATGCAGGGAGTATTCCAGCAACCTGCAGATCCCCTTGAGTTCAGCATTTTGAGCAATCCTCTTTGGTTTCCAAAGATTTCCTCAATGTCACAATGGCTTTGAGACAACGAAGCTGATTTTGAGTCAAAGTGCATATCTCGACCTGGGAAGGAAACAGTGAGTATTCCAGCAATGTGCAGATCTCGTGGAGTTCTTCATTTTGAATAATACGCTTTAGTTTCCAAAGATTTTCACAAAGTAACTGTGGCTTTGAGATAATGAAATTGACATTTCTACCAAGTGCATCTCTCGACGGCATAAGCAAAGAGGGAGTATTCCAGCAAAGTGCAGATCTCGTTGAGATCATCACTGGAAGAAATCCTCAATGGTTTCCAGAAATGTTCTCAATATCACAGTGCTTTTGAGACAATGAAGCTGACATTGCGGCAAAGTGCATATCTCGACGGTCCTAACAAACGGGGAGTGTTCCTGCAAACAGCAGATCTCGTTGCGTTTATCATTTTGAGAAATCCTCATTAGTTTCGAAAAAATGTCTGAATACCTCAGTGGTTTTTACACTTTAAAGCCGATCCTGAGGCAAAGTGCATATCTCGACAGCTCAAGCAAGCGGGGAGTACTGCTGCTGTGTGCAGAGCTCGTTGAGTTCATCATTATGAGTCACACACTTTCCTTTCCAAAGATTTCTTCAATGTTACAATGGATTTGAGATAATGAAGCTGATGTATCTACAGAGTGCATATCTCGACGGCGTAAGCAAGCAGGGAGTATTCCACTAAAGTGCAGCTCTCGTTGAGTTCATCATTAGGAGTAATCCTCAATGCTTTCCAGAAATGTTCTCAATGTCACAGTGCCTTTGAGGCAATGAAGCTGACATTGCTGCAATCTTCATATGTCGACGGTGCAAGGATGCAGGGAGTATTCCAGCAACCTGCAGATCCCCTTGAGTTCAGCATTTTGAGCAATCCTCTTTGGTTTCCAAACATTTCCTCAATGTCACAATGGCTTTGAGACAACGAAGCTGATTTTGAGTCAAAGTGCATATCTGGACCTGGGAAGGAAACAGGGAGTATTCCAGCAATGTGCAGATCTCGTGGAGTTCTTCATTTTGAATAATACGCTTTAGTTTCCAAAGATTTTCACAAAGTAACTGTGGCTTTGAGATAATGAAATTGACATTTCTACAAAGTGCATCTCTCGACGGCATTAGCAAAGAGGGAGTATTCCAGCAAAGTGCAGATCTCGTTGAGATCATCACTGGAAGAAATCCTCAATGGTTTCCAGAAATGTTCTCAATATCACAGTGCTTTTGAGACAATGAAGCTGACATTGCGGCAAAGTGCATATCTCGACGGTCCTAACAAGCGGGGAGTGTTCCTGCAAACAGCAGATCTCGTTGCGTTTATCATTTTGAGAAATCCTCATTAGTTTCGAAAAAATGTCTGAATACCTCAGTGGTTTTTACACTTTAAAGCCGATCCTGAGGCAAAGTGCATATCTCGACAGCTCAAGCAAGCGGGGAGTACTGCTGCTGTCTGCAGAGCTCGTTGAGTTCATCATTATGAGTCACACACTTTCCTTTCCAAAGATTTCTTCAATGTTACAATGGATTTGAGATAATGAAGCTGATGTTTCTACAGAGTGCATATCTCGACGGCGTAAGCAAGCAGGGAGTATTCCACTAAAGTGCAGCTCTCGTTGAGTTCATCATTAGGAGTAATCCTCAATGCTTTCCAGAAATGTTCTCAATGTCACAGTGCCTTTGAGGCAATGAAGCTGACATTGCTGCAATCTTCATATCTCGACGGTGCAAGGATGCAGGGAGTATTCCAGCAACCTGCAGATCCCCTTGAGTTCAGCATTTTGAGCAATCCTCTTTGGTTTCCAAAGATTTCCTCAATGCCACAGTGGCTTTGAGACAATGAAGCTGATTTTGAGAGAAAGTGCATATCTGGACCTGGGAAGGAAACAGGGAGTATTCCAGCAATGTGCAGATCTCGTGGAGTTCTTCATTTTGAATAATACGCTTTAGTTTCCAAAGATTTTCAAAAAGTAACTGTGGCTTTGAGATAATGCAACTGATATTTCTACAATGTGCATCTCTCGACGGCGTAAGCAAAGAGGGAGTATTCCAGCAAAGTGCAGATCTCGTTGAGATCATCACTGGGAGAAATCCTCAATGGTTTCCAGAAATGTTCTCAATATCACAGTGCTTTAGAGTTAATGAAGCTGACATTGCGGCAAAGTGCATATCTCGACGGTCCTAACAAACGGGGAGTGTTCCTGCAAACTGCAGATCTCGTTGCGTTTATCATTTTGAGAAATCCTCATTAGTTTTCAAAAAATTTCTCAATTCCTCAGTGGTTTATAGACGTTAAAGCAGATCTTGAGGCAAAGTGCATATCTCGATGGCTCAAGCAAGCGGGGAGTACTGCTGCTGTGTGCAGAGCTCGTTGACTTCAGCATTATGAGTCACACACTTTCCTTTCCAAAGATTTCTTCAATGTTACAATGGATTTGAGATAATGAAGCTGATGTATCTACAGAGTGCATATCTCGACGGCGTAAGCAAGCAGGGAGTATTCCACTAAAGTGCAGCTCTCGTTGAGTTCATCATTAGGAGTAATCCTCAATGGTTTCCAGAAATGTTCTCAATGTCACAGTGCCTTTGAGGCAATGAAGCTGACATTGCTGCAATCTTCATATGTCGACGGTGCAAGGATGCAGGGAGTATTCCAGCAACCTGCAGATCCCCTTGAGTTCAGCATTTTGAGCAATCCTCTTTGGTTTCCAAACATTTCCTCAATGTCACAATGGCTTTGAGACAACGAAGCTGATTTTGAGTCAAAGTGCATATCTCGACCTGGGAAGGAAACAGGGAGTATTCCAGCAATGTGCAGATCTCGTGGAGTTCTTCATTTTGAATAATACGCTTTAGTTTCCAAAGATTTTCACAAAGTAACTGTGGCTTTGAGATAATGAAATTGACATTTCTACAAAGTGCATCTCTCGACGGCATAAGCAAAGAGGGAGTATTCCAGCAAAGTGCAGATCTCGTTGAGATCATCACTGGAAGAAATCCTCAATGGTTTCCAGAAATGTTCTCAATATCACAGTGCTTTTGAGACAATGAAGCTGACATTGCGGCAAAGTGCATATCTCGACGGTCCTAACAAGCGGGGAGTGTTCCTGCAAACAGCAGATCTCGTTGCGTTTATCATTTTGAGAAATCCTCATTAGTTTCGAAAAAATGTCTGAATACCTCAGTGGTTTTTACACTTTAAAGCCGATCCTGAGGCAAAGTGCATATCTCGACAGCTCAAGCAAGCGGGGAGTACTGCTGCTGTCTGCAGAGCTCGTTGAGTTCATCATTATGAGTCACACACTTTCCTTTCCAAAGATTTCTTCAATGTTACAATGGATTTGAGATAATGAAGCTGATGTTTCTACAGAGTGCATATCTCGACGGCATAAGCAAGCAGGGAGTATTCCACTAAAGTGCAGCTCTCGTTGAGTTCATCATTAGGAGTAATACTCAATGGTTTCCAGAAATGTTCTCAATATCACAGTGCTTTAGAGTTAATGAAGCTGACATTGCGGCAAAGTGCATATCTCGACGGTCCTAACAAACGGGGAGTGTTCCTGCAAACTGCAGATCTCGTTGCGTTTATCATTTTGAGAAATCCTCATTAGTTTTCAAAAAATTTCTCAATTCCTCAGTGGTTTTTAGACGTTAAAGCAGATCTTGAGGCAAAGTGCATATCTCGACGGCTCAAGCAAGCGGGGAGTACTGCTGCTGTGTGCAGAGCTCGTTGAGTTCATCATTATGAGTCACACACTTTCCTTTCCAAAGATTTCTTCAATGTTACAATGGATTTGAGATAATGAAGCTGATGTATCTACAGAGTGCATATCTCGACGGCGTAAGCAAGCAGGGAGTATTCCACTAAAGTGCAGCTCTCGTTGAGTTCATCATTAGGAGTAATCCTCAATGGTTTCCAGAAATGTTCTCAATGTCACAGTGCCTTTGAGGCAATGAAGCTGACATTGCTGCAATCTTCATATGTCGACGGTGCAAGGATGCAGGGAGTATTCCAGCAACCTGCAGATCCCCTTGAGTTCAGCATTTTGAGCAATCCTCTTTGGTTTCCAAACATTTCCTCAATGTCACAATGGCTTTGAGACAACGAAGCTGATTTTGAGTCAAAGTGCATATCTCGACCTGGGAAGGAAACAGGGAGTATTCCAGCAATGTGCAGATCTCGTGGAGTTCTTCATTTTGAATAATACGCTTTAGTTTCCAAAGATTTTCACAAAGTAACTGTGGCTTTGAGATAATGAAATTGACATTTCTACAAAGTGCATCTCTCGACGGCATAAGCAAAGAGGGAGTATTCCAGCAAAGTGCAGATCTCGTTGAGATCATCACTGGAAGAAATCCTCAATGGTTTCCAGAAATGTTCTCAATATCACAGTGCTTTTGAGACAATGAAGCTGACATTGCGGCAAAGTGCATATCTCGACGGTCCTAACAAGCGGGGAGTGTTCCTGCAAACAGCAGATCTCGTTGCGTTTATCATTTTGAGAAATCCTCATTAGTTTCGAAAAAATGTCTGAATACCTCAGTGGTTTTTACACTTTAAAGCCGATCCTGAGGCAAAGTGCATATCTCGACAGCTCAAGCAAGCGGGGAGTACTGCTGCTGTCTGCAGAGCTCGTTGAGTTCATCATTATGAGTCACACACTTTCCTTTCCAAAGATTTCTTCAATGTTACAATGGATTTGAGATAATGAAGCTGATGTTTCTACAGAGTGCATATCTCGACGGCGTAAGCAAGCAGGGAGTATTCCACTAAAGTGCAGCTCTCGTTGAGTTCATCATTAGGAGTAATCCTCAATGCTTTCCAGAAATGTTCTCAATGTCACAGTGCCTTTGAGGCAATGAAGCTGACATTGCTGCAATCTTCATATGTCGACGGTGCAAGGATGCAGGGAGTATTCCAGCAACCTGCAGATCCCCTTGAGTTCAGCATTTTGAGCAATCCTCTTTGGTTTCCAAAGATTTCCTCAATGCCACAGTGGCTTTGAGACAATGAAGCTGATTTTGAGAGAAAGTGCATATCTGGACCTGGGAAGGAAACAGGGAGTATTCCAGCAATGTGCAGATCTCGTGGAGTTCTTCATTTTGAATAATACGCTTTAGTTTCCAAAGATTTTCACAAAGTAACTGTGGCTTTGAGATAATGCAACTGATGTTTCTACAAAGTGCATCTCTCGACGGCGTAAGCAAAGAGGGAGTATTCCAGCAAAGTGCAGATCTCGTTGAGATCATCACTGGGAGAAATCCTCAATGGTTTCCAGAAATGTTCTCAATATCACAGTGCTTTAGAGTTAATGAAGCTGACATTGCGGCAAAGTGCATATCTCGACGGTCCTAACAAACGGGGAATGTTCCTGCAAACTGCAGATCTCGTTGCGTTTATCATTTTGAGAAATCCTCATTAGTTTTCAAAAAATTTCTCAATTCCTCAGTGGTTTATAGACGTTAAAGCAGATCTTGAGGCAAAGTGCATATCTCGATGGCTCAAGCAAGCGGGGAGTACTGCTGCTGTGTGCAGAGCTCGTTGAGTTCATCATTATGAGTCACACACTTTCCTTTCCAAAGATTTCTTCAATGTTACAATGGATTTGAGATAATGAAGCTGATGTATCTACAGAGTGCATATCTCGACGGCGTAAGCAAGCAGGGAGTATTCCACTAAAGTGCAGCTCTCGTTGAGTTCATCATTAGGAGTAATCCTCAATGGTTTCCAGAAATGTTCTCAATGTCACAGTGCCTTTGAGGCAATGAAGCTGACATTGCTGCAATCTTCATATGTCGACGGTGCAAGGATGCAGGGAGTATTCCAGCAACCTGCAGATCCCCTTGAGTTCAGCATTTTGAGCAATCCTCTTTGGTTTCCAAACATTTCCTCAATGTCACAATGGCTTTGAGACAACGAAGCTGATTTTGAGTCAAAGTGCATATCTCGACCTGGGAAGGAAACAGGGAGTATTCCAGCAATGTGCAGATCTCGTGGAGTTCTTCATTTTGAATAATACGCTTTAGTTTCCAAAGATTTTCACAAAGTAACTGTGGCTTTGAGATAATGAAATTGACATTTCTACAAAGTGCATCTCTCGACGGCATAAGCAAAGAGGGAGTATTCCAGCAAAGTGCAGATCTCGTTGAGATCATCACTGGAAGAAATCCTCAATGGTTTCCAGAAATGTTCTCAATATCACAGTGCTTTTGAGACAATGAAGCTGACATTGCGGCAAAGTGCATATCTCGACGGTCCTAACAAGCGGGGAGTGTTCCTGCAAACAGCAGATCTCGTTGCGTTTATCATTTTGAGAAATCCTCATTAGTTTCGAAAAAATGTCTGAATACCTCAGTGGTTTTTACACTTTAAAGCCGATCCTGAGGCAAAGTGCATATCTCGACAGCTCAAGCAAGCGGGGAGTACTGCTGCTGTCTGCAGAGCTCGTTGAGTTCATCATTATGAGTCACACACTTTCCTTTCCAAAGATTTCTTCAATGTTACAATGGATTTGAGATAATGAAGCTGATGTTTCTACAGAGTGCATATCTCGACGGCATAAGCAAGCAGGGAGTATTCCACTAAAGTGCAGCTCTCGTTGAGTTCATCATTAGGAGTAATACTCAATGGTTTCCAGAAATGTTCTCAATATCACAGTGCTTTAGAGTTAATGAAGCTGACATTGCGGCAAAGTGCATATCTCGACGGTCCTAACAAACGGGGAGTGTTCCTGCAAACTGCAGATCTCGTTGCGTTTATCATTTTGAGAAATCCTCATTAGTTTTCAAAAAATTTCTCAATTCCTCAGTGGTTTTTAGACGTTAAAGCAGATCTTGAGGCAAAGTGCATATCTCGACGGCTCAAGCAAGCGGGGAGTACTGCTGCTGTGTGCAGAGCTCGTTGAGTTCATCATTATGAGTCACACACTTTCCTTTCCAAAGATTTCTTCAATGTTACAATGGATTTGAGATAATGAAGCTGATGTATCTACAGAGTGCATATCTCGACGGCGTAAGCAAGCAGGGAGTATTCCACTAAAGTGCAGCTCTCGTTGAGTTCATCATTAGGAGTAATCCTCAATGGTTTCCAGAAATGTTCTCAATGTCACAGTGCCTTTGAGGCAATGAAGCTGACATTGCTGCAATCTTCATATGTCGACGGTGCAAGGATGCAGGGAGTATTCCAGCAACCTGCAGATCCCCTTGAGTTCAGCATTTTGAGCAATCCTCTTTGGTTTCCAAACATTTCCTCAATGTCACAATGGCTTTGAGACAACGAAGCTGATTTTGAGTCAAAGTGCATATCTCGACCTGGGAAGGAAACAGGGAGTATTCCAGCAATGTGCAGATCTCGTGGAGTTCTTCATTTTGAATAATACGCTTTAGTTTCCAAAGATTTTCACAAAGTAACTGTGGCTTTGAGATAATGAAATTGACATTTCTACAAAGTGCATCTCTCGACGGCATAAGCAAAGAGGGAGTATTCCAGCAAAGTGCAGATCTCGTTGAGATCATCACTGGAAGAAATCCTCAATGGTTTCCAGAAATGTTCTCAATATCACAGTGCTTTTGAGACAATGAAGCTGACATTGCGGCAAAGTGCATATCTCGACGGTCCTAACAAGCGGGGAGTGTTCCTGCAAACAGCAGATCTCGTTGCGTTTATCATTTTGAGAAATCCTCATTAGTTTCGAAAAAATGTCTGAATACCTCAGTGGTTTTTACACTTTAAAGCCGATCCTGAGGCAAAGTGCATATCTCGACAGCTCAAGCAAGCGGGGAGTACTGCTGCTGTCTGCAGAGCTCGTTGAGTTCATCATTATGAGTCACACACTTTCCTTTCCAAAGATTTCTTCAATGTTACAATGGATTTGAGATAATGAAGCTGATGTTTCTACAGAGTGCATATCTCGACGGCGTAAGCAAGCAGGGAGTATTCCACTAAAGTGCAGCTCTCGTTGAGTTCATCATTAGGAGTAATCCTCAATGGTTTCCAGAAATGTTCTCAATGTCACAGTGCCTTTGAGGCAATGAAGCTGACATTGCTGCAATCTTCATATGTCGACGGTGCAAGGATGCAGGGAGTATTCCAGCAACCTGCAGATCCCCTTGAGTTCAGCATTTTGAGCAATCCTCTTTGGTTTCCAAAGATTTCCTCAATGCCACAGTGGCTTTGAGACAATGAAGCTGATTTTGAGAGAAAGTGCATATCTGGACCTGGGAAGGAAACAGGGAGTATTCCAGCAATGTGCAGATCTCGTGGAGTTCTTCATTTTGAATAATACGCTTTAGTTTCCAAAGATTTTCACAAAGTAACTGTGGCTTTGAGATAATGCAACTGATGTTTCTACAAAGTGCATCTCTCGACGGCGTAAGCAAAGAGGGAGTATTCCAGCAAAGTGCAGATCTCGTTGAGATCATCACTGGGAGAAATCCTCAATGGTTTCCAGAAATGTTCTCAATATCACAGTGCTTTAGAGTTAATGAAGCTGACATTGCGGCAAAGTGCATATCTCGACGGTCCTAACAAACGGGGAATGTTCCTGCAAACTGCAGATCTCGTTGCGTTTATCATTTTGAGAAATCCTCATTAGTTTTCAAAAAATTTCTCAATTCCTCAGTGGTTTATAGACGTTAAAGCAGATCTTGAGGCAAAGTGCATATCTCGATGGCTCAAGCAAGCGGGGAGTACTGCTGCTGTGTGCAGAGCTCGTTGAGTTCATCATTATGAGTCACACACTTTCCTTTCCAAAGATTTCTTCAATGTTACAATGGATTTGAGATAATGAAGCTGATGTATCTACAGAGTGCATATCTCGACGGCGTAAGCAAGCAGGGAGTATTCCACTAAAGTGCAGCTCTCGTTGAGTTCATCATTAGGAGTAATCCTCAATGGTTTCCAGAAATGTTCTCAATGTCACAGTGCCTTTGAGGCAATGAAGCTGACATTGCTGCAATCTTCATATCTCGACGGTGCAAGGATGCAGGGAGTATTCCAGCAACCTGCAGATCCCCTTGAGTTCAGCATTTTGAGCAATCCTCTTTGGTTTCCAAAGATTTCCTCAATGTCACAATGGCTTTGAGACAACGAAGCTGATTTTGAGTCAAAGTGCATATCTCGACCTGGGAAGGAAACAGTGAGTATTCCAGCAATGTGCAGATCTCGTGGAGTTCTTCATTTTGAATAATACGCTTTAGTTTCCAAAGATTTTCACAAAGTAACTGTGGCTTTGAGATAATGAAATTGACATTTCTACCAAGTGCATCTCTCGACGGCATAAGCAAAGAGGGAGTATTCCAGCAAAGTGCAGATCTCGTTGAGATCATCACTGGAAGAAATCCTCAATGGTTTCCAGAAATGTTCTCAATATCACAGTGCTTTTGAGACAATGAAGCTGACATTGCGGCAAAGTGCATATCTCGACGGTCCTAACAAACGGGGAGTGTTCCTGCAAACAGCAGATCTCGTTGCGTTTATCATTTTGAGAAATCCTCATTAGTTTCGAAAAAATGTCTGAATACCTCAGTGGTTTTTACACTTTAAAGCCGATCCTGAGGCAAAGTGCATATCTCGACAGCTCAAGCAAGCGGGGAGTACTGCTGCTGTGTGCAGAGCTCGTTGAGTTCATCATTATGAGTCACACACTTTCCTTTCCAAAGATTTCTTCAATGTTACAATGGATTTGAGATAATGAAGCTGATGTATCTACAGAGTGCATATCTCGACGGCGTAAGCAAGCAGGGAGTATTCCACTAAAGTGCAGCTCTCGTTGAGTTCATCATTAGGAGTAATCCTCAATGGTTTCCAGAAATGTTCTCAATGTCACAGTGCCTTTGAGGCAATGAAGCTGACATTGCTGCAATCTTCATATGTCGACGGTGCAAGGATGCAGGGAGTATTCCAGCAACCTGCAGATCCCCTTGAGTTCAGCATTTTGAGCAATCCTCTTTGGTTTCCAAACATTTCCTCAATGTCACAATGGCTTTGAGACAACGAAGCTGATTTTGAGTCAAAGTGCATATCTGGACCTGGGAAGGAAACAGGGAGTATTCCAGCAATGTGCAGATCTCGTGGAGTTCTTCATTTTGAATAATACGCTTTAGTTTCCAAAGATTTTCACAAAGTAACTGTGGCTTTGAGATAATGAAATTGACATTTCTACAAAGTGCATCTCTCGACGGCATAAGCAAAGAGGGAGTATTCCAGCAAAGTGCAGATCTCGTTGAGATCATCACTGGAAGAAATCCTCAATGGTTTCCAGAAATGTTCTCAATATCACAGTGCTTTTGAGACAATGAAGCTGACATTGCGGCAAAGTGCATATCTCGACGGTCCTAACAAGCGGGGAGTGTTCCTGCAAACAGCAGATCTCGTTGCGTTTATCATTTTGAGAAATCCTCATTAGTTTCGAAAAAATGTCTGAATACCTCAGTGGTTTTTACACTTTAAAGCCGATCCTGAGGCAAAGTGCATATCTCGACAGCTCAAGCAAGCGGGGAGTACTGCTGCTGTCTGCAGAGCTCGTTGAGTTCATCATTATGAGTCACACACTTTCCTTTCCAAAGATTTCTTCAATGTTACAATGGATTTGAGATAATGAAGCTGATGTTTCTACAGAGTGCATATCTCGACGGCGTAAGCAAGCAGGGAGTATTCCACTAAAGTGCAGCTCTCGTTGAGTTCATGATTAGGAGTAATCCTCAATGCTTTCCAGAAATGTTCTCAATGTCACAGTGCCTTTGAGGCAATGAAGCTGACATTGCTGCAATCTTCATATCTCGACGGTGCAAGGATGCAGGGAGTATTCCAGCAACCTGCAGATCCCCTTGAGTTCAGCATTTTGAGCAATCCTCTTTGGTTTCCAAAGATTTCCTCAATGCCACAGTGGCTTTGAGACAATGAAGCTGATTTTGAGAGAAAGTGCATATCTGGACCTGGGAAGGAAACAGGGAGTATTCCAGCAATGTGCAGATCTCGTGGAGTTCTTCATTTTGAATAATACGCTTTAGTTTCCAAAGATTTTCAAAAAGTAACTGTGGCTTTGAGATAATGCAACTGATATTTCTACAAAGTGCATCTCTCGACGGCGTAAGCAAAGAGGGAGTATTCCAGCAAAGTGCAGATCTCGTTGAGATCATCACTGGGAGAAATCCTCAATGGTTTCCAGAAATGTTCTCAATATCACAGTGCTTTAGAGTTAATGAAGCTGACATTGCGGCAAAGTGCATATCTCGACGGTCCTAACAAACGGGGAGTGTTCCTGCAAACTGCAGATCTCGTTGCGTTTATCATTTTGAGAAATCCTCATTAGTTTTCAAAAAATTTCTCAATTCCTCAGTGGTTTATAGACGTTAAAGCAGATCTTGAGGCAAAGTGCATATCTCGATGGCTCAAGCAAGCGGGGAGTACTGCTGCTGTGTGCAGAGCTCGTTGAGTTCATCATTATGAGTCACACACTTTCCTTTCCAAAGATTTCTTCAATGTTACAATGGATTTGAGATAATGAAGCTGATGTATCTACAGAGTGCATATCTCGACGGCGTAAGCAAGCAGGGAGTATTCCACTAAAGTGCAGCTCTCGTTGAGTTCATCATTAGGAGTAATCCTCAATGGTTTCCAGAAATGTTCTCAATGTCACAGTGCCTTTGAGGCAATGAAGCTGACATTGCTGCAATCTTCATATGTCGACGGTGCAAGGATGCAGGGAGTATTCCAGCAACCTGCAGATCCCCTTGAGTTCAGCATTTTGAGCAATCCTCTTTGGTTTCCAAACATTTCCTCAATGTCACAATGGCTTTGAGACAACGAAGCTGATTTTGAGTCAAAGTGCATATCTCGACCTGGGAAGGAAACAGGGAGTATTCCAGCAATGTGCAGATCTCGTGGAGTTCTTCATTTTGAATAATACGCTTTAGTTTCCAAAGATTTTCACAAAGTAACTGTGGCTTTGAGATAATGAAATTGACATTTCTACAAAGTGCATCTCTCGACGGCATAAGCAAAGAGGGAGTATTCCAGCAAAGTGCAGATCTCGTTGAGATCATCACTGGAAGAAATCCTCAATGGTTTCCAGAAATGTTCTCAATATCACAGTGCTTTTGAGACAATGAAGCTGACATTGCGGCAAAGTGCATATCTCGACGGTCCTAACAAACGGGGAGTGTTCCTGCAAACAGCAGATCTCGTTGCGTTTATCATTTTGAGAAATCCTCATTAGTTTCGAAAAAATGTCTGAATACCTCAGTGGTTTTTACACTTTAAAGCCGATCCTGAGGCAAAGTGCATATCTCGACAGCTCAAGCAAGCGGGGAGTACTGCTGCTGTCTGCAGAGCTCGTTGAGTTCATCATTATGAGTCACACACTTTCCTTTCCAAAGATTTCTTCAATGTTACAATGGATTTGAGATAATGAAGCTGATGTTTCTACAGAGTGCATATCTCGACGGCGTAAGCAAGCAGGGAGTATTCCACTAAAGTGCAGCTCTCGTTGAGTTCATCATTAGGAGTAATCCTCAATGGTTTCCAGAAATGTTCTCAATATCACAGTGCTTTAGAGTTAATGAAGCTGACATTGCGGCAAAGTGCATATCTCGACGGTCCTAACAAACGGGGAGTGTTCCTGCAAACTGCAGATCTCGTTGCGTTTATCATTTTGAGAAATCCTCATTAGTTTTCAAAAAATTTCTCAATTCCTCAGTGGTTTTTAGACGTTAAAGCAGATCTTGAGGCAAAGTGCATATCTCGACGGCTCAAGCAAGCGGGGAGTACTGCTGCTGTGTGCAGAGCTCGTTGAGTTCATCATTATGAGTCACACACTTTCCTTTCCAAAGATTTCTTCAATGTTACAATGGATTTGAGATAATGAAGCTGATGTAACTACAGAGTGCATATCTCGACGGCGTAAGCAAGCAGGGAGTATTCCACTAAAGTGCAGCTCTCGTTGAGTTCATCATTAGGAGTAATCCTCAATGGTTTCCAGAAATGTTCTCAATGTCACAGTGCCTTTGAGGCAATGAAGCTGACATTGCTGCAATCTTCATATGTCGACGGTGCAAGGATGCAGGGAGTAATCCAGCAACCTGCAGATCCCCTTGAGTTCAGCATTTTGAGCAATCCTCTTTGGTTTCCAAACATTTCCTCAATGTCACAATGGCTTTGAGACAACGAAGCTGATTTTGAGTCAAAGTGCATATCTCGACTTGGGAAGGAAACAGGGAGTATTCCAGCAATGTGCAGATCTCGTGGAGTTCTTCATTTTGAATAATACGCTTTAGTTTCCAAAGATTTTCACAAAGTAACTGTGGCTTTGAGATAATGAAATTGACATTTCTACAAAGTGCATCTCTCGACGGCATAAGCAAAGAGGGAGTATTCCAGCAAAGTGCAGATCTCGTTGAGATCATCACTGGAAGAAATCCTCAATGGTTTCCAGAAATGTTCTCAATATCACAGTGCTTTTGAGACAATGAAGCTGACATTGCGGCAAAGTGCATATCTCGACGGTCCTAACAAGCGGGGAGTGTTCCTGCAAACAGCAGATCTCGTTGCGTTTATCATTTTGAGAAATCCTCATTAGTTTCGAAAAAATGTCTGAATACCTCAGTGGTTTTTACACTTTAAAGCCGATCCTGAGGCAAAGTGCATATCTCGACAGCTCAAGCAAGCGGGGAGTACTGCTGCTGTCTGCAGAGCTCGTTGAGTTCATCATTATGAGTCACACACTTTCCTTTCCAGAGATTTCTTCAATGTTACAATGGATTTGAGATAATGAAGCTGATGTTTCTACAGAGTGCATATCTCGACGGCGTAAGCAAGCAGGGAGTATTCCACTAAAGTGCAGCTCTCGTTGAGTTCATCATTAGGAGTAATCCTCAATGGTTTCCAGAAATGTTCTCAATGTCACAGTGCCTTTGAGGCAATGAAGCTGACATTGCTGCAATCTTCATATGTCGACGGTGCAAGGATGCAGGGAGTATTCCAGCAACCTGCAGATCCCCTTGAGTTCAGCATTTTGAGCAATCCTCTTTGGTTTCCAAAGATTTCCTCAATGTCACAATGGCTTTGAGACAATGAAGATGATTTTGAGAGAAAGTGCATATCTGGACCTGGGAAGGAAACAGGGAGTATTCCAGCAATGTGCAGATCTCGTGGAGTTCTTCATTTTGAATAATACGCTTTAGTTTCCAAAGATTTTCACAAAGTAACTGTGGCTTTGAGATAATGAAACTGATATTTCTACAGAGTGCATCTCTCGATGGCGTAAGCAAAGAGGGAGTATTCCAGCAAAGTGCAGATCTCGTTGAGATCATCACTGGGAGAAATCCTCAATGGTTTCCAGAAATGTTCTCAATATCACAGTGCTTTAGAGTTAATGAAGCTGACATTGCGGCAAAGTGCATATCTCGACGGTCCTAACAAACGGGGAGTGTTCCTGCAAACGGCAGATCTCGTTGCGTTTATCATTATGAGAAATCCTCATTAGTATTCAAAAAATTTCTCAATTCCTCAGTGGTTTTTAGACGTTAAAGCAGATCTTGAGGCAAAGTGCATATCTCGACGGCTCAAGCAAGCGGGGAGAACTGCTGCTGTGTGCAGAGCTCGTTGAGTTCATCATTATGAGTCACACACTTTCCTTTCCAAAGATTTCTTCAATGTTACAATGGATTTGAGATAATGAAGCTGATGTATCTACAGAGTGCATATCTCGACGGCGTAAGCAAGCAGGGAGTATTCCACTAAAGTGCAGCTCTGGTTAAGTTCATCATTAGGAGTAATCCTCAATGCTTCCCAGAAATGTTCTCAATGTCACAGTGCCTTTGAGGCAATGAAGCTGACATTGCTGCAATCTTCATATCTCGACGGTGCAAGGATGCAGGGAGTATTCCAGCAACCTGCAGATCCCCTTGAGTTCAGCATTTTGAGCAATCCTCTTTGGTTTCCAAAGATTTCCTCAATGCCACAGTGGCTTTGAGACAATGAAGCTGATTTTGAGAGAAAGTGCATATCTGGACCTGGGAAGGAAACAGGGAGTATTCCAGCAATGTGCAGATCTCGTGGAGTTCTTCATTTTGAATAATACGCTTTAGTTTCCAAAGATTTTCACAAAGTAACTGTGGCTTTGAGATAATGCAACTGATGTTTCTACAAAGTGCATCTCTCGACGGCGTAAGCAAAGAGGGAGTATTCCAGCAAAGTGCAGATCTCGTTGAGATCATCACTGGGAGAAATCCTCAATGGTTTCCAGAAATGTTCTCAATATCACAGTGCTTTAGAGTTAATGAAGCTGACATTGCGGCAAAGTGCATATCTCGACGGTCCTAACAAACGGGGAATGTTCCTGCAAACTGCAGATCTCGTTGCGTTTATCATTTTGAGAAATCCTCATTAGTTTTCAAAAAATTTCTCAATTCCTCAGTGGTTTATAGACGTTAAAGCAGATCTTGAGGCAAAGTGCATATCTCGATGGCTCAAGCAAGCGGGGAGTACTGCTGCTGTGTGCAGAGCTCGTTGAGTTCATCATTATGAGTCACACACTTTCCTTTCCAAAGATTTCTTCAATGTTACAATGGATTTGAGATAATGAAGCTGATGTATCTACAGAGTGCATATCTCGACGGCGTAAGCAAGCAGGGAGTATTCCACTAAAGTGCAGCTCTCGTTGAGTTCATCATTAGGAGTAATCCTCAATGGTTTCCAGAAATGTTCTCAATGTCACAGTGCCTTTGAGGCAATGAAGCTGACATTGCTGCAATCTTCATATGTCGACGGTGCAAGGATGCAGGGAGTATTCCAGCAACCTGCAGATCCCCTTGAGTTCAGCATTTTGAGCAATCCTCTTTGGTTTCCAAAGATTTCCTCAATGTCACAATGGCTTTGAGACAACGAAGCTGATTTTGAGTCAAAGTGCATATCTCGACCTGGGAAGGAAACAGTGAGTATTCCAGCAATGTGCAGATCTCGTGGAGTTCTTCATTTTGAATAATACGCTTTAGTTTCCAAAGATTTTCACAAAGTAACTGTGGCTTTGAGATAATGAAATTGACATTTCTACCAAGTGCATCTCTCGACGGCATAAGCAAAGAGGGAGTATTCCAGCAAAGTGCAGATCTCGTTGAGATCATCACTGGAAGAAATCCTCAATGGTTTCCAGAAATGTTCTCAATATCACAGTGCTTTTGAGACAATGAAGCTGACATTGCGGCAAAGTGCATATCTCGACGGTCCTAACAAACGGGGAGTGTTCCTGCAAACAGCAGATCTCGTTGCGTTTATCATTTTGAGAAATCCTCATTAGTTTCGAAAAAATGTCTGAATACCTCAGTGGTTTTTACACTTTAAAGCCGATCCTGAGGCAAAGTGCATATCTCGACAGCTCAAGCAAGCGGGGAGTACTGCTGCTGTGTGCAGAGCTCGTTGAGTTCATCATTATGAGTCACACACTTTCCTTTCCAAAGATTTCTTCAATGTTACAATGGATTTGAGATAATGAAGCTGATGTATCTACAGAGTGCATATCTCGACGGCGTAAGCAAGCAGGGAGTATTCCACTAAAGTGCAGCTCTCGTTGAGTTCATCATTAGGAGTAATCCTCAATGCTTTCCAGAAATGTTCTCAATGTCACAGTGCCTTTGAGGCAATGAAGCTGACATTGCTGCAATCTTCATATGTCGACGGTGCAAGGATGCAGGGAGTATTCCAGCAACCTGCAGATCCCCTTGAGTTCAGCATTTTGAGCAATCCTCTTTGGTTTCCAAACATTTCCTCAATGTCACAATGGCTTTGAGACAACGAAGCTGATTTTGAGTCAAAGTGCATATCTGGACCTGGGAAGGAAACAGGGAGTATTCCAGCAATGTGCAGATCTCGTGGAGTTCTTCATTTTGAATAATACGCTTTAGTTTCCAAAGATTTTCACAAAGTAACTGTGGCTTTGAGATAATGAAATTGACATTTCTACAAAGTGCATCTCTCGACGGCATAAGCAAAGAGGGAGTATTCCAGCAAAGTGCAGATCTCGTTGAGATCATCACTGGAAGAAATCCTCAATGGTTTCCAGAAATGTTCTCAATATCACAGTGCTTTTGAGACAATGAAGCTGACATTGCGGCAAAGTGCATATCTCGACGGTCCTAACAAGCGGGGAGTGTTCCTGCAAACAGCAGATCTCGTTGCGTTTATCATTTTGAGAAATCCTCATTAGTTTCGAAAAAATGTCTGAATACCTCAGTGGTTTTTACACTTTAAAGCCGATCCTGAGGCAAAGTGCATATCTCGACAGCTCAAGCAAGCGGGGAGTACTGCTGCTGTCTGCAGAGCTCGTTGAGTTCATCATTATGAGTCACACACTTTCCTTTCCAAAGATTTCTTCAATGTTACAATGGATTTGAGATAATGAAGCTGATGTTTCTACAGAGTGCATATCTCGACGGCGTAAGCAAGCAGGGAGTATTCCACTAAAGTGCAGCTCTCGTTGAGTTCATCATTAGGAGTAATCCTCAATGCTTTCCAGAAATGTTCTCAATGTCACAGTGCCTTTGAGGCAATGAAGCTGACATTGCTGCAATCTTCATATCTCGACGGTGCAAGGATGCAGGGAGTATTCCAGCAACCTGCAGATCCCCTTGAGTTCAGCATTTTGAGCAATCCTCTTTGGTTTCCAAAGATTTCCTCAATGCCACAGTGGCTTTGAGACAATGAAGCTGATTTTGAGAGAAAGTGCATATCTGGACCTGGGAAGGAAACAGGGAGTATTCCAGCAATGTGCAGATCTCGTGGAGTTCTTCATTTTGAATAATACGCTTTAGTTTCCAAAGATTTTCAAAAAGTAACTGTGGCTTTGAGATAATGCAACTGATATTTCTACAAAGTGCATCTCTCGACGGCGTAAGCAAAGAGGGAGTATTCCAGCAAAGTGCAGATCTCGTTGAGATCATCACTGGGAGAAATCCTCAATGGTTTCCAGAAATGTTCTCAATATCACAGTGCTTTAGAGTTAATGAAGCTGACATTGCGGCAAAGTGCATATCTCGACGGTCCTAACAAACGGGGAGTGTTCCTGCAAACTGCAGATCTCGTTGCGTTTATCATTTTGAGAAATCCTCATTAGTTTTCAAAAAATTTCTCAATTCCTCAGTGGTTTATAGACGTTAAAGCAGATCTTGAGGCAAAGTGCATATCTCGATGGCTCAAGCAAGCGGGGAGTACTGCTGCTGTGTGCAGAGCTCGTTGAGTTCATCATTATGAGTCACACACTTTCCTTTCCAAAGATTTCTTCAATGTTACAATGGATTTGAGATAATGAAGCTGATGTATCTACAGAGTGCATATCTCGACGGCGTAAGCAAGCAGGGAGTATTCCACTAAAGTGCAGCTCTCGTTGAGTTCATCATTAGGAGTAATCCTCAATGGTTTCCAGAAATGTTCTCAATGTCACAGTGCCTTTGAGGCAATGAAGCTGACATTGCTGCAATCTTCATATGTCGACGGTGCAAGGATGCAGGGAGTATTCCAGCAACCTGCAGATCCCCTTGAGTTCAGCATTTTGAGCAATCCTCTTTGGTTTCCAAACATTTCCTCAATGTCACAATGGCTTTGAGACAACGAAGCTGATTTTGAGTCAAAGTGCATATCTCGACCTGGGAAGGAAACAGGGAGTATTCCAGCAATGTGCAGATCTCGTGGAGTTCTTCATTTTGAATAATACGCTTTAGTTTCCAAAGATTTTCACAAAGTAACTGTGGCTTTGAGATAATGAAATTGACATTTCTACAAAGTGCATCTCTCGACGGCATAAGCAAAGAGGGAGTATTCCAGCAAAGTGCAGATCTCGTTGAGATCATCACTGGAAGAAATCCTCAATGGTTTCCAGAAATGTTCTCAATATCACAGTGCTTTTGAGACAATGAAGCTGACATTGCGGCAAAGTGCATATCTCGACGGTCCTAACAAACGGGGAGTGTTCCTGCAAACAGCAGATCTCGTTGCGTTTATCATTTTGAGAAATCCTCATTAGTTTCGAAAAAATGTCTGAATACCTCAGTGGTTTTTACACTTTAAAGCCGATCCTGAGGCAAAGTGCATATCTCGACAGCTCAAGCAAGCGGGGAGTACTGCTGCTGTCTGCAGAGCTCGTTGAGTTCATCATTATGAGTCACACACTTTCCTTTCCAAAGATTTCTTCAATGTTACAATGGATTTGAGATAATGAAGCTGATGTTTCTACAGAGTGCATATCTCGACGGCGTAAGCAAGCAGGGAGTATTCCACTAAAGTGCAGCTCTCGTTGAGTTCATCATTAGGAGTAATCCTCAATGGTTTCCAGAAATGTTCTCAATATCACAGTGCTTTAGAGTTAATGAAGCTGACATTGCGGCAAAGTGCATATCTCGACGGTCCTAACAAACGGGGAGTGTTCCTGCAAACTGCAGATCTCGTTGCGTTTATCATTTTGAGAAATCCTCATTAGTTTTCAAAAAATTTCTCAATTCCTCAGTGGTTTTTAGACGTTAAAGCAGATCTTGAGGCAAAGTGCATATCTCGACGGCTCAAGCAAGCGGGGAGTACTGCTGCTGTGTGCAGAGCTCGTTGAGTTCATCATTATGAGTCACACACTTTCCTTTCCAAAGATTTCTTCAATGTTACAATGGATTTGAGATAATGAAGCTGATGTATCTACAGAGTGCATATCTCGACGGCGTAAGCAAGCAGGGAGTATTCCACTAAAGTGCAGCTCTCGTTGAGTTCATCATTAGGAGTAATCCTCAATGGTTTCCAGAAATGTTCTCAATGTCACAGTGCCTTTGAGGCAATGAAGCTGACATTGCTGCAATCTTCATATGTCGACGGTGCAAGGATGCAGGGAGTAATCCAGCAACCTGCAGATCCCCTTGAGTTCAGCATTTTGAGCAATCCTCTTTGGTTTCCAAACATTTCCTCAATGTCACAATGGCTTTGAGACAACGAAGCTGATTTTGAGTCAAAGTGCATATCTCGACCTGGGAAGGAAACAGGGAGTATTCCAGCAATGTGCAGATCTCGTGGAGTTCTTCATTTTGAATAATACGCTTTAGTTTCCAAAGATTTTCACAAAGTAACTGTGGCTTTGAGATAATGAAATTGACATTTCTACAAAGTGCATCTCTCGACGGCATAAGCAAAGAGGGAGTATTCCAGCAAAGTGCAGATCTCGTTGAGATCATCACTGGAAGAAATCCTCAATGGTTTCCAGAAATGTTCTCAATATCACAGTGCTTTTGAGACAATGAAGCTGACATTGCGGCAAAGTGCATATCTCGACGGTCCTAACAAGCGGGGAGTGTTCCTGCAAACAGCAGATCTCGTTGCGTTTATCATTTTGAGAAATCCTCATTAGTTTCGAAAAAATGTCTGAATACCTCAGTGGTTTTTACCCTTTAAAGCCGATCCTGAGGCAAAGTGCATATCTCGACAGCTCAAGCAAGCGGGGAGTACTGCTGCTGTCTGCAGAGCTCGTTGAGTTCATCATTATGAGTCACACACTTTCCTTTCCAGAGATTTCTTCAATGTTACAATGGATTTGAGATAATGAAGCTGATGTTTCTACAGAGTGCATATCTCGACGGCGTAAGCAAGCAGGGAGTATTCCACTAAAGTGCAGCTCTCGTTGAGTTCATCATTAGGAGTAATCCTCAATGGTTTCCAGAAATGTTCTCAATGTCACAGTGCCTTTGAGGCAATGAAGCTGACATTGCTGCAATCTTCATATGTCGACGGTGCAAGGATGCAGGGAGTATTCCAGCAACCTGCAGATCCCCTTGAGTTCAGCATTTTGAGCAATCCTCTTTGGTTTCCAAAGATTTCCTCAATGTCACAATGGCTTTGAGACAATGAAGATGATTTTGAGAGAAAGTGCATATCTGGACCTGGGAAGGAAACAGGGAGTATTCCAGCAATGTGCAGATCTCGTGGAGTTCTTCATTTTGAATAATACGCTTTAGTTTCCAAAGATTTCTTCAATGTTACAATGGATTTGAGATAATGAAGCTGATGTTTCTCCAGAGTGCATATCTCGACGGCGTAAGCAACCAGGGAGTATTCCACTAAAGTGCAGCTCTCGTTGAGTTCATCATTAGGAGTAATCCTCAATGGTTTCCAGAAATGTTCTCAATGTCACAGTGCCTTTGAGGCAATGAAGCTGACATTGCTGCAATCTTCATATCTCGACGGTGCAAGGATGCAGGGAGTATTCCACAACCTGCAGATCCCCTTGAGTTCAGCATTTTGAGCAATCCTCTTTGGTTTCCAAACATTTCCTCAATGTCACAATGGCTTTGAGACAATGAAGCTGATTTTGAGAGAAAGTGCATATCTGGACCTGGGAAGGAAACAGGGAGTATTCCAGCAATGTGCAGATCTCGTGGAGTTCTTCATTTTGAATAATACGCTTTAGTTTCCAAAGATTTTCACAAAGTAACTGTGGCTTTGAGATAATGCAACTGATATTTCTACAAAGTGCATCTCTCGACGGCGTAAGCAAAGAGGGAGTATTCCAGCAAAGTGCAGATCTCGTTGAGATCATCACTGGGAGAAATCCTCAATGGTTTCCAGAAATGTTCTCAATATCACAGTGCTTTAGAGTTAATGAAGCTGACATTGCGGCACAGTGCATATCTCGACGGTCCTAACAAACGGGGAGTGTTCCTGCAAACTGCAGATCTCGTTGCGTTTATCATTTTGAGAAATCCTCATTAGTTTTCAAAAAATTTCTCAATTCCTCAGTGGTTTTTAGACGTTAAAGCAGATCTTGAGGCAAAGTGCATATCTCGACGGCTCAAGCAAGCGGGGAGAACTGCTGCTGTGTGCAGAGCTCGTTGAGTTCATCATTATGAGTCACACACTTTCCTTTCCAAAGATTTCTTCAATGTTACAATGGATTTGAGATAATGAAGCTGATGTATCTACAGAGTGCATATCTCGACGGCGTAAGCAAGCAGGGAGTATTCCACTAAAGTGCAGCTCTCGTTGAGTTCATCATTAGGAGTAATCCTCAATGGTTTCCAGAAATGTTCTCAATGTCACAGTGCCTTTGAGGCAATGAAGCTGACATTGCTGCAATCTTCATATGTCGACGGTGCACGGATGCAGGGAGTATTCCAGCAACCTGCAGATCCCCTTGAGTTCAGCATTTTGAGCAATCCTCTTTGGTTTCCAAAGATTTCCTCAATGTCACAATGGCTTTGAGACAACGAAGCTGATTTTGAGTCAAAGTGCATATCTCGACCTGGGAAGGAAACAGGGAGTATTCCAGCAATGTGCAGATCTCGTGGAGTTCTTCATTTTGAATAATACGCTTTAGTTTCCAAAGATTTTCACAAAGTAACTGTGGCTTTGAGATAATGAAATTGACATTTCTACAAAGTGCATCTCTCGACGGCATAAGCAAAGAGGGAGTATTCCAGCAAAGTGCAGATCTCGTTGAGATCATCACTGGAAGAAATCCTCAATGGTTTCCAGAAATGTTCTCAATATCACAGTGCTTTTGAGACAATGAAGCTGACATTGCGGCAAAGTGCATATCTCGACGGTCCTAACAAGCGGGGAGTGTTCCTGCAAACAGCAGATCTCGTTGCGTTTATCATTTTGAGAAATCCTCATTAGTTTCGAAAAAATGTCTGAATACCTCAGTGGTTTTTACACTTTAAAGCCGATCCTGAGGCAAAGTGCATATCTCGACAGCTCAAGCAAGCGGGGAGTACTGCTGCTGTCTGCAGAGCTCGTTGAGTTCATCATTATGAGTCACACACTTTCCTTTCCAAAGATTTCTTCAATGTTACAATGGATTTGAGATAATGAAGCTGATGTTTCTACAGAGTGCATATCTCGACGGCGTAAGCAAGCAGGGAGTATTCCACTAAAGTGCAGCTCTCGTTGAGTTCATCATTAGGAGTAATCCTCAATGGTTTCCAGAAATGTTCTCAATGTCACAGTGCCTTTGAGGCAATGAAGCTGACATTGCTGCAATCTTCATATGTCGACGGTGCAAGGATGCAGGGAGTATTCCAGCAACCTGCAGATCCCCTTGAGTTCAGCATTTTGAGCAATCCTCTTTGGTTTCCAAAGATTTCCTCAATGTCACAATAGCTTTGAGACAATGAAGATGATTTTGAGAGAAAGTGCATATCTGGACCTGGGAAGGAAACAGGGAGTATTCCAGCAATGTGCAGATCTCGTGGAGTTCTTCATTTTGAATAATACGCTTTAGTTTCCAAAGATTTTCACAAAGCAACTGTGGCTTTGAGATAATGAAATTGACATTTCTACAAAGTGCATCTCTCGACGGCATAAGCAAAGAGGGAGTATTCCAGCAAAGTGCAGATCTCGTTGAGATCATCACTGGAAGAAATCCTCAATGGTTTCCAGAAATGTTCTCAATATCACAGTGCTTTTGAGACAATGAAGCTGACATTGCGGCAAAGTGCATATCTCGACGGTCCTAACAAGCGGGGAGTGTTCCTGCAAACAGCAGATCTCGTTGCGTTTATCATTTTGAGAAATCCTCATTAGTTTCGAAAAAATGTCTGAATACCTCAGTGGTTTTTACACTTTAAAGCCGATCCTGAGGCAAAGTGCATATCTCGACAGCTCAAGCAAGCGGGGAGTACTGCTGCTGTGTGCAGAGCTCGTTGAGTTCATCATTATGAGTCACACACTTTCCTTTCCAAAGATTTCTTCAATGTTACAATGGATTTGAGATAATGAAGCTGATGTATCTACAGAGTGCATATCTCGACGGCGTAAGCAAGCAGGGAGTATTCCACTAAAGTGCAGCTCTCGTTGAGTTCATCATTAGGAGTAATCCTCAATGGTTTCCAGAAATGTTCTCAATGTCACAGTGCCTTTGAGGCAATGAAGCTGACATTGCTGCAATCTTCATATCTCGACGGTGCAAGGATGCAGGGAGTATTCCAGCAACCTGCAGATCCCCTTGAGTTCAGCATTTTGAGCAATCCTCTTTGGTTTCCAAACATTTCCTCAATGTCACAATGGCTTTGAGACAACGAAGCTGATTTTGAGTCAAAGTGCATATTCTGACCTGGGAAGGAAACAGGGAGTATTCCAGCAATGTGCAGATCTCGTGGAGTTCTTCATTTTGAATAATACGCTTTAGTTTCCAAAGATTTTCACAAAGTAACTGTGGCTTTGAGATAATGAAATTGACATTTCTACAAAGTGCATCTCTCGACGGCATAAGCAAAGAGGGAGTATTCCAGCAAAGTGCAGATCTAGTTGAGATCATCACTGGAAGAAATCCTCAATGGTTTCCAGAAATGTTCTCAATATCACAGTGCTTTTGAGACAATGAAGCTGACATTGCGGCAAAGTGCATATCTCGACGGTCCTAACAAACGGGGATTGTTCCTGCAAACAGCAGATCTCGTTGCGTTTATCATTTTGAGAAATCCTCATTAGTTTCGAAAAAATGTGTGAATACCTCAGTGGTTTTTACACTTTAAAGCCGATCCTGAGACAAAGTGCATATCTCGACAGCTCAAGCAAGCGGGGAGTACTGCTGCTGTCTGCAGAGCTCGTTGAGTTCATCATTATGAGTCACACACTTTCCTTTCCACAGATTTCTTCAATGTTACAATGGATTTGAGATAATGAAGCTGATGTTTCTACAGAGTGCATATCTCGACGGCGTAAGCAAGCAGGGAGTATTCCACTAAAGTGCAGCTCTCGTTGAGTTCATCATTAGGAGTAATCCTCAATGGTTTCCAGAAATGTTCTCAATATCACAGTGCTTTAGAGTTAATGAAGCTGACATTGCGGCAAAGTGCATATCTCGACGGTCCTAACAAACGGGGAGTGTTCCTGCAAACTGCAGATCTCGTTGCGTTTATCATTTTGAGAAATCCTCATTAGTTTTCAAAAAATTTCTCAATTCCTCAGTGGTTTTTAGACGTTAAAGCAGATCTTGAGGCAAAGTGCATATCTCGACGGCTCAAGCAAGCGGGGAGTACTGCTGCTGTGTGCAGAGCTCGTTGAGTTCATCATTATGAGTCACACACTTTCCTTTCCAAAGATTTCTTCAATGTTACAATGGATTTGAGATAATGAAGCTGATGTATCTACAGAGTGCATATTTCGACGGCGTAAGCAAGCAGGGAGTATTCCACTAAAGTGCAGCTCTCGTTGAGTTCATCATTAGGAGTAATCCTCAATGGTTTCCAGAAATGTTCTCAATGTCACAGTGCCTTTGAGGCAATGAAGCTGACATTGCTGCAATCTTCATATGTCGACGGTGCAAGGATGCAGGGAGTATTCCAGCAAACTGCAGATCCCCTTGAGTTCAGCATTTTGAGCAATCCTCTTTGGTTTCCAAACATTTCCTCAATGTCACAATGGCTTTGAGACAACGAAGCTGATTTTGAGTCAAAGTGCATATCTCGACCTGGGAAGGAAACAGGGAGTATTCCAGCAATGTGCAGATCTCGTGGAGTTCTTCATTTTGAATAATACGCTTTAGTTTCCAAAGATTTTCACAAAGTAACTGTGGCTTTGAGATAATGAAATTGACATTTCTACAAAGTGCATCTCTCGACGGCATAAGCAAAGAGGGAGTATTCCAGCAAAGTGCAGATCTCGTTGAGATCATCACTGGAAGAAATCCTCAATGGTTTCCAGAAATGTTCTCAATATCACAGTGCTTTTGAGACAATGAAGCTGACATTGCGGCAAAGTGCATATCTCGACGGTCCTAACAAGCGGGGAGTGTTCCTGCAAACAGCAGATCTCGTTGCGTTTATCATTTTGAGAAATCCTCATTAGTTTCGAAAAAATGTCTGAATACCTCAGTGGTTTTTACACTTTAAAGCCGATCCTGAGGCAAAGTGCATATCTCGACAGCTCTAGCAAGCGGGGAGTACTGCTGCTGTCTGCAGAGCTCGTTGAGTTCATCATTATGAGTCACACACTTTCCTTTCCAGAGATTTCTTCAATGTTACAATGGATTTGAGATAATGAAGCTGATGTTTCTACAGAGTGCATATCTCGACGGCGTAAGCAAGCAGGGAGTATTCCACTAAAGTACAGCTCTCGTTGAGTTCATCATTAGGAGTAATCCTCAATGGTTTCCAGAAATGTTCTCAATGTCACAGTGCCTTTGAGGCAATGAAGCTGACATTGCTGCAATCTTCATATGTCGACGGTGCAAGGATGCAGGGAGTATTCCAGCAACCTGCAGATCCCCTTGAGTTCAGCATTTTGAGCAATCCTCTTTGGTTTCCAAAGATTTCCTCAATGTCACAATGGCTTTGAGACAATGAAGCTGATTTTGAGAGAAAGTGCATATCTGGACCTGGGAAGGAAACAGGGAGTATTCCAGCAATGTGCAGATCTCGTGGAGTTCTTCATTTTGAATAATACGCTTTAGTTTCCAAAGATTTTCACAAAGTAACTGTGGCTTTGAGATAATGAAACTGATATTTCTACAAAGTGCATCTCTCGATGGCGTAAGCAAAGAGGGAGTATTCCAGCAAAGTGCAGATCTCGTTGAGATCATCACTGGGAGAAATCCTCAATGGTTTCCAGAAATGTTCTCAATATCACAGTGCTTTAGAGTTAATGAAGCTGACATTGCGGCAAAGTGCATATCTCGACGGTCCTAACAAACGGGGAGTGTTCCTGCAAACAGCAGATCTCGTTGCGTTTATCATTATGAGAAATCCTCATTAGTATTCAAAAAATTTCTCAATTCCTCAGTGGTTTTTAGACGTTAAAGCAGATCTTGAGGCAAAGTGCATATCTCGACGGCTCAAGCAAGCGGGGAGAACTGCTGCTGTGTGCAGAGCTCGTTGAGTTCATCATTATGAGTCACACACTTTCCTTTCCAAAGATTTCTTCAATGTTACAATGGATTTGAGATAATGAAGCTGATGTATCTACAGAGTGCATATCTCGACGGCGTAAGCAAGCAGGGAGTATTCCACTAAAGTGCAGCTCTGGTTAAGTTCATCATTAGGAGTAATCCTCAATGCTTCCCAGAAATGTTCTCAATGTCACAGTGCCTTTGAGGCAATGAAGCTGACATTGCTGCAATCTTCATATGTCGACGGTGCAAGGATGCAGGGAGTATTCCAGCAACCTGCAGATCCCCTTGAGTTCAGCATTTTGAGCAATCCTCTTTGGTTTCCAAACATTTCCTCAATGTCACAATGGCTTTGAGACAACGAAGCTGATTTTGAGTCAAAGTGCATATCTCGACCTGGGAAGGAAACAGGGAGTATTCCAGCAATGTGCAGATCTCGTGGAGTTCTTCATTTTGAATAATACGCTTTAGTTTCCAAAGATTTTCACAAAGTAACTGTGGCTTTGAGATAATGAAATTGACATTTCTACAAAGTGCATCTCTCGACGGCATAAGCAAAGAGGGAGTATTCCAGCAAAGTGCAGATCTCGTTGAGATCATCACTGGAAGAAATCCTCAATGGTTTCCAGAAATATTCTCAATATCACAGTGCTTTTGAGACAATGAAGCTGACATTGCGGCAAAGTGCATATCTCGACGGTCCTAACAAGCGGGGAGTGTTCCTGCAAACAGCAGATCTCGTTGCGTTTATCATTTGAGAAATCCTCATTAGTTTCGAAAAAATGTGTGAATACCTCAGTGGTTTTTACACTTTAAAGCCGATCCTGAGGCAAAGTGCATATCTCGACAGCTCAAGCAAGCGGGGAGTACTGCTGCTGTCTGCAGAGCTCGTTGAGTTCATCATTATGAGTCACACACTTTCCTTTCCAAAGATTTCTTCAATGTTACAATGGATTTGAGATAATGAAGCTGATGTTTCTACAGAGTGCATATCTCGACGGCGTAAGCAAGCAGGGAGTATTCCACTAAAGTGCAGCTCTCGTTGAGTTCATCATTAGGAGTAATCCTCAATGGTTTCCAGAAATGTTCTCAATATCACAGTGCTTTAGAGTTAATGAAGCTGACATTGCGGCAAAGTGCATATCTCGACGGTCCTAACAAACGGGGAGTGTTCCTGCAAACTGCAGATCTCGTTGCGTTTATCATTTTGAGAAATCCTCATTAGTTTTCAAAAAATTTCTCAATTCCTCAGTGGTTTTTAGACGTTAAAGCAGATCTTGAGGCAAAGTGCATATCTCGACGGCTCAAGCAAGCGGGGAGTACTGCTGCTGTGTGCAGAGCTCGTTGAGTTCATCATTATGAGTCACACACTTTCCTTTCCAAAGATTTCTTCAATGTTACAATGGATTTGAGATAATGAAGCTGATGTATCTACAGAGTGCATATCTCGACGGCGTAAGCAAGCAGGGAGTATTCCACTAAAGTGCAGCTCTCGTTGAGTTCATCATTAGGAGTAATCCTCAATGGTTTCCAGAAATGTTCTCAATGTCACAGTGCCTTTGAGGCAATGAAGCTGACATTGCTGCAATCTTCATATGTCGACGGTGCAAGGATGCAGGGAGTATTCCAGCAACCTGCAGATCCCCTTGAGTTCAGCATTTTGAGCAATCCTCTTTGGTTTCCAAACATTTCCTCAATGTCACAATGGCTTTGAGACAACGAAGCTGATTTTGAGTCAAAGTGCATATCTCGACCTGGGAAGGAAACAGGGAGTATTCCAGCAATGTGCAGATCTCGTGGAGTTCTTCATTTTGAATAATACGCTTTAGTTTCCAAAGATTTTCACAAAGTAACTGTGGCTTTGAGATAATGAAATTGACATTTCTACAAAGTGCATCTCTCGACGGCATAAGCAAAGAGGGAGTATTCCAGCAAAGTGCAGATCTCGTTGAGATCATCACTGGAAGAAATCCTCAATGGTTTCCAGAAATGTTCTCAATATCACAGTGCTTTTGAGACAATGAAGCTGACATTGCGGCAAAGTGCATATCTCGACGGTCCTAACAAGCGGGGAGTGTTCCTGCAAACAGCAGATCTCGTTGCGTTTATCATTTTGAGAAATCCTCATTAGTTTCGAAAAAATGTCTGAATACCTCAGTGGTTTTTACACTTCAAAGCCGATCCTGAGGCAAAGTGCATATCTCGACAGCTCAAGCAAGCGGAGAGTACTGCTGCTGTCTGCAGAGCTCGTTGAGTTCATCATTATGAGTCACACACTTTCCTTTCCAAAGATTTCTTCAATGTTACAATGGATTTGAGATAATGAAGCTGATGTTTCTCCAGAGTGCATATCTCGACGGCGTAAGCAAGCAGGGAGTATTCCACTAAAGTGCAGCTCTCGTTGAGTTCATCATTAGGAGTAATCCTCAATGGTTTCCAGAAATGTTCTCAATGTCACAGTGCCGTTGAGGCAATGAAGCTGACATTGCTGCAATCTTCATATCTCGACGGTGCAAGGATGCAGGGAGTATTCCAGCAACCTGCAGATCCCCTTGAGTTCAGCATTTTGAGCAATCCTCTTTGGTTTCCAAACATTTCCTCAATGTCACAATGGCTTTGAGACAATGAAGCTGATTTTGAGAGAAAGTGCATATCTGGACCTGGGAAGGAAACAGGGAGTATTCCAGCAATGTGCAGATCTCGTGGAGTTCTTCATTTTGAATAATACGCTTTAGTTTCCAAAGATTTTCACAAAGTAACTGTGGCTTTGAGATAATGCAACTGATATTTCTACAAAGTGCATCTCTCGACGGCGTAAGCAAAGAGGGAGTATTCCAGCAAAGTGCAGATCTCGTTGAGATCATCACTGGGAGAAATCCTCAATGGTTTCCAGAAATGTTCTCAATATCACAGTGCTTTAGAGTTAATGAAGCTGACATTGCGGCATAGTGCATATCTCGACGGTCCTAACAAACGGGGAGTGTTCCTGCAAACTGCAGATCTCGTTGCGTTTATCATTTTGAGAAATCCTCATTAGTTTTCAAAAAATTTCTCAATTCCTCAGTGGTTTTTAGACGTTAAAGCAGATCTTGAGGCAAAGTGCATATCTCGATGGCTCAAGCAAGCGGGGAGTACTGCTGCTGTGTGCAGAGCTCGTTGAGTTCATCATTATGAGTCACACACTTTCCTTTCCAAAGATTTCTTCAATGTTACAATGGATTTGAGATAATGAAGCTGATGTATCTACAGAGTGCATATCTCGACGGCGTAAGCAAGCAGGGAGTATTCCACTAAAGTGCAGCTCTCGTTGAGTTCATCATTAGGAGTAATCCTCAATGCTTTCCAGAAATGTTCTCAATGTCACAGTGCCTTTGAGGCAATGAAGCTGACATTGCTGCAATCTTCATATGTCGACGGTGCAAGGATGCAGGGAGTATTCCAGCAACCTGCAGATCCCCTTGAGTTCAGCATTTTGAGCAATCCTCATTGGTTTCCAAACATTTCCTCAATGTCACAATGGCTTTGAGACAACGAAGCTGATTTTGAGTCAAAGTGCATATCTCGACCTGGGAAGGAAACAGGGAGTATTCCAGCAATGTGCAGATATCGTCGAGTTCTTCATTTTGAATAATACGCTTTAGTTTCCAAAGATTTTCACAAAGTAACTGTGGCTTTGAGATAATGAAATTGACATTTCTACAAAGTGCATCTCTCGACGGCATAAGCAAAGAGGGAGTATTCCAGCAAAGTGCAGATCTCGTTGAGATCATCACTGGAAGAAATCCTCAATGGTTTCCAGAAATGTTCTCAATATCACAGTGCTTTTGAGACAATGAAGCTGACATTGCGGCAAAGTGCATATCTCGACGGTCCTAACAAGCGGGGAGTGTTCCTGCAAACAGCAGATCTCGTTGCGTTTATCATTTTGAGAAATCCTCATTAGTTTCGAAAAAATGTCTGAATACCTCAGTGGTTTTTACACTTTAAAGCCGATCCTGAGGCAAAGTGCATATCTCGACAGCTCAAGCAAGCGGGGAGTACTGCTGCTGTCTGCAGAGCTCGTTGAGTTCATCATTATGAGTCACACACTTTCCTTTCCAAAGATTTCTTCAATGTTACAATGGATTTGAGATAATGAAGCTGATGTTTCTACAGAGTGCATATCTCGACGGCGTAAGCAAGCAGGGAGTATTCCACTAAAGTGCAGCTCTCGTTGAGTTCATCATTAGGAGTAATCCTCAATGGTTTCCAGAAATGTTCTCAATGTCACAGTGCCTTTGAGGCAATGAAGCTGACATTGCTGCAATCTTCATATGTCGACGGTGCAAGGATGCAGGGAGTATTCAGGCAACCTGCAGATCCCCTTGAGTTCAGCATTTTGAGCAATCCTCTTTGGTTTCCAAAGATTTCCTCAATGTCACAATGGCTTTGAGACAATGAAGCTGATTTTGAGAGAAAGTGCATATCTGGACCTGGGAAGGAAACAGGGAGTATTCCAGCAATGTGCAGATCTCGTGGAGTTCTTCATTTTGAATAATACGCTTTAGTTTCCAAAGATTTTCACAAAGTAACTGTGGCTTTGAGATAATGCAACTGATATTTCTACAAAGTGCATCTCTTGACGGCGTAAGCAAAGAGGGAGTATTCCAGCAAAGTGCAGATCTCGTTGAGATCATCACTGGGAGAAATCCTCAATGGTTTCCAGAAATGTCCTCAATATCACAGTGCTTTAGAGTTAATGAAGCTGACATTGCGGCAAAGTGCATGTCTCGACGGTCCTAACAAACGGGGAGTGTTCCTGCAAGTTGCAGATCTCGTTGCGTTTATCATTTTGAGAAATCCTCATTAGTTTTCAAAAAATTTCTCAATTCCTCAGTGGTTTTTAGACGTTAAAGCAGATCTTGAGGCAAAGTGCATATCTCGACGGCTCAAGCAAGCGGGGAGTACTGCTGCTGTGTGCAGAGCTCGTTGAGTTCATCATTATGAGTCACACACTTTCCTTTCCAAAGATTTCTTCAATGTTACAATGGATTTGAGATAATGAAGCTGATGTATCTACAGAGTGCATATCTCGACGGCGTAAGCAAGCAGGGAGTATTCCACTAAAGTGCAGCTCTCGTTGAGTTCATCATTAGGAGTAATCCTCAATGGTTTCCAGAAATGTTCTCAATGTCACAGTGCCTTTGAGGCAATGAAGCTGACATTGCTGCAATCTTCATATGTCGACGGTGCAAGGATGCAGGGAGTATTCCAGCAACCTGCAGATCCCCTTGAGTTCAGCATTTTGAGCAATCCTCTTTGGTTTCCAAACATTTCCTCAATGTCACAATGGCTTTGAGACAACGAAGCTGATTTTGAGTCAAAGTGCATATCTCGACCTGGGAAGGAAACAGGGAGTATTCCAGCAATGTGCAGATCTCGTGGAGTTCTTCATTTTGAATAATACGCTTTAGTTTCCAAAGATTTTCACAAAGTAACTGTGGCTTTGAGATAATGAAATTGACATTTCTACAAAGTGCATCTCTCGACGGCATAAGCAAAGAGGGAGTATTCCAGCAAAGTGCAGATCTCGTTGAGATCATCACTGGAAGAAATCCTCAATGGTTTCCAGAAATGTTCTCAATATCACAGTGCTTTTGAGACAATGAAGCTGACATTGCGGCAAAGTGCATATCTCGACGGTCCTAACAAGCGGGGAGTGTTCCTGCAAACAGCAGATCTCGTTGCGTTTATCATTTTGAGAAATCCTCATTAGTTTCGAAAAAATGTCTGAATACCTCAGTGGTTTTTACACTTCAAAGCCGATCCTGAGGCAAAGTGCATATCTCGACAGCTCAAGCAAGCGGAGAGTACTGCTGCTGTCTGCAGAGCTCGTTGAGTTCATCATTATGAGTCACACACTTTCCTTTCCAAAGATTTCTTCAATGTTACAATGGATTTGAGATAATGAAGCTGATGTTTCTCCAGAGTGCATATCTCGACGGCGAAAGCAAGCAGGGAGTATTCCACTAAAGTGCAGCTCTCGTTGAGTTCATCATTAGGAGTAATCCTCAATGGTTTCCAGAAATGTTCTCAATGTCACAGTGCCTTTGAGGCAATGAAGCTGACATTGCTGCAATCTTCATATCTCGACGGTGCAAGGATGCAGGGAGTATTCCAGCAACCTGCAGATCCCCTTGAGTTCAGCATTTTGAGCAATCCTCTTTGGTTTCCAAAGATTTCCTCAATGTCACAATGGCTTTGAGACAATGAAGCTGATTTTGAGAGAAAGTGCATATCTGGACCTGGGAAGGAAACAGGGAGTATTCCAGCAATGTGCAGATCTCGTGGAGTTCTTCATTTTGAATAATACGCTTTAGTTTCCAAAGATTTTCACAAAGTAACTGTGGCTTTGAGATAATGCAACTGATATTTCTACAAAGTGCATCTCTCGACGGCGTAAGCAAAGAGGGAGTATTCCAGCAAAGTGCAGATCTCGTTGAGATCATCACTGGGAGAAATCCTCAATGGTTTCCAGAAATGTTCTCAATATCACAGTGCTTTAGAGTTAATGAAGCTGACATTGCGGCAAAGTGCATATCTCGACGGTCCTAACAAACGGGGAGTGTTCCTGCAAACTGCAGATCTCGTTGCGTTTATCATTTTGAGAAATCCTCATTAGTTTTCAAAAAATTTCTCAATTCCTCAGTGGTTTTTAGACGTTAAAGCAGATCTTGAGGCAAAGTGCATATCTCGATGGCTCAAGCAAGCGGGGAGTACTGCTGCTGTGTGCAGAGCTCGTTGAGTTCATCATTATGAGTCACACACTTTCCTTTCCAAAGATTTCTTCAATGTTACAATGGATTTGAGATAATGAAGCTGATGTATCTACAGAGTGCATATCTCGACGGCGTAAGCAAGCAGGGAGTATTCCACTAAAGTGCAGCTCTCGTTGAGTTCATCATTAGGAGTAATCCTCAATGGTTTCCAGAAATGTTCTCAATGTCACAGTGCCTTTGAGGCAATGAAGCTGACATTGCTGCAATCTTCATATGTCGACGGTGCAAGGATGCAGGGAGTATTCCAGCAACCTGCAGATCCCCTTGAGTTCAGCATTTTGAGCAATCCTCTTTGGTTTCCAAACATTTCCTCAATGTCACAATGGCTTTGAGACAACGAAGCTGATTTTGAGTCAAAGTGCATATCTCGACCTGGGAAGGAAACAGGGAGTATTCCAGCAATGTGCAGATCTCGTGGAGTTCTTCATTTTGAATAATACGCTTTAGTTTCCAAAGATTTTCACAAAGTAACTGTGGCTTTGAGATAATGAAATTATCATTTCTACAAAGTGCATCTCTCGACGGCATAAGCAAAGAGGGAGTATTCCAGCAAAGTGCAGATCTCGTTGAGATCATCACTGGAAGAAATCCTCAATGGTTTCCAGAAATGTTCTCAATATCACAGTGCTTTTGAGACAATGAAGCTGACATTGCGGCAAAGTGCATATCTCGACGGTCCTAACAAACGGGGATTGTTCCTGCAAACAGCAGATCTCGTTGCGTTTATCATTTTGAGAAATCCTCATTAGTTTCGAAAAAATGTCTGAATACCTCAGTGGTTTTTACACTTTAAAGCCGATCCTGAGGCAAAGTGCATATCTCGACAGCTCAAGCAAGCGGGGAGTACTGCTGCTGTCTGCAGAGTTCGTTGAGTTCATCATTATGAGTCACACACTTTCCTTTCCAAAGATTTCTTCAATGTTACAATGGATTTGAGATAATGAAGCTGATGTTTCTACAGAGTGCATATCTCGACGGCTAAAGCAAGCAGGGAGTATTCCACTAAAGTGCAGCTCTCGTTGAGTTCATCATTAGGAGTAATCCTCAATGGTTTCCAGAAATGTTCTCAATGTCACAGTGCCTTTGAGGCAATGAAGCTGACAATGCTGCAATCTTCATATGTCGACGGTGCAAGGATGCAGGGAGTATTCCAGCAACCTGCAGATCCCCTTGAGTTCAGCATTTTGAGCAATCCTCTTTGGTTTCCAAACATTTCCTCAATGTCACAATGGCTTTGAGACAATGAAGATGATTTTGAGAGAAAGTGCATATCTGGACCTGGGAAGGAAACAGGGAGTATTCCAGCAATGTGCAGATCTCGTGGAGTTCTTCATTTTGAATAATACGCTTTAGTTTCCAAAGATTTTCACAAAGTAACTGTGGCTTTGAGATAATGCAACTGATATTTCTACAAAGTGCATCTCTCGACGGCGTAAGCAAAGAGGGAGTATTCCAGCAAAGTGCAGATCTCGTTGAGATCATCACTGGGAGAAATCCTCAATGGTTTCCAGAAATGTTCTCAATATCACAGTGCTTTAGAGTTAATGAAGCTGACATTGCGGCATAGTGCATATCTCGACGGTCCTAACAAACGGGGAGTGTTCCTGCAAACTGCAGATCTCGTTGCGTTTATCATTTTGAGAAATCCTCATTAGTTTTCAAAAAATTTCTCAATTCCTCAGTGGTTTTTAGACGTTAAAGCAGATCTTGAGGCAAAGTGCATATCTCGATGGCTCAAGCAAGCGGGGAGTACTGCTGCTGTGTGCAGAGCTCGTTGAGTTCATCATTATGAGTCACACACTTTCCTTTCCAAAGATTTCTTCAATGTTACAATGGATTTGAGATAATGAAGCTGATGTATCTACAGAGTGCATATCTCGACGGCGTAAGCAAGCAGGGAGTATTCCACTAAAGTGCAGCTCTCGTTGAGTTCATCATTAGGAGTAATCCTCAATGGTTTCCAGAAATGTTCTCAATGTCACAGTGCCTTTGAGGCAATGAAGCTGACATTGCTGCAATCTTCATATGTCGACGGTGCAAGGATGCAGGGAGTATTCCAGCAACCTGCAGATCCCCTTGAGTTCAGCATTTTGAGCAATCCTCTTTGGTTTCCAAACATGTCCTCAATGTCACAATGGCTTTGAGACAACGAAGCTGATTTTGAGTCAAAGTGCATATTTCGACCTGGGAAGGAAACAGGGAGTATTCCAGCAATGTGCAGATCTCGTGGAGTTCTTCATTTTGAATAATACGCTTTAGTTTCCAAAGATTTTCACAAAGTAACTGTGGCTTTGAGATAATGAAATTGACATTTCTACAAAGTGCATCTCTCGACGGCATAAGCAAAGAGGGAGTATTCCAGCAAAGTGCAGATCTCGTTGAGATCATCACTGGAAGAAATCCTCAATGGTTTCCAGAAATGTTCTCAATATCACAGTGCTTTTGAGACAATGAAGCTGACATTGCGGCAAAGTGCATATCTCGACGGTCCTTACAAACGGGGATTGTTCCTGCAAACAGCAGATCTCGTTGCGTTTATCATTTTGAGAAATCCTCATTAGTTTCGAAAAAATGTCTGAATACCTCAGTCTGCAGAGCTCGTTGAGTTCATCATTATGAGTCACACACTTTCCTTTCCAAAGATTTCTTCAATGTTACAATGGATTTGAGATAATGAAGCTGATGTATCTACAGAGTGCATATCTCGACGGCGTAAGCAAGCAGGGAGTATTCCACTAAAGTGCAGCTCTCGTTGAGTTCATCATTAGGAGTAATCCTCAATGGTTTCCAGAAATGTTCTCAATATCACAGTGCTTTAGAGTTAATGAAGCTGACATTGCGGCAAAGTGCATATCTCGACGGTCCTAACAAACGGGGAGTGTTCCTGCAAACTGCAGGTCTCGTTGCGTTTATCATTTTGAGAAATCCTCATTAGTTTTCAAAAAATTTCTCAATTCCTCAGTGGTTTTTAGACGTTAAAGCAGATCTTGAGGCAAAGTGCATATCTCGACGGCTCAAGCAAGCGGGGAGTACTGCTGCTGTGTGCAGAGCTCGTTGAGTTCATCATTATGAGTCACACACTTTCCTTTCCAAAGATTTCTTCAATGTTACAATGGATTTGAGATAATGAAGCTGATGTATCTACAGAGTGCATATCTCGACGGCGTAAGCAAGCAGGGAGTATTCCACTAAAGTGCAGCTCTGGTTAAGTTCATCATTAGGAGTAATCCTCAATGGTTTCCAGAAATGTTCTCAATGTCACAGTGCCTTTGAGGCAATGAAGCTGACATTGCTGCAATCTTCATATGTCGACGGTGCAAGGATGCAGGGAGTATTCCAGCAACCTGCAGATCCCCTTGAGTTCAGCATTTTGAGCAATCCTCTTTGGTTTCCAAACATTTCCTCAATGTCACAATGGCTTTGAGACAACGAAGCTGATTTTGAGTCAAAGTGCATATCTCGACCTGGGAAGGAAACAGGGAGTATTCCAGCAATGTGCAGATCTCGTGGAGTTCTTCATTTTGAATAATACGCTTTAGTTTCCAAAGATTTTCACAAAGTAACTGTGGCTTTGAGATAATGAAATTGACATTTCTACAAAGTGCATCTCTCGACGGCATAAGCAAAGAGGGAGTATTCCAGCAAAGTGCAGATCTCGTTGAGATCATCACTGGAAGAAATCCTCAATGGTTTCCAGAAATGTTCTCAATATCACAGTGCTTTTGAGACAATGAAGCTGACATTGCGCCAAAGTGCATATCTCGACGGTCCTAACAAGCGGGGAGTGTTCCTGCAAACAGCAGATCTCGTTGCGTTTATCATTTTGAGAAATCCTCATAAGTTTCGAAAAAATGTCTGAATACCTCAGTGGTTTTTACACTTCAAAGCCGATCTTGAGGCAAAGTGCATATCTCGACAGCTCAAGCGAGCGGAGAGTACTGCTGCTGTCTGCAGAGCTCGTTGAGTTCATCATTATGAGTCACACACTTTCCTTTCCAAAGATTTCTTCAATGTTACAATGGATTTGAGATAATGAAGCTGATGTTTCTACAGAGTGCATATCTCGACGGCGTAAGCAAGCAGGGAGTATTCCACTAAAGTGCAGCTCTCGTTGAGTTCATCATTAGGAGTAATCCTCAATGCTTTCCAGAAATGTTCTCAATGTCACAGTGCCTTTGAGGCAATGAAGCTGACATTGCTGCAATCTTCATATGTCGACGGTGCAAGGATGCAGGGAGTATTCCAGCAACCTGCAGATCCCCTTGAGTTCAGCATTTTGAGCAATCCTCTTTGGTTTCCAAAGATTTCCTCAATGTCACAATGGCTTTGAGACAATGAAGATGATTTTGAGAGAAAGTGCATATCTGGACCTGGGAAGGAAACAGGGAGTATTCCAGCAATGTGCAGATCTCGTGGAGTTCTTCATTTTGAATAATACGCTTTATTTTCCAAAGATTTTCACAAAGTAACTGTGGCTTTGAGATAATGAAACTGATATTTCTACAAAGTGCATCTCTCGATGGCGTAAGCAAAGAGGGAGTATTCCAGCAAAGTGCAGATCTCGTTGAGATCATCACTGGGAGAAATCCTCAATGGTTTCCAGAAATGTTCTCAATATCACAGTGCTTTAGAGTTAATGAAGCTGACATTGCGGCAAAGTGCATATCTCGACGGTGCTAACAAACGGGGAGTGTTCCTGCAAACTGCAGATCTCGTTGCGTTTATCATTTTGAGAAATCCTCATTAGTATTCAAAAAATTTCTCAATTCCTCAGTGGTTTTTAGACGTTAAAGCAGATCTTGAGGCAAAGTGCATATCTCGACGGCTCAAGCAAGCGGGGAGAACTGCTGCTGTGTGCAGAGCTCGTTGAGTTCATCATTATGAGTCACACACTTTCGTTTCCAAAGATTTCTTCAATGTTACAATGGATTTGAGATAATGAAGCTGATGTATCTACAGAGTGCATATCTCGACGGCGTAAGCAAGCAGGGAGTATTCCACTAAAGTGCAGCTCTCGTTGAGTTCATCATTAGGAGTAATCCTCAATGGTTTCCAGAAATGTTCTCAATGTCACAGTGCCTTTGAGGCAATGAAGCTGTCATTGCTGCAATCTTCATATCTCGACGGTGCAAGGATGCAGGGAGTATTCCAGCAACCTGCAGATCCCCTTGAGTTCAGCATTTTGAGCAATCCTCTTTGGTTTCCAAACATTTCCTCAATGTCACAATGGCTTTGAGACAACGAAGCTGATTTTGAGTCAAAGTGCATATCTCGACCTGGGAAGGAAACAGGGAGTATTCCAGCAATGTGCAGATCTCGTGGAGTTCTTCATTTTGAATAATACGCTTTAGTTTCCATAGATTTTCACAAAGTAACTGTGGCTTTGAGATAATGAAATTGACATTTCTACAAAGTGCATCTCTCGACGGCATAAGCAAAGAGGGAGTATTCCAGCAAAGTGCAGATCTCGTTGAGATCATCACTGGAAGAAATCCTCAATGGTTTCCAGAAATGTTCTCAATATCACAGTGCTTTTGAGACAATGAAGCTGACATTGCGGCAAAGTGCATATCTCGACGGTCCTAACAAACGGGGATTGTTCCTGCAAACAGCAGATCTCGTTGCGTTTATCATTTTGAGAAATCCTCATTAGTTTCGAAAAAATGTCTGAATACCTCAGTCTGCAGAGCTCGTTGAGTTCATCATTATGAGTCACACACTTTCCTTTCCAAAGATTTCTTCAATGTTACAATGGATTTGAGATAATGAAGCTGATGTTTCTACAGAGTGCATATCTCGACGGCGTAAGCAAGCAGGGAGTATTCCACTAAAGTGCAGCTCTCGTTGAGTTCATCATTAGGAGTAATCCTCAATGGTTTCCAGAAATGTTCTCAATATCACAGTGCTTTAGAGTTAATGAAGCTGACATTGCGGCAAAGTGCATATCTCGACGGTCCTAACAAACGGGGAGTGTTCCTGCAAACTGCAGATCTCGTTGCGTTTATCATTTTGAGAAATCCTCATTAGTTTTCAAAAAATTTCTCAATTCCTCAGTGGTTTTTAGACGTTAAAGCAGATCTTGAGGCAAAGTGCATATCTCGACGGCTCAAGCAAGCGGGGAGTACTGCTGCTGTGTGCAGAGCTCGTTGAGTTCATCATTATGAGTCACACACTTTCCTTTCCAAAGATTTCTTCAATGTTACAATGGATTTGAGATAATGAAGCTGATGTATCTACAGAGTGCATATCTCGACGGCGTAAGCAAGCAGGGAGTATTCCACTAAAGTGCAGCTCTCGTTGAGTTCATCATTAGGAGTAATCCTCAATGGTTTCCAGAAATGTTCTCAATGTCACAGTGCCTTTGAGGCAATGAAGCTGACATTGCTGCAATCTTCATATGTCGACGGTGCAAGGATGCAGGGAGTATTCCAGCAACCTGCAGATCCCCTTGAGTTCAGCATTTTGAGCAATCCTCTTTGGTTTCCAAACATTTCCTCAATGTCACAATGGCTTTGAGACAACGAAGCTGATTTTGAGTCAAAGTGCATATCTCGACCTGGGAAGGAAACAGGGAGTATTCCAGCAATGTGCAGATCTCGTGGAGTTCTTCATTTTGAATAATACGCTTTAGTTTCCAAAGATTTTCACAAAGTAACTGTGGCTTTGAGATAATGAAATTGACATTTCTACAAAGTGCATCTCTCGACGGCATAAGCAAAGAGGGAGTATTCCAGCAAAGTGCAGATCTCGTTGAGATCATCACTGGAAGAAATCCTCAATGGTTTCCAGAAATGTTCTCAATATCACAGTGCTTTTGAGACAATGAAGCTGACATTGCGGCAAAGTGCATATCTCGACGGTCCTAACAAGCGGGGAGTGTTCCTGCAAACAGCAGATCTCGTTGCGTTTATCATTTTGAGAAATCCTCATTAGTTTCGAAAAAATGTCTGAATACCTCAGTGGTTTTTACACTTCAAAGCCGATCCTGAGGCAAAGTGCATATCTCGACAGCTCAAGCGAGCGGAGAGTACTGCTGCTGTCTGCAGAGCTCGTTGAGTTCATCATTATGAGTCACACACTTTCCTTTCCAAAGATTTCTTCAATGTTACAATGGATTTGAGATAATGAAGCTGATGTTTCTACAGAGTGCATATCTCGACGGCGTAAGCAAGCAGGGAGTATTCCACTAAAGTGCAGCTCTCGTTGAGTTCATCATTAGGAGTAATCCTCAATGGTTTCCAGAAATGTTCTCAATGTCACAGTGCCTTTGAGGCAATGAAGCTGACATTGCTGCAATCTTCATATGTCGACGGTGCAAGGATGCAGGGAGTATTCCAGCAACCTGCAGATCCCCTTGAGTTCAGCATTTTGAGCAATCCTCTTTGGTTTCCAAAGATTTCCTCAATGTCACAATGGCTTTGAGACAATGAAGCTGATTTTGAGAGAAAGTGCATATCTGGACCTGGGAAGGAAACAGGGAGTATTCCAGCAATGTGCAGATCTCGTGGAGTTCTTCATTTTGAATAATACGCTTTAGTTTCCAAAGATTTTCACAAAGTAACTGTGGCTTTGAGATAATGCAACTGATATTTCTACAAAGTGCATCTCTCGACGGCGTAAGCAAAGAGGGAGTATTCCAGCAAAGTGCAGATCTCGTTGAGATCATCACTGGGAGAAATCCTCAATGGTTTCCAGAAATGTTCTCAATATCACAGTGCTTTAGAGTTAATGAAGCTGACATTGCGGCAAAGTGCATATCTCGACGGTCCTAACAAACGGGGAGTGTTCCTGCAAACTGCAGATCTCGTTGCGTTTATCATTTTGAGAAATCCTCATTAGTTTTCAAAAAATTTCTCAATTCCTCAGTGGTTTATAGACGTTAAAGCAGATCTTGAGGCAAAGTGCATATCTCGATGGCTCAAGCAAGCGGGGAGTACTGCTGCTGTGTGCAGAGCTCGTTGAGTTCATCATTATGAGTCACACACTTTCCTTTCCAAAGATTTCTTCAATGTTACAATGGATTTGAGATAATGAAGCTGATGTATCTACAGAGTGCATATCTCGACGGCGTAAGCAAGCAGGGAGTATTCCACTAAAGTGCAGCTCTCGTTGAGTTCATCATTAGGAGTAATCCTCAATGGTTTCCAGAAATGTTCTCAATGTCACAGTGCCTTTGAGGCAATGAAGCTGACATTGCTGCAATCTTCATATGTCGACGGTGCAAGGATGCAGGGAGTATTCCAGCAACCTGCAGATCCCCTTGAGTTCAGCATTTTGAGCAATCCTCTTTGGTTTCCAAACATTTCCTCAATGTCACAATGGCTTTGAGACAACGAAGCTGATTTTGAGTCAAAGTGCATATCTCGACCTGGGAAGGAAACAGGGAGTATTCCAGCAATGTGCAGATCTCGTGGAGTTCTTCATTTTGAATAATACGCTTTAGTTTCCAAAGATTTTCACAAAGTAACTGTGGCTTTGAGATAATGAAATTGACATTTCTACAAAGTGCATCTCTCGACGGCATAAGCAAAGAGGGAGTATTCCAGCAAAGTGCAGATCTCGTTGAGATCATCACTGGAAGAAATCCTCAATGGTTTCCAGAAATGTTCTCAATATCACAGTGCTTTTGAGACAATGAAGCTGACATTGCGGCAAAGTGCATATCTCGACGGTCCTAACAAACGGGGAGTGTTCCTGCAAACAGCAGATCTCGTTGCGTTTATCATTTTGAGAAATCCTCATTAGTTTCGAAAAAATGTCTGAATACCTCAGTGGTTTTTACACTTTAAAGCCGATCCTGAGGCAAAGTGCATATCTCGACAGCTCAAGCAAGCGGGGAGTACTGCTGCTGTCTGCAGAGCTCGTTGAGTTCATCATTATGAGTCACACACTTTCCTTTCCAAAGATTTCTTCAATGTTACAATGGATTTGAGATAATGAAGCTGATGTTTCTACAGAGTGCATATCTCGACGGCGTAAGCAAGCAGGGAGTATTCCACTAAAGTGCAGCTCTCGTTGAGTTCATCATTAGGAGTAATCCTCAATGGTTTCCAGAAATGTTCTCAATATCACAGTGCTTTAGAGTTAATGAAGCTGACATTGCGGCAAAGTGCATATCTCGACGGTCCTAACAAACGGGGAGTGTTCCTGCAAACTGCAGATCTCGTTGCGTTTATCATTTTGAGAAATCCTCATTAGTTTTCAAAAAATTTCTCAATTCCTCAGTGGTTTTTAGACGTTAAAGCAGATCTTGAGGCAAAGTGCATATCTCGACGGCTCAAGCAAGCGGGGAGTACTGCTGCTGTGTGCAGAGCTCGTTGAGTTCATCATTATGAGTCACACACTTTCCTTTCCAAAGATTTCTTCAATGTTACAATGGATTTGAGATAATGAAGCTGATGTATCTACAGAGTGCATATCTCGACGGCGTAAGCAAGCAGGGAGTATTCCACTAAAGTGCAGCTCTCGTTGAGTTCATCATTAGGAGTAATCCTCAATGGTTTCCAGAAGTGTTCTCAATGTCACAGTGCCTTTGAGGCAATGAAGCTGACATTGCTGCAATCTTCATATGTCGACGGTGCAAGGATGCAGGGAGTAATCCAGCAACCTGCAGATCCCCTTGAGTTCAGCATTTTGAGCAATCCTCTTTGGTTTCCAAACATTTCCTCAATGTCACAATGGCTTTGAGACAACGAAGCTGATTTTGAGTCAAAGTGCATATCTCGACCTGGGAAGGAAACAGGGAGTATTCCAGCAATGTGCAGATCTCGTGGAGTTCTTCATTTTGAATAATACGCTTTAGTTTCCAAAGATTTTCACAAAGTAACTGTGGCTTTGAGATAATGAAATTGACATTTCTACAAAGTGCATCTCTCGACGGCATAAGCAAAGAGGGAGTATTCCAGCAAAGTGCAGATCTCGTTGAGATCATCACTGGAAGAAATCCTCAATGGTTTCCAGAAATGTTCTCAATATCACAGTGCTTTTGAGACAATGAAGCTGACATTGCGGCAAAGTGCATATCTCGACGGTCCTAACAAGCGGGGAGTGTTCCTGCAAACAGCAGATCTCGTTGCGTTTATCATTTTGAGAAATCCTCATTAGTTTCGAAAAAATGTCTGAATACCTCAGTGGTTTTTACCCTTTAAAGCCGATCCTGAGGCAAAGTGCATATCTCGACAGCTCAAGCAAGCGGGGAGTACTGCTGCTGTCTGCAGAGCTCGTTGAGTTCATCATTATGAGTCACACACTTTCCTTTCCAGAGATTTCTTCAATGTTACAATGGATTTGAGATAATGAAGCTGATGTTTCTACAGAGTGCATATCTCGACGGCGTAAGCAAGCAGGGAGTATTCCACTAAAGTGCAGCTCTCGTTGAGTTCATCATTAGGAGTAATCCTCAATGGTTTCCAGAAATGTTCTCAATGTCACAGTGCCTTTGAGGCAATGAAGCTGACATTGCTGCAATCTTCATATGTCGACGGTGCAAGGATGCAGGGAGTATTCCAGCAACCTGCAGATCCCCTTGAGTTCAGCATTTTGAGCAATCCTCTTTGGTTTCCAAAGATTTCCTCAATGTCACAATGGCTTTGAGACAATGAAGATGATTTTGAGAGAAAGTGCATATCTGGACCTGGGAAGGAAACAGGGAGTATTCCAGCAATGTGCAGATCTCGTGGAGTTCTTCATTTTGAATAATACGCTTTAGTTTCCAAAGATTTTCACAAAGTTACTGTGGCTTTGAGATAATGAAACTGATATTTCTACAAAGTGCATCTCTCGATGGCGTAAGCAAAGAGGGAGTATTCCAGCAAAGTGCAGATCTCGTTGAGATCATCACTGGGAGAAATCCTCAATGGTTTCCAGAAATGTTCTCAATATCACAGTGCTTTAGAGTTAATGAAGCTGACATTGCGGCAAAGTGCATATCTCGACGGTCCTAACAAACGGGGAGTGTTCCTGCAAACTGCAGATCTCGTTGCGTTTATCATTATGAGAAATCCTCATTAGTATTCAAAAAATTTCTCAATTCCTCAGTGGTTTTTAGACGTTAAAGCAGATCTTGAGGCAAAGTGCATATCTCGACGGCTCAAGCAAGCGGGGAGAACTGCTGCTGTGTGCAGAGCTCGTTGAGTTCATCATTATGAGTCACACACTTTCCTTTCCAAAGATTTCTTCAATGTTACAATGGATTTGAGATAATGAAGCTGATGTATCTACAGAGTGCATATCTCGACGGCGTAAGCAAGCAGGGAGTATTCCACTAAAGTGCAGCTCTGGTTAAGTTCATCATTAGGAGTAATCCTCAATGCTTCCCAGAAATGTTCTCAATGTCACAGTGCCTTTGAGGCAATGAAGCTGACATTGCTGCAATCTTCATATGTCGACGGTGCAAGGATGCAGGGAGTATTCCAGCAACCTGCAGATCCCCTTGAGTTCAGCATTTTGAGCAATCCTCTTTGGTTTCCAAACATTTCCTCAATGTCACAATGGCTTTGAGACAACGAAGCTGATTTTGAGTCAAAGTGCATATCTCGACCTGGGAAGGAAACAGGGAGTATTCCAGCAATGTGCAGATCTCGTGGAGTTCTTCATTTTGAATAATACGCTTTAGTTTCCAAAGATTTTCACAAAGTAACTGTGGCTTTGAGATAATGAAATTGACATTTCTACAAAGTGCATCTCTCGACGGCATAAGCAAAGAGGGAGTATTCCAGCAAAGTGCAGATCTCGTTGAGATCATCACTGGAAGAAATCCTCAATGGTTTCCAGAAATGTTCTCAATATCACAGTGCTTTTGAGACAATGAAGCTGACATTGCGGCAAAGTGCATATCTCGACGGTCCTAACAAGCGGGGAGTGTTCCTGCAAACAGCAGATCTCGTTGCGTTTATCATTTTGAGAAATCCTCATTAGTTTCGAAAAAATGTCTGAATACCTCAGTGGTTTTTACACTTCAAAGCCGATCCTGAGGCAAAGTGCATATCTCGACAGCTCAAGCAAGCGGGGAGTACTGCTGCTGACTGCAGAGCTCGTTGAGTTCATCATTATGAGTCACACACTTTCCTTTCCAAAGATTTCTTCAATGTTACAATGGATTTGAGATAATGAAGCTGATGTTTCTCCAGAGTGCATATCTCGACGGCGTAAGCAACCAGGGAGTATTCCACTAAAGTGCAGCTCTCGTTGAGTTCATCATTAGGAGTAATCCTCAATGGTTTCCAGAAATGTTCTCAATGTCACAGTGCCTTTGAGGCAATGAAGCTGACATTGCTGCAATCTTCATATCTCGACGGTGCAAGGATGCAGGGAGTATTCCAGCAACCTGCAGATCCCCTTGAGTTCAGCATTTTGAGCAATCCTCTTTGGTTTCCAAACATTTCCTCAATGTCACAATGGCTTTGAGACAATGAAGCTGATTTTGAGAGAAAGTGCATATCTGGACCTGGGAAGGAAACAGGGAGTATTCCAGCAATGTGCAGATCTCGTGGAGTTCTTCATTTTGAATAATACGCTTTAGTTTCCAAAGATTTTCACAAAGTAACTGTGGCTTTGAGATAATGCAACTGATATTTCTACAAAGTGCATCTCTCGACGGCGTAAGCAAAGAGGGAGTATTCCAGCAAAGTGCAGATCTCGTTGAGATCATCACTGGGAGAAATCCTCAATGGTTTCCAGAAATGTTCTCAATATCACAGTGCTTTAGAGTTAATGAAGCTGACATTGCGGCACAGTGCATATCTCGACGGTCCTAACAAACGGGGAGTGTTCCTGCAAACTGCAGATCTCGTTGCGTTTATCATTTTGAGAAATCCTCATTAGTTTTCAAAAAATTTCTCAATTCCTCAGTGGTTTTTAGACGTTAAAGCAGATCTTGAGGCAAAGTGCATATCTCGACGGCTCAAGCAAGCGGGGAGAACTGCTGCTGTGTGCAGAGCTCGTTGAGTTCATCATTATGAGTCACACACTTTCCTTTCCAAAGATTTCTTCAATGTTACAATGGATTTGAGATAATGAAGCTGATGTATCTACAGAGTGCATATCTCGACGGCGTAAGCAAGCAGGGAGTATTCCACTAAAGTGCAGCTCTCGTTGAGTTCATCATTAGGAGTAATCCTCAATGGTTTCCAGAAATGTTCTCAATGTCACAGTGCCTTTGAGGCAATGAAGCTGACATTGCTGCAATCTTCATATGTCGACGGTGCACGGATGCAGGGAGTATTCCAGCAACCTGCAGATCCCCTTGAGTTCAGCATTTTGAGCAATCCTCTTTGGTTTCCAAACATTTCCTCAATGTCACAATGGCTTTGAGACAACGAAGCTGATTTTGAGTCAAAGTGCATATCTCGACCTGGGAAGGAAACAGGGAGTATTCCAGCAATGTGCAGATCTCGTGGAGTTCTTCATTTTGAATAATACGCTTTAGTTTCCAAAGATTTTCACAAAGTAACTGTGGCTTTGAGATAATGAAATTGACATTTCTACAAAGTGCATCTCTCGACGGCATAAGCAAAGAGGGAGTATTCCAGCAAAGTGCAGATCTCGTTGAGATCATCACTGGAAGAAATCCTCAATGGTTTCCAGAAATGTTCTCAATATCACAGTGCTTTTGAGACAATGAAGCTGACATTGCGGCAAAGTGCATATCTCGACGGTCCTAACAAGCGGGGAGTGTTCCTGCAAACAGCAGATCTCGTTGCGTTTATCATTTTGAGAAATCCTCATTAGTTTCGAAAAAATGTCTGAATACCTCAGTGGTTTTTACACTTTAAAGCCGATCCTGAGGCAAAGTGCATATCTCGACAGCTCAAGCAAGCGGGGAGTACTGCTGCTGTCTGCAGAGCTCGTTGAGTTCATCATTATGAGTCACACACTTTCCTTTCCAAAGATTTCTTCAATGTTACAATGGATTTGAGATAATGAAGCTGATGTTTCTACAGAGTGCATATCTCGACGGCGTAAGCAAGCAGGGAGTATTCCACTAAAGTGCAGCTCTCGTTGAGTTCATCATTAGGAGTAATCCTCAATGGTTTCCAGAAATGTTCTCAATGTCACAGTGCCTTTGAGGCAATGAAGCTGACATTGCTGCAATCTTCATATGTCGACGGTGCAAGGATGCAGGGAGTATTCCAGCAACCTGCAGATCCCCTTGAGTTCAGCATTTTGAGCAATCCTCTTTGGTTTCCAAAGATTTCCTCAATGTCACAATAGCTTTGAGACAATGAAGATGATTTTGAGAGACAGTGCATATCTGGACCTGGGAAGGAAACAGGGAGTATTCCAGCAATGTGCAGATCTCGTGGAGTTCTTCATTTTGAATAATACGCTTTAGTTTCCAAAGATTTTCACAAAGCAACTGTGGCTTTGAGATAATGAAATTGACATTTCTACAAAGTGCATCTCTCGACGGCATAAGCAAAGAGGGAGTATTCCAGCAAAGTGCAGATCTCGTTGAGATCATCACTGGAAGAAATCCTCAATGGTTTCCAGAAATGTTCTCAATATCACAGTGCTTTTGAGACAATGAAGCTGACATTGCGGCAAAGTGCATATCTCGACGGTCCTAACAAGCGGGGAGTGTTCCTGCAAACAGCAGATCTCGTTGCGTTTATCATTTTGAGAAATCCTCATTAGTTTCGAAAAAATGTCTGAATACCTCAGTGGTTTTTACACTTTAAAGCCGATCCTGAGGCAAAGTGCATATCTCGACAGCTCAAGCAAGCGGGGAGTACTGCTGCTGTGTGCAGAGCTCGTTGAGTTCATCATTATGAGTCACACACTTTCCTTTCCAAAGATTTCTTCAATGTTACAATGGATTTGAGATAATGAAGCTGATGTATCTACAGAGTGCATATCTCGACGGCGTAAGCAAGCAGGGAGTATTCCACTAAAGTGCAGCTCTCGTTGAGTTCATCATTAGGAGTAATCCTCAATGGTTTCCAGAAATGTTCTCAATGTCACAGTGCCTTTGAGGCAATGAAGCTGACATTGCTGCAATCTTCATATCTCGACGGTGCAAGGATGCAGGGAGTATTCCAGCAACCTGCAGATCCCCTTGAGTTCAGCATTTTGAGCAATCCTCTTTGGTTTCCAAACATTTCCTCAATGTCACAATGGCTTTGAGACAACGAAGCTGATTTTGAGTCAAAGTGCATATTCTGACCTGGGAAGGAAACAGGGAGTATTCCAGCAATGTGCAGATCTCGTGGAGTTCTTCATTTTGAATAATACGCTTTAGTTTCCAAAGATTTTCACAAAGTAACTGTGGCTTTGAGATAATGAAATTGACATTTCTACAAAGTGCATCTCTCGACGGCATAAGCAAAGAGGGAGTATTCCAGCAAAGTGCAGATCTAGTTGAGATCATCACTGGAAGAAATCCTCAATGGTTTCCAGAAATGTTCTCAATATCACAGTGCTTTTGAGACAATGAAGCTGACATTGCGGCAAAGTGCATATCTCGACGGTCCTAACAAACGGGGATTGTTCCTGCAAACAGCAGATCTCGTTGCGTTTATCATTTTGAGAAATCCTCATTAGTTTCGAAAAAATGTCTGAATACCTCAGTGGTTTTTACACTTTAAAGCCGATCCTGAGACAAAGTGCATATCTCGACAGCTCAAGCAAGCGGGGAGTACTGCTGCTGTCTGCAGAGCTCGTTGAGTTCATCATTATGAGTCACACACTTTCCTTTCCACAGATTTCTTCAATGTTACAATGGATTTGAGATAATGAAGCTGATGTTTCTACAGAGTGCATATCTCGACGGCGTAAGCAAGCAGGGAGTATTCCACTAAAGTGCAGCTCTCGTTGAGTTCATCATTAGGAGTAATCCTCAATGGTTTCCAGAAATGTTCTCAATATCACAGTGCTTTAGAGTTAATGAAGCTGACATTGCGGCAAAGTGCATATCTCGACGGTCCTAACAAACGGGGAGTGTTCCTGCAAACTGCAGATCTCGTTGCGTTTATCATTTTGAGAAATCCTCATTAGTTTTCAAAAAATTTCTCAATTCCTCAGTGGTTTTTAGACGTTAAAGCAGATCTTGAGGCAAAGTGCATATCTCGACGGCTCAAGCAAGCGGGGAGTACTGCTGCTGTGTGCAGAGCTCGTTGAGTTCATCATTATGAGTCACACACTTTCCTTTCCAAAGATTTCTTCAATGTTACAATGGATTTGAGATAATGAAGCTGATGTATCTACAGAGTGCATATTTCGACGGCGTAAGCAAGCAGGGAGTATTCCACTAAAGTGCAGCTCTCGTTGAGTTCATCATTAGGAGTAATCCTCAATGGTTTCCAGAAATGTTCTCAATGTCACAGTGCCTTTGAGGCAATGAAGCTGACATTGCTGCAATCTTCATATGTCGACGGTGCAAGGATGCAGGGAGTATTCCAGCAACCTGCAGATCCCCTTGAGTTCAGCATTTTGAGCAATCCTCTTTGGTTTCCAAAGATTTCCTCAATGTCACAATGGCTTTGAGACAATGAAGCTGATTTTGAGAGAAAGTGCATATCTGGACCTGGGAAGGAAACAGGGAGTATTCCAGCAATGTGCAGATCTCGTGGAGTTCTTCATTTTGAATAATACGCTTTAGTTTCCAAAGATTTTCACAAAGTAACTGTGGCTTTGAGATAATGAAACTGATATTTCTACAAAGTGCATCTCTCGATGGCGTAAGCAAAGAGGGAGTATTCCAGCAAAGTGCAGATCTCGTTGAGATCATCACTGGGAGAAATCCTCAATGGTTTCCAGAAATGTTCTCAATATCACAGTGCTTTAGAGTTAATGAAGCTGACATTGCGGCAAAGTGCATATCTCGACGGTCCTAACAAACGGGGAGTGTTCCTGCAAACAGCAGATCTCGTTGCGTTTATCATTATGAGAAATCCTCATTAGTATTCAAAAAATTTCTCAATTCCTCAGTGGTTTTTAGACGTTAAAGCAGATCTTGAGGCAAAGTGCATATCTCGACGGCTCAAGCAAGCGGGGAGAACTGCTGCTGTGTGCAGAGCTCGTTGAGTTCATCATTATGAGTCACACACTTTCCTTTCCAAAGATTTCTTCAATGTTACAATGGATTTGAGATAATGAAGCTGATGTATCTACAGAGTGCATATCTCGACGGCGTAAGCAAGCAGGGAGTATTCCACTAAAGTGCAGCTCTGGTTAAGTTCATCATTAGGAGTAATCCTCAATGCTTCCCAGAAATGTTCTCAATGTCACAGTGCCTTTGAGGCAATGAAGCTGACATTGCTGCAATCTTCATATGTCGACGGTGCAAGGATGCAGGGAGTATTCCAGCAACCTGCAGATCCCCTTGAGTTCAGCATTTTGAGCAATCCTCTTTGGTTTCCAAACATTTCCTCAATGTCACAATGGCTTTGAGACAACGAAGCTGATTTTGAGTCAAAGTGCATATCTCGACCTGGGAAGGAAACAGGGAGTATTCCAGCAATGTGCAGATCTCGTCGAGTTCTTCATTTTGAATAATACGCTTTAGTTTCCAAAGATTTTCACAAAGTAACTGTGGCTTTGAGATAATGAAATTGACATTTCTACAAAGTGCATCTCTCGACGGCATAAGCAAAGAGGGAGTATTCCAGCAAAGTGCAGATCTCGTTGAGATCATCACTGGAAGAAATCCTCAATGGTTTCCAGAAATATTCTCAATATCACAGTGCTTTTGAGACAATGAAGCTGACATTGCGGCAAAGTGCATATCTCGACGGTCCTAACAAGCGGGGAGTGTTCCTGCAAACAGCAGATCTCGTTGCGTTTATCATTTGAGAAATCCTCATTAGTTTCGAAAAAATGTGTGAATACCTCAGTGGTTTTTACACTTTAAAGCCGATCCTGAGGCAAAGTGCATATCTCGACAGCTCAAGCAAGCGGGGAGTACTGCTGCTGTCTGCAGAGCTCGTTGAGTTCATCATTATGAGTCACACACTTTCCTTTCCAAAGATTTCTTCAATGTTACAATGGATTTGAGATAATGAAGCTGATGTTTCTACAGAGTGCATATCTCGACGGCGTAAGCAAGCAGGGAGTATTCCACTAAAGTGCAGCTCTCGTTGAGTTCATCATTAGGAGTAATCCTCAATGGTTTCCAGAAATGTTCTCAATATCACAGTGCTTTAGAGTTAATGAAGCTGACATTGCGGCAAAGTGCATATCTCGACGGTCCTAACAAACGGGGAGTGTTCCTGCAAACTGCAGATCTCGTTGCGTTTATCATTTTGAGAAATCCTCATTAGTTTTCAAAAAATTTCTCAATTCCTCAGTGGTTTTTAGACGTTAAAGCAGATCTTGAGGCAAAGTGCATATCTCGACGGCTCAAGCAAGCGGGGAGTACTGCTGCTGTGTGCAGAGCTCGTTGAGTTCATCATTATGAGTCACACACTTTCCTTTCCAAAGATTTCTTCAATGTTACAATGGATTTGAGATAATGAAGCTGATGTATCTACAGAGTGCATATCTCGACGGCGTAAGCAAGCAGGGAGTATTCCACTAAAGTGCAGCTCTCGTTGAGTTCATCATTAGGAGTAATCCTCAATGGTTTCCAGAAATGTTCTCAATGTCACAGTGCCTTTGAGGCAATGAAGCTGACATTGCTGCAATCTTCATATGTCGACGGTGCAAGGATGCAGGGAGTATTCCAGCAACCTGCAGATCCCCTTGAGTTCAGCATTTTGAGCAATCCTCTTTGGTTTCCAAACATTTCCTCAATGTCACAATGGCTTTGAGACAACGAAGCTGATTTTGAGTCAAAGTGCATATCTCGACCTGGGAAGGAAACAGGGAGTATTCCAGCAATGTGCAGATCTCGTGGAGTTCTTCATTTTGAATAATACGCTTTAGTTTCCAAAGATTTTCACAAAGTAACTGTGGCTTTGAGATAATGAAATTGACATTTCTACAAAGTGCATCTCTCGACGGCATAAGCAAAGAGGGAGTATTCCAGCAAAGTGCAGATCTCGTTGAGATCATCACTGGAAGAAATCCTCAATGGTTTCCAGAAATGTTCTCAATATCACAGTGCTTTTGAGACAATGAAGCTGACATTGCGGCAAAGTGCATATCTCGACGGTCCTAACAAGCGGGGAGTGTTCCTGCAAACAGCAGATCTCGTTGCGTTTATCATTTTGAGAAATCCTCATTAGTTTCGAAAAAATGTCTGAATACCTCAGTGGTTTTTACACTTCAAAGCCGATCCTGAGGCAAAGTGCATATCTCGACAGCTCAAGCAAGCGGAGAGTACTGCTGCTGTCTGCAGAGCTCGTTGAGTTCATCATTATGAGTCACACACTTTCCTTTCCAAAGATTTCTTCAATGTTACAATGGATTTGAGATAATGAAGCTGATGTTTCTCCAGAGTGCATATCTCGACGGCGTAAGCAAGCAGGGAGTATTCCACTAAAGTGCAGCTCTCGTTGAGTTCATCATTAGGAGTAATCCTCAATGGTTTCCAGAAATGTTCTCAATGTCACAGTGCCTTTGAGGCAATGAAGCTGACATTGCTGCAATCTTCATATCTCGACGGTGCAAGGATGCAGGGAGTATTCCAGCAACCTGCAGATCCCCTTGAGTTCAGCATTTTGAGCAATCCTCTTTGGTTTCCAAACATTTCCTCAATGTCACAATGGCTTTGAGACAATGAAGCTGATTTTGAGAGAAAGTGCATATCTGGACCTGGGAAGGAAACAGGGAGTATTCCAGCAATGTGCAGATCTCGTGGAGTTCTTCATTTTGAATAATACGCTTTAGTTTCCAAAGATTTTCACAAAGTAACTGTGGCTTTGAGATAATGCAACTGATATTTCTACAAAGTGCATCTCTCGACGGCGTAAGCAAAGAGGGAGTATTCCAGCAAAGTGCAGATCTCGTTGAGATCATCACTGGGAGAAATCCTCAATGGTTTCCAGAAATGTTCTCAATATCACAGTGCTTTAGAGTTAATGAAGCTGACATTGCGGCAAAGTGCATATCTCGACGGTCCTAACAAACGGGGAGTGTTCCTGCAAACTGCAGATCTCGTTGCGTTTATCATTTTGAGAAATCCTCATTAGTTTTCAAAAAATTTCTCAATTCCTCAGTGGTTTTTAGACGTTAAAGCAGATCTTGAGGCAAAGTGCATATCTCGATGGCTCAAGCAAGCGGGGAGTACTGCTGCTGTGTGCAGAGCTCGTTGAGTTCATCATTATGAGTCACACACTTTCCTTTCCAAAGATTTCTTCAATGTTACAATGGATTTGAGATAATGAAGCTGATGTATCTACAGAGTGCATATCTCGACGGCGTAAGCAAGCAGGGAGTATTCCACTAAAGTGCAGCTCTCGTTGAGTTCATCATTAGGAGTAATCCTCAATGCTTTCCAGAAATGTTCTCAATGTCACAGTGCCTTTGAGGCAATGAAGCTGACATTGCTGCAATCTTCATATGTCGACGGTGCAAGGATGCAGGGAGTATTCCAGCAACCTGCAGATCCCCTTGAGTTCAGCATTTTGAGCAATCCTCATTGGTTTCCAAACATTTCCTCAATGTCACAATGGCTTTGAGACAACGAAGCTGATTTTGAGTCAAAGTGCATATCTCGACCTGGGAAGGAAACAGGGAGTATTCCAGCAATGTGCAGATCTCGTCGAGTTCTTCATTTTGAATAATACGCTTTAGTTTCCAAAGATTTTCACAAAGTAACTGTGGCTTTGAGATAATGAAATTGACATTTCTACAAAGTGCATCTCTCGACGGCATAAGCAAAGAGGGAGTATTCCAGCAAAGTGCAGATCTCGTTGAGATCATCACTGGAAGAAATCCTCAATGGTTTCCAGAAATGTTCTCAATATCACAGTGCTTTTGAGACAATGAAGCTGACATTGCGGCAAAGTGCATATCTCGACGGTCCTAACAAGCGGGGAGTGTTCCTGCAAACAGCAGATCTCGTTGCGTTTATCATTTTGAGAAATCCTCATTAGTTTCGAAAAAATGTCTGAATACCTCAGTGGTTTTTACACTTTAAAGCCGATCCTGAGGCAAAGTGCATATCTCGACAGCTCAAGCAAGCGGGGAGTACTGCTGCTGTCTGCAGAGCTCGTTGAGTTCATCATTATGAGTCACACACTTTCCTTTCCAAAGATTTCTTCAATGTTACAATGGATTTGAGATAATGAAGCTGATGTTTCTACAGAGTGCATATCTCGACGGCGTAAGCAAGCAGGGAGTATTCCACTAAAGTGCAGCTCTCGTTGAGTTCATCATTAGGAGTAATCCTCAATGGTTTCCAGAAATGTTCTCAATGTCACAGTGCCTTTGAGGCAATGAAGCTGACATTGCTGCAATCTTCATATGTCGACGGTGCAAGGATGCAGGGAGTATTCAGGCAACCTGCAGATCCCCTTGAGTTCAGCATTTTGAGCAATCCTCTTTGGTTTCCAAAGATTTCCTCAATGTCACAATGGCTTTGAGACAATGAAGCTGATTTTGAGAGAAAGTGCATATCTGGACCTGGGAAGGAAACAGGGAGTATTCCAGCAATGTGCAGATCTCGTGGAGTTCTTCATTTTGAATAATACGCTTTAGTTTCCAAAGATTTTCACAAAGTAACTGTGGCTTTGAGATAATGCAACTGATATTTCTACAAAGTGCATCTCTCGACGGCGTAAGCAAAGAGGGAGTATTCCAGCAAAGTGCAGATCTCGTTGAGATCATCACTGGGAGAAATCCTCAATGGTTTCCAGAAATGTCCTCAATATCACAGTGCTTTAGAGTTAATGAAGCTGACATTGCGGCAAAGTGCATGTCTCGACGGTCCTAACAAACGGGGAGTGTTCCTGCAAGTTGCAGATCTCGTTGCGTTTATCATTTTGAGAAATCCTCATTAGTTTTCAAAAAATTTCTCAATTCCTCAGTGGTTTTTAGACGTTAAAGCAGATCTTGAGGCAAAGTGCATATCTCGACGGCTCAAGCAAGCGGGGAGTACTGCTGCTGTGTGCAGAGCTCGTTGAGTTCATCATTATGAGTCACACACTTTCCTTTCCAAAGATTTCTTCAATGTTACAATGGATTTGAGATAATGAAGCTGATGTATCTACAGAGTGCATATCTCGACGGCGTAAGCAAGCAGGGAGTATTCCACTAAAGTGCAGCTCTCGTTGAGTTCATCATTAGGAGTAATCCTCAATGGTTTCCAGAAATGTTCTCAATGTCACAGTGCCTTTGAGGCAATGAAGCTGACATTGCTGCAATCTTCATATGTCGACGGTGCAAGGATGCAGGGAGTATTCCAGCAACCTGCAGATCCCCTTGAGTTCAGCATTTTGAGCAATCCTCTTTGGTTTCCAAACATTTCCTCAATGTCACAATGGCTTTGAGACAACGAAGCTGATTTTGAGTCAAAGTGCATATCTCGACCTGGGAAGGAAACAGGGAGTATTCCAGCAATGTGCAGATCTCGTGGAGTTCTTCATTTTGAATAATACGCTTTAGTTTCCAAAGATTTTCACAAAGTAACTGTGGCTTTGAGATAATGAAATTGACATTTCTACAAAGTGCATCTCTCGACGGCATAAGCAAAGAGGGAGTATTCCAGCAAAGTGCAGATCTCGTTGAGATCATCACTGGAAGAAATCCTCAATGGTTTCCAGAAATGTTCTCAATATCACAGTGCTTTTGAGACAATGAAGCTGACATTGCGGCAAAGTGCATATCTCGACGGTCCTAACAAGCGGGGAGTGTTCCTGCAAACAGCAGATCTCGTTGCGTTTATCATTTTGAGAAATCCTCATTAGTTTCGAAAAAATGTCTGAATACCTCAGTGGTTTTTACACTTCAAAGCCGATCCTGAGGCAAAGTGCATATCTCGACAGCTCAAGCAAGCGGAGAGTACTGCTGCTGTCTGCAGAGCTCGTTGAGTTCATCATTATGAGTCACACACTTTCCTTTCCAAAGATTTCTTCAATGTTACAATGGATTTGAGATAATGAAGCTGATGTTTCTCCAGAGTGCATATCTCGACGGCGAAAGCAAGCAGGGAGTATTCCACTAAAGTGCAGCTCTCGTTGAGTTCATCATTAGGAGTAATCCTCAATGGTTTCCAGAAATGTTCTCAATGTCACAGTGCCTTTGAGGCAATGAAGCTGACATTGCTGCAATCTTCATATCTCGACGGTGCAAGGATGCAGGGAGTATTCCAGCAACCTGCAGATCCCCTTGAGTTCAGCATTTTGAGCAATCCTCTTTGGTTTCCAAAGATTTCCTCAATGTCACAATGGCTTTGAGACAATGAAGCTGATTTTGAGAGAAAGTGCATATCTGGACCTGGGAAGGAAACAGGGAGTATTCCAGCAATGTGCAGATCTCGTGGAGTTCTTCATTTTGAATAATACGCTTTAGTTTCCAAAGATTTTCACAAAGTAACTGTGGCTTTGAGATAATGCAACTGATATTTCTACAAAGTGCATCTCTCGACGGCGTAAGCAAAGAGGGAGTATTCCAGCAAAGTGCAGATCTCGTTGAGATCATCACTGGGAGAAATCCTCAATGGTTTCCAGAAATGTTCTCAATATCACAGTGCTTTAGAGTTAATGAAGCTGACATTGCGGCAAAGTGCATATCTCGACGGTCCTAACAAACGGGGAGTGTTCCTGCAAACTGCAGATCTCGTTGCGTTTATCATTTTGAGAAATCCTCATTAGTTTTCAAAAAATTTCTCAATTCCTCAGTGGTTTTTAGACGTTAAAGCAGATCTTGAGGCAAAGTGCATATCTCGATGGCTCAAGCAAGCGGGGAGTACTGCTGCTGTGTGCAGAGCTCGTTGAGTTCATCATTATGAGTCACACACTTTCCTTTCCAAAGATTTCTTCAATGTTACAATGGATTTGAGATAATGAAGCTGATGTATCTACAGAGTGCATATCTCGACGGCGTAAGCAAGCAGGGAGTATTCCACTAAAGTGCAGCTCTCGTTGAGTTCATCATTAGGAGTAATCCTCAATGGTTTCCAGAAATGTTCTCAATGTCACAGTGCCTTTGAGGCAATGAAGCTGACATTGCTGCAATCTTCATATGTCGACGGTGCAAGGATGCAGGGAGTATTCCAGCAACCTGCAGATCCCCTTGAGTTCAGCATTTTGAGCAATCCTCTTTGGTTTCCAAACATTTCCTCAATGTCACAATGGCTTTGAGACAACGAAGCTGATTTTGAGTCAAAGTGCATATCTCGACCTGGGAAGGAAACAGGGAGTATTCCAGCAATGTGCAGATCTCGTGGAGTTCTTCATTTTGAATAATACGCTTTAGTTTCCAAAGATTTTCACAAAGTAACTGTGGCTTTGAGATAATGAAATTATCATTTCTACAAAGTGCATCTCTCGACGGCATAAGCAAAGAGGGAGTATTCCAGCAAAGTGCAGATCTCGTTGAGATCATCACTGGAAGAAATCCTCAATGGTTTCCAGAAATGTTCTCAATATCACAGTGCTTTTGAGACAATGAAGCTGACATTGCGGCAAAGTGCATATCTCGACGGTCCTAACAAACGGGGATTGTTCCTGCAAACAGCAGATCTCGTTGCGTTTATCATTTTGAGAAATCCTCATTAGTTTCGAAAAAATGTCTGAATACCTCAGTGGTTTTTACACTTTAAAGCCGATCCTGAGGCAAAGTGCATATCTCGACAGCTCAAGCAAGCGGGGAGTACTGCTGCTGTCTGCAGAGTTCGTTGAGTTCATCATTATGAGTCACACACTTTCCTTTCCAAAGATTTCTTCAATGTTACAATGGATTTGAGATAATGAAGCTGATGTTTCTACAGAGTGCATATCTCGACGGCGTAAGCAAGCAGGGAGTATTCCACTAAAGTGCAGCTCTCGTTGAGTTCATCATTAGGAGTAATCCTCAATGGTTTCCAGAAATGTTCTCAATGTCACAGTGCCTTTGAGGCAATGAAGCTGACAATGCTGCAATCTTCATATGTCGACGGTGCAAGGATGCAGGGAGTATTCCAGCAACCTGCAGATCCCCTTGAGTTCAGCATTTTGAGCAATCCTCTTTGGTTTCCAAACATTTCCTCAATGTCACAATGGCTTTGAGACAATGAAGATGATTTTGAGAGAAAGTGCATATCTGGACCTGGGAAGGAAACAGGGAGTATTCCAGCAATGTGCAGATCTCGTGGAGTTCTTCATTTTGAATAATACGCTTTAGTTTCCAAAGATTTTCACAAAGTAACTGTGGCTTTGAGATAATGCAACTGATATTTCTACAAAGTGCATCTCTCGACGGCGTAAGCAAAGAGGGAGTATTCCAGCAAAGTGCAGATCTCGTTGAGATCATCACTGGGAGAAATCCTCAATGGTTTCCAGAAATGTTCTCAATATCACAGTGCTTTAGAGTTAATGAAGCTGACATTGCGGCAAAGTGCATATCTCGACGGTCCTAACAAACGGGGAGTGTTCCTGCAAACTGCAGATCTCGTTGCGTTTATCATTTTGAGAAATCCTCATTAGTTTTCAAAAAATTTCTCAATTCCTCAGTGGTTTTTAGACGTTAAAGCAGATCTTGAGGCAAAGTGCATATCTCGATGGCTCAAGCAAGCGGGGAGTACTGCTGCTGTGTGCAGAGCTCGTTGAGTTCATCATTATGAGTCACACACTTTCCTTTCCAAAGATTTCTTCAATGTTACAATGGATTTGAGATAATGAAGCTGATGTATCTACAGAGTGCATATCTCGACGGCGTAAGCAAGCAGGGAGTATTCCACTAAAGTGCAGCTCTCGTTGAGTTCATCATTAGGAGTAATCCTCAATGGTTTCCAGAAATGTTCTCAATGTCACAGTGCCTTTGAGGCAATGAAGCTGACATTGCTGCAATCTTCATATGTCGACGGTGCAAGGATGCAGGGAGTATTCCAGCAACCTGCAGATCCCCTTGAGTTCAGCATTTTGAGCAATCCTCTTTGGTTTCCAAACATGTCCTCAATGTCACAATGGCTTTGAGACAACGAAGCTGATTTTGAGTCAAAGTGCATATTTCGACCTGGGAAGGAAACAGGGAGTATTCCAGCAATGTGCAGATCTCGTGGAGTTCTTCATTTTGAATAATACGCTTTAGTTTCCAAAGATTTTCACAAAGTAACTGTGGCTTTGAGATAATGAAATTGACATTTCTACAAAGTGCATCTCTCGACGGCATAAGCAAAGAGGGAGTATTCCAGCAAAGTGCAGATCTCGTTGAGATCATCACTGGAAGAAATCCTCAATGGTTTCCAGAAATGTTCTCAATATCACAGTGCTTTTGAGACAATGAAGCTGACATTGCGGCAAAGTGCATATCTCGACGGTCCTTACAAACGGGGATTGTTCCTGCAAACAGCAGATCTCGTTGCGTTTATCATTTTGAGAAATCCTCATTAGTTTCGAAAAAATGTCTGAATACCTCAGTCTGCAGAGCTCGTTGAGTTCATCATTATGAGTCACACACTTTCCTTTCCAAAGATTTCTTCAATGTTACAATGGATTTGAGATAATGAAGCTGATGTATCTACAGAGTGCATATCTCGACGGCGTAAGCAAGCAGGGAGTATTCCACTAAAGTGCAGCTCTCGTTGAGTTCATCATTAGGAGTAATCCTCAATGGTTTCCAGAAATGTTCTCAATATCACAGTGCTTTAGAGTTAATGAAGCTGACATTGCGGCAAAGTGCATATCTCGACGGTCCTAACAAACGGGGAGTGTTCCTGCAAACTGCAGGTCTCGTTGCGTTTATCATTTTGAGAAATCCTCATTAGTTTTCAAAAAATTTCTCAATTCCTCAGTGGTTTTTAGACGTTAAAGCAGATCTTGAGGCAAAGTGCATATCTCGACGGCTCAAGCAAGCGGGGAGTACTGCTGCTGTGTGCAGAGCTCGTTGAGTTCATCATTATGAGTCACACACTTTCCTTTCCAAAGATTTCTTCAATGTTACAATGGATTTGAGATAATGAAGCTGATGTATCTACAGAGTGCATATCTCGACGGCGTAAGCAAGCAGGGAGTATTCCACTAAAGTGCAGCTCTGGTTAAGTTCATCATTAGGAGTAATCCTCAATGGTTTCCAGAAATGTTCTCAATGTCACAGTGCCTTTGAGGCAATGAAGCTGACATTGCTGCAATCTTCATATGTCGACGGTGCAAGGATGCAGGGAGTATTCCAGCAACCTGCAGATCCCCTTGAGTTCAGCATTTTGAGCAATCCTCTTTGGTTTCCAAACATTTCCTCAATGTCACAATGGCTTTGAGACAACGAAGCTGATTTTGAGTCAAAGTGCATATCTCGACCTGGGAAGGAAACAGGGAGTATTCCAGCAATGTGCAGATCTCGTGGAGTTCTTCATTTTGAATAATACGCTTTAGTTTCCAAAGATTTTCACAAAGTAACTGTGGCTTTGAGATAATGAAATTGACATTTCTACAAAGTGCATCTCTCGACGGCATAAGCAAAGAGGGAGTATTCCAGCAAAGTGCAGATCTCGTTGAGATCATCACTGGAAGAAATCCTCAATGGTTTCCAGAAATGTTCTCAATATCACAGTGCTTTTGAGACAATGAAGCTGACATTGCGGCAAAGTGCATATCTCGACGGTCCTAACAAGCGGGGAGTGTTCCTGCAAACAGCAGATCTCGTTGCGTTTATCATTTTGAGAAATCCTCATAAGTTTCGAAAAAATGTCTGAATACCTCAGTGGTTTTTACACTTCAAAGCCGATCCTGAGGCAAAGTGCATATCTCGACAGCTCAAGCGAGCGGAGAGTACTGCTGCTGTCTGCAGAGCTCGTTGAGTTCATCATTATGAGTCACACACTTTCCTTTCCAAAGATTTCTTCAATGTTACAATGGATTTGAGATAATGAAGCTGATGTTTCTACAGAGTGCATATCTCGACGGCGTAAGCAAGCAGGGAGTATTCCACTAAAGTGCAGCTCTCGTTGAGTTCATCATTAGGAGTAATCCTCAATGCTTTCCAGAAATGTTCTCAATGTCACAGTGCCTTTGAGGCAATGAAGCTGACATTGCTGCAATCTTCATATGTCGACGGTGCAAGGATGCAGGGAGTATTCCAGCAACCTGCAGATCCCCTTGAGTTCAGCATTTTGAGCAATCCTCTTTGGTTTCCAAAGATTTCCTCAATGTCACAATGGCTTTGAGACAATGAAGCTGATTTTGAGAGAAAGTGCATATCTGGACCTGGGAAGGAAACAGGGAGTATTCCAGCAATGTGCAGATCTCGTGGAGTTCTTCATTTTGAATAATACGCTTTAGTTTCCAAAGATTTTCACAAAGTAACTGTGGCTTTGAGATAATGAAACTGATATTTCTACAAAGTGCATCTCTCGATGGCGTAAGCAAAGAGGGAGTATTCCAGCAAAGTGCAGATCTCGTTGAGATCATCACTGGGAGAAATCCTCAATGGTTTCCAGAAATGTTCTCAATATCACAGTGCTTTAGAGTTAATGAAGCTGACATTGCGGCAAAGTGCATATCTCGACGGTGCTAACAAACGGGGAGTGTTCCTGCAAACTGCAGATCTCGTTGCGTTTATCATTTTGAGAAATCCTCATTAGTATTCAAAAAATTTCTCAATTCCTCAGTGGTTTTTAGACGTTAAAGCAGATCTTGAGGCAAAGTGCATATCTCGACGGCTCAAGCAAGCGGGGAGAACTGCTGCTGTGTGCAGAGCTCGTTGAGTTCATCATTATGAGTCACACACTTTCGTTTCCAAAGATTTCTTCAATGTTACAATGGATTTGAGATAATGAAGCTGATGTATCTACAGAGTGCATATCTCGACGGCGTAAGCAAGCAGGGAGTATTCCACTAAAGTGCAGCTCTCGTTGAGTTCATCATTAGGAGTAATCCTCAATGGTTTCCAGAAATGTTCTCAATGTCACAGTGCCTTTGAGGCAATGAAGCTGTCATTGCTGCAATCTTCATATCTCGACGGTGCAAGGATGCAGGGAGTATTCCAGCAACCTGCAGATCCCCTTGAGTTCAGCATTTTGAGCAATCCTCTTTGGTTTCCAAACATTTCCTCAATGTCACAATGGCTTTGAGACAACGAAGCTGATTTTGAGTCAAAGTGCATATCTCGACCTGGGAAGGAAACAGGGAGTATTCCAGCAATGTGCAGATCTCGTGGAGTTCTTCATTTTGAATAATACGCTTTAGTTTCCATAGATTTTCACAAAGTAACTGTGGCTTTGAGATAATGAAATTGACATTTCTACAAAGTGCATCTCTCGACGGCATAAGCAAAGAGGGAGTATTCCAGCAAAGTGCAGATCTCGTTGAGATCATCACTGGAAGAAATCCTCAATGGTTTCCAGAAATGTTCTCAATATCACAGTGCTTTTGAGACAATGAAGCTGACATTGCGGCAAAGTGCATATCTCGACGGTCCTAACAAACGGGGATTGTTCCTGCAAACAGCAGATCTCGTTGCGTTTATCATTTTGAGAAATCCTCATTAGTTTCGAAAAAATGTCTGAATACCTCAGTCTGCAGAGCTCGTTGAGTTCATCATTATGAGTCACACACTTTCCTTTCCAAAGATTTCTTCAATGTTACAATGGATTTGAGATAATGAAGCTGATGTTTCTACAGAGTGCATATCTCGACGGCGTAAGCAAGCAGGGAGTATTCCACTAAAGTGCAGCTCTCGTTGAGTTCATCATTAGGAGTAATCCTCAATGGTTTCCAGAAATGTTCTCAATATCACAGTGCTTTAGAGTTAATGAAGCTGACATTGCGGCAAAGTGCATATCTCGACGGTCCTAACAAACGGGGAGTGTTCCTGCAAACTGCAGATCTCGTTGCGTTTATCATTTTGAGAAATCCTCATTAGTTTTCAAAAAATTTCTCAATTCCTCAGTGGTTTTTAGACGTTAAAGCAGATCTTGAGGCAAAGTGCATATCTCGACGGCTCAAGCAAGCGGGGAGTACTGCTGCTGTGTGCAGAGCTCGTTGAGTTCATCATTATGAGTCACACACTTTCCTTTCCAAAGATTTCTTCAATGTTACAATGGATTTGAGATAATGAAGCTGATGTATCTACAGAGTGCATATCTCGACGGCGTAAGCAAGCAGGGAGTATTCCACTAAAGTGCAGCTCTCGTTGAGTTCATCATTAGGAGTAATCCTCAATGGTTTCCAGAAATGTTCTCAATGTCACAGTGCCTTTGAGGCAATGAAGCTGACATTGCTGCAATCTTCATATGTCGACGGTGCAAGGATGCAGGGAGTATTCCAGCAACCTGCAGATCCCCTTGAGTTCAGCATTTTGAGCAATCCTCTTTGGTTTCCAAACATTTCGTCAATGTCACAATGGCTTTGAGACAACGAAGCTGATTTTGAGTCAAAGTGCATATCTCGACCTGGGAAGGAAACAGGGAGTATTCCAGCAATGTGCAGATCTCGTGGAGTTCTTCATTTTGAATAATACGCTTTAGTTTCCAAAGATTTTCACAAAGTAACTGTGGCTTTGAGATAATGAAATTGACATTTCTACAAAGTGCATCTCTCGACGGCATAAGCAAAGAGGGAGTATTCCAGCAAAGTGCAGATCTCGTTGAGATCATCACTGGAAGAAATCCTCAATGGTTTCCAGAAATGTTCTCAATATCACAGTGCTTTTGAGACAATGAAGCTGACATTGCGGCAAAGTGCATATCTCGACGGTCCTAACAAGCGGGGAGTGTTCCTGCAAACAGCAGATCTCGTTGCGTTTATCATTTTGAGAAATCCTCATTAGTTTCGAAAAAATGTCTGAATACCTCAGTGGTTTTTACACTTCAAAGCCGATCCTGAGGCAAAGTGCATATCTCGACAGCTCAAGCGAGCGGAGAGTACTGCTGCTGTCTGCAGAGCTCGTTGAGTTCATCATTATGAGTCACACACTTTCCTTTCCAAAGATTTCTTCAATGTTACAATGGATTTGAGATAATGAAGCTGATGTTTCTACAGAGTGCATATCTCGACGGCGTAAGCAAGCAGGGAGTATTCCACTAAAGTGCAGCTCTCGTTGAGTTCATCATTAGGAGTAATCCTCAATGGTTTCCAGAAATGTTCTCAATGTCACAGTGCCTTTGAGGCAATGAAGCTGACATTGCTGCAATCTTCATATGTCGACGGTGCAAGGATGCAGGGAGTATTCCAGCAACCTGCAGATCCCCTTGAGTTCAGCATTTTGAGCAATCCTCTTTGGTTTCCAAAGATTTCCTCAATGTCACAATGGCTTTGAGACAATGAAGCTGATTTTGAGAGAAAGTGCATATCTGGACCTGGGAAGGAAACAGGGAGTATTCCAGCAATGTGCAGATCTCGTGGAGTTCTTCATTTTGAATAATACGCTTTAGTTTCCAAAGATTTTCACAAAGTAACTGTGGCTTTGAGATAATGAAACTGATATTTCTACAAAGTGCATCTCTCGAAGGCGTAAGCAAAGAGGGAGTATTCCAGCAAAGTGCAGATCTCGTTGAGATCATCACTGGGAGAAATCCTCAATGGTTTCCAGAAATGTTCTCAATATCACAGTGCTTTAGAGTTAATGAAGCTGACATTGCGGCAAAGTGCATATCTCGACGGTGCTAACAAACGGGGAGTGTTCCTGCAAACTGCAGATCTCGTTGCGTTTATCATTTTGAGAAATCCTCATTAGTTTTCAAAAAATTTCTCAATTCCTCAGTGGTTTTTAGACGTTAAAGCAGATCTTGAGGCAAAGTGCATATCTCGACGGCTCAAGCAAGCGGGGAGAACTGCTGCTGTGTGCAGAGCTCGTTGAGTTCATCATTATGAGTCACACACTTTCCTTTCCAAAGATTTCTTCAATGTTACAATGGATTTGAGATAATGAAGCTGATGTATCTACAGAGTGCATATCTCGACGGCGTAAGCAAGCAGGGAGTATTCCACTAAAGTGCAGCTCTCGTTGAGTTCATCATTAGGAGTAATCCTCAATGGTTTCCAGAAATGTTCTCAATGTCACAGTGCCTTTGAGGCAATGAAGCTGTCATTGCTGCAATCTTCATATGTCGACGGTGCAAGGATGCAGGGAGTATTCCAGCAACCTGCAGATCCCCTTGAGTTCAGCATTTTGAGCAATCCTCTTTGGTTTCCAAACATTTCCTCAATGTCACAATGGCTTTGAGACAACGAAGCTGATTTTGAGTCAAAGTGCATATCTCGACCTGGGAAGGAAACAGGGAGTATTCCAGCAATGTGCAGATCTCGTGGAGTTCTTCATTTTGAATAATACGCTTTAGTTTCCATAGATTTTCACAAAGTAACTGTGGCTTTGAGATAATGAAATTGACATTTCTACAAAGTGCATCTCTCGACGGCATAAGCAAAGAGGGAGTATTCCAGCAAAGTGCAGATCTCGTTGAGATCATCACTGGAAGAAATCCTCAATGGTTTCCAGAAATGTTCTCAATATCACAGTGCTTTTGAGACAATGAAGCTGACATTGCGGCAAAGTGCATATCTCGACGGTCCTAACAAACGGGGATTGTTCCTGCAAACAGCAGATCTCGTTGCGTTTATCATTTTGAGAAATCCTCATTAGTTTCGAAAAAATGTCTGAATACCTCAGTGGTTTTTACACTTTAAAGCCGATCCTGAGGCAAAGTGCATATCTCGACAGCTCAAGCAAGCGGGGAGTACTGCTGCTGTCTGCAGAGCTCGTTGAGTTCATCATTATGAGTCACACACTTTCCTTTCCAAAGATTTCTTCAATGTTACAATGGATTTGAGATAATGAAGCTGATGTTTCTACAGAGTGCATATCTCGACGGCGTAAGCAAGCAGGGAGTATTCCACTAAAGTGCAGCTCTCGTTGAGTTCATCATTAGGAGTAATCCTCAATGGTTTCCAGAAATGTTCTCAATATCACAGTGCTTTAGAGTTAATGAAGCTGACATTGCGGCAAAGTGCATATCTCGACGGTCCTAACAAACGGGGAGTGTTCCTGCAAACTGCAGATCTCGTTGCGTTTATCATTTTGAGAAATCCTCATTAGTTTTCAAAAAATTTCTCAATTCCTCAGTGGTTTTTAGACGTTAAAGCAGATCTTGAGGCAAAGTGCATATCTCGACGGCTCAAGCAAGCGGGGAGTACTGCTGCTGTGTGCAGAGCTCGTTGAGTTCATCATTATGAGTCACACACTTTCCTTTCCAAAGATTTCTTCAATGTTACAATGGATTTGAGATAATGAAGCTGATGTATCTACAGAGTGCATATCTCGACGGCGTAAGCAAGCAGGGAGTATTCCACTAAAGTGCAGCTCTCGTTGAGTTCATCATTAGGAGTAATCCTCAATGGTTTCCAGAAATGTTCTCAATGTCACAGTGCCTTTGAGGCAATGAAGCTGACATTACTGCAATCTTCATATGTCGACGGTGCAAGGATGCAGGGAGTATTCCAGCAACCTGCAGATCCCCTTGAGTTCAGCATTTTGAGCAATCCTCTTTGGTTTCCAAACATTTCCTCAATGTCACAATGGCTTTGAGACAACGAAGCTGATTTTGAGTCAAAGTGCATATCTCGACCTGGGAAGGAAACAGGGAGTATTCCAGCAATGTGCAGATCTCGTGGAGTTCTTCATTTTGAATAATACGCTTTAGTTTCCAAAGATTTTCACAAAGTAACTGTGGCTTTGAAATAATGAAATTGACATTTCTACAAAGTGCATCTCTCGACGGCATAAGCAAAGAGGGAGTATTCCAGCAAAGTGCAGATCTCGTTGAGACATCACTGGAAGAAATCCTCAATGGTTTCCAGAAATGTTCTCAATATCACAGTGCTTTTGAGACAATGAAGCTGACATTGCGGCAAAGTGCATATCTCGACGGTCCTAACAAGCGGGGAGTGTTCCTGCAAACAGCAGATCTCGTTGCGTTTATCATTTTGAGAAATCCTCATTAGTTTCGAAAAAATGTCTGAATACCTCAGTGGTTTTTACACTTTAAAGCCGATCCTGAGGCAAAGTGCATATCTCGACAGCTCAAGCAAGCGGGGAGTACTGCTGCTGTCTGCAGAGCTCGTTGAGTTCATCATTATGAGTCACACACTTTCCTTTCCAAAGATTTCTTCAATGTTACAATGGATTTGAGATAATGAAGCTGATGTTTCTACAGAGTGCATATCTCGACGGCGTAAGCAAGCAGGGAGTATTCCACTAAAGTGCAGCTCTCGTTGAGTTCATCATTAGGAGTAATCCTCAATGCTTTCCAGAAATGTTCTCAATGTCACAGTGCCTTTGAGGCAATGAAGCTGACATTGCTGCAATCTTCATATGTCGACGGTGCAAGGATGCAGGGAGTGTTCCAGCAACCTGCAGATCCCCTTGAGTTCAGCATTTTGAGCAATCCTCATTGGTTTCCAAAGATTTCCTCAATGTCACAATGGCTTTGAGATAACGAAGCTGATTTTGAGACAAAGTGCATATCTCGACCTGGGAAGGAAACAGGGAGTAATCCAGCAATGTGCTGATCTCGAGGAAAACTTCATTTTGAATAATACTCTTTAGTTTCCACACATTTTCACAAAGTAACTGTGGCTTTGTGGTAATGTACTGATATTTCAACAAAGTGCATCTCTCGACGGCGTAAGCAAAGAGGGAGTATTCCAGCAAAGTGCAGATCTCGTTGAGATCATCACTGGGAGAAATCCTCAATGGTTTCCAGAAATGTTCTCAATGTCACAGTGCGTTTGAGACAATGAAGCTGACATTGCTGCAATCTTCATATCTCGACGGTGCAAGGATGCAGGGAGTATTCCAGCAACCTGCAGATCCCCTTGAGTTCAGCATTTTGAGCAATCCTCTTTGGTTTCCAAAGATTTCCTCAATGTCACAATGGCTTTGAGACAATGAAGCTGATTTTGAGAGAAAGTGCATGTCTCGACCTGGGAAGGAAACAGGGAGCATTCCAGCAATGTGGAGATCTCGTGGAGTTCTTCATTTTGAATACTACTCTTTTATTTCCAAAGATTTTCACAAAGTAACTGTGGCTTTGAGATAATGAAACTGATATTTCTACAAAGTGCATCTCTCGACGGCGTAAGCAAAGAGGGAGTATTCCAGCAAAGTGCAGATCTCGTTGAGTTCATCACTGGAAGAAATCCTCAATGGTTTCCAGAAATGTTCTCAATATCACAGTGCTTTTGTGTTAATGAAGCTGACATTGCGGCAAAGTGCATATCTCGACGGTCCTAACAAACGGGGAGTGTTCCTGCAAACTGCAGATCTCGTTGCGTTTATCATTTTGAGAAATCCTCATTAGTTTTGAAACAATGTCTGAATTCCTCAGTGGTTTTTAGACGTTAAAGCCGATCCTGAGGCAAAGTGCATATCTCGACAGCTCAAGCAAGCGGGGAGTACTGCTGCTGTGTGCAGAGCTCGATGAGTTCATCATTATGAGTCACACACTTTCGTTTCCAAAGATTTCTTCAACGTTACAATGGATTTGAGATAATGAAGCTGATGTTTCTACAGAGAGCATATGTCGACCGCGTAAGCAAGCAGGGAGGATTCCACTAAAGTGCAGATCTTGTTGAGTTCATCATTAAGAGTAATCCTCAATGGTTTCCAGAAATGTTCTCAATGTCACAGTGCCTTTGAGGCAATGAAGCTGACATTGCTGCAATCTTCATATCTCGACGGTGCAAGGATTCAGGGAGTATTCCAGCAACCTGCAGATCCCCTTGAGTTCAGCATTTTGAGGAATCCTCTTTGGTTTCCAAACATTTCCTCAATGTCACAATGGCTTTAGACAAAGAAGCTGATTTTGAGAGAAAGCGCATATCTCGATCTGGGAAGGAAACAGGGAGTATTCCAGCAATGTGCAGATCTCGTGGAGTTCTTCATTTTGAATAATACTCTTTAGTTTCCAAAGATTTTCACAAAGTAACTGTGGCTTTGAGATAATGAAATTGACATTTCAACAAAGTGCATCTCTCGACGGCATAAGCAAAGCAGGGAGTATTCCAGCAAAGTGCAGATCTCGTTGAGATCATCACTGGAAGAAATCCTCAATGGTTTCCAGAAATGTTCTCAATATCACAGTGCCTTGGAGACAATGAAGCTGACATTGCGGCAAAGTGCATATCTCGACGGTCCTAACAAGCGGGGAGTGTTCCTGCAAACTGCAGATCTCGTTGCGTTTATCATTTTGAGAAATCCTCATTAGTTTTCAAAAAATTTCTCAATTCCTCAGTGGTTTTCAGACGTTAAAGCAGATCTTGAGGCAAAGTGCATATCTCGACGGCTCAAGCAAGCGGGGAGTACTGCTGCTGTGTGCAGAGCTCGTTGAGTTCATCATTATGAGTCACACACTTTCCTTTCCAAAGATTTCTTCAATGTTACAATGGATTTGAGATAATGAAGCTGATGTTTCTACAGAGTGCATGTCTCGACGGCGTTAGCAAGCAGGGAGTATTCCACTAAAGTGCAGCTCTCGTTGAGTTCATCATTAGGAGTAATCCTCAATGGTTTCCAGAAATGTTCTCAATGTCACAGTGCCTTTGAGGCAATGAAGCTGACATTGCTGCAATCTTCATATGTCGACGGTGCAAGGATGCAGGGAGTATTCCAGCAACCTGCAGATCCCCTTGAGTTCAGCATTTTGAGCAATCCTCTTTGGTTTCCAAAGATTTCCTCAATGTCACAATGGCTTTGAGACAATGAAGCTGATTTTGAGAGAAAGTGCATATCTGGACCTGGGAAGGAAACAGGGAGTATTCCAGCAATGTGCAGATCTCGTGGAGTTCTTCATTTTGAATAATACTGTTTAGTTTCCAAAGATCTTCACAAAGTAACTGCGGCTTTGAGATAATCCAACTGATATTTGTAGAAAGTGCATCGCTCGACGGCATAAGCAAAGAGGGAGTATTCCAGCAAAGTGCAGATCTCGTTGAGATCATCACTGGAAGAAATCCTCAATGGTTTCCAGAAATGTTCTCAATATCACAGTGCCTTGGAGACAATGAAGCTGACATTGCGGCAAAGTGCATATCTCGACGGTCCTAACAAACGGGGAGTGTTCCTGCAAACTGCAGATCTCGTTGCGTTTATCATTTTGAGAAATCCTCATTAGTTTTCAAAAAATTTCTGAATTCCTCAGTGGTTTTTTGACGTTAAAGCAGATCTTGAGGCAAAGTGCATATCTCGACGGCTCAAGCAAGCGGGGAGTACTGCTGCTGTGTGCAGAGCTCGTTGAGTTCATCATTATGAGTCACACACTTTCCTTTCCAAAGATTTCTTCAATGTTACAATGGATTTGAGATAATGAAGCTGATGTTTCTAACGAGTGCATATCTCGACGGCATGAGCAAGCAGGGAGTATTCCACTAAAGCGCAGCTCTCGTTGAGTTCATCATTAGGAGTAATCCTCAATGGTTTCCAGAAATGTTCTCAATATCACAGTGCTTTTGAGTTAATGAAGCTGACATTGCGGCAAAGTGCATATCTCGACGGTGCTAACAAACGGGGAGTGTTCCTGCAAACTGCAGATCTCGTTGCGTTTATCATTTTGAGAAATCCTCATTAGTTTCGAAAAAATGTCTGAATTCCTCAGTGGTTTTTAGACGTTAAAGCCGATCCTGAGGCAAAGTGCATATCTCGACGGCTCAAGCAAGCGGGGAGTACTGCTGCTGTGTGCAGAGCTCGTTGAGTTCATCATTATGAGTCACACACTTTCGTTTCCAAAGATTTCTTCAACGTTACAATGGATTTGAGATAATGAAGCTGATGTTTCTACAGAGAGCATATGTCGACCGCGTAAGCAAGCAGGGAGGATTCCACTAAAGTGCAGATCTTGTTGAGTTCATCATTAGGAGTAATCCTCAATGGTTTCCAGAAATGTTCTCAATATCACAGTGCCTTGGAGACAATGAAGCTGACATTGCTGCAATCTTCATATCTCGACGGTGCAAGGATTCAGGGAGTATTCCAGCAACCTGCAGATCCCCTTGAGTTCAGCATTTTGAGGAATCCTCTTTGGTTTCCAAAGATTTCCTCAATGTCACAATGGCTTTAGACAAAGAAGCTGATTTTGAGAGAAAGCGCATATCTCGACCTGGGAAGGAAACAGGGAGTATTCCAGCAATGTGCAGATCTCGTGGAGTTCTTCATTTTGAATAATACTCTTTAGTTTCCAAAGATTTTCACAAAGTAACTGTGGCTTTGAGATAATGAAATTGACATTTCTACAAAGTGCATCTCTCGACGGCATAAGCAAAGAGGGAGTATTCCAGCAAAGTGCAGATCTCGTTGAGATCATCACTGGAAGAAATCCTCAATGGTTTCCAGAAATGTTCTCAATATCACAGTGCTTTAGAGTTAATGAAGCTGACATTGCGGCAAAGTGCATATCTCGACTGTCCTAACAAACGGGGAGTGTTCCTGCAAACTGCAGATCTCGTTGCGTTTAACATTTTGAGAAATCCTCATTAGTTTTCAAAAAATTTCTCAATTCCTCAGTGGTTTTTAGACGTTAAAGCAGATCTTGAGGCAAAGTGCATATCTCGACGGCTCAAGCAAGCGGGGAGTACTGCTGCTGTGTGCAGAGTTCGTTGAGTTCATCATTATGAGTCACACACTTCCCTTTCCAAAGATTTCTTCAATGTTACAATGGATTTGAGATAATGAAGCTGATGTTTCTACAGAGTGCATATCTCGACGGCGAAAGCAAGCAGGGAGTATTCCACTAAAGAGCAGCTCTCGTTGAGTTCATCATTAGGAGTAATCCTCAATGGTTTCCAGAAATGTTCTCAATGTCACAGTGCCTTTGAGGCAATGAAGCTGACATTGCTGCAATCTTCATATCTCGACGGTGCAAGGATGCAGGGAGTATTCCAGCAACCTGCAGATCCCCTTGAGTTCAGCATTTTGAGCAATCCTCTTTGGTTTCCAAAGATTTCCTCAATGTCACAATGGCTTTGAGACAATGAAGCTGATTTTGAGAGAAAGTGCATATCTGGACCTGGGAAGTAAACATGGAGTATTCCAGCAATGTGCAGATCTCGTGGAGTTCTTCATTTTGAATAATACGCTTTAGTTTCCAAAGATTTTCACAAAGTAACTGTGGCTTTGAGATAATGCAACTGAGATTTCTACAAAGTGCATCTCTCGACGGCGTAAGCAAAGAGGGAGTATTCCAGCAAAGTGCAGATCTCGTTGAGATCATCACTGGGAGAAATCCTCAATGGTTTCCAGAAATGTTCTCAATATCACAGTGCTTTAGAGTTAATGAAGCTGACATTGCGGCAAAGTGCATATCTCGACGGTCCTAACAAACGGGGAGTGTTCCTGCAAACTGCAGATCTCGTTGCGTTTAACATTTTGAGAAATCCTCATTAGTTTTCAAAAAATTTCTCAATTCATCAGTGGTTTTTAGACGTTAAAGCAGATCTTGAGGCAAAGTGCATATCTCGACGGCTCAAGCAAGCGGGGAGTACTGCTGCTGTGTGCAGAGTTCGTTGAGTTCATCATTATGAGTCACACACTTCCCTTTCCAAAGATTTCTTCAATGTTACAATGGATTTGAGATAATGAAGCTGATGTTTCTACAGAGTGCATATCTCGACGGCGAAAGCAAGCAGGGAGTATTCCACTAAAGTGCAGCTCTCGTTGAGTTCATCATTAGGAGTAATCCTCAATGGTTTCCAGAAATGTTCTCAATGTCACAGTGCCTTTGAGGCAATGAAGCTGACATTGCTGCAATCTTCATATGTCGACGGTGCAAGGATGCAGGGAGTATTCCAGCAACCTGCAGATCCCCTTGAGTTCAGCATTTTGAGCAATCCTCTTTGGTTTCCAAACATTTCCTCAATGTCACAATGGCTTTGAGACAACGAAGCTGATTTTGAGTCAAAGTGCATATCTCGACCTGGGAAGGAAACAGGGAGTATTCCAGCAATGTGCAGATCTCGTGGAGTTCTTCATTTTGAATAATACGCTTTAGTTTCCAAAGATTTTCACAAAGTAACTGTGGCTTTGAGATAATGAAATTGACATTTCTACAAAGTGCATCTCTCGACGGCATAAGCAAAGAGGGAGTATTCCAGCAAAGTGCAGATCTCGTTGAGATCATCACTGGAAGAAATCCTCAATGGTTTCCAGAAATGTTCTCAATATCACAGTGCTTTTGAGACAATGAAGCTGACATTGCGGCAAAGCGCATATCTTGACGGTCCTAACAAACGGGGAGTGTTCCTGCAAACAGCAGATCTCGTTGCGTTTATCATTTTGAGAAATCCTCATTAGTTTCGAAAAAATGTCTGAATACCTCAGTGGTTTTTACACTTTAAAGCCGATCCTGAGGCAAAGTGCATATCTCGACAGCTCAAGCAAGCGGGGAGTACTGCTGCTGTCTGCAGAGCTCGTTGAGTTCATCATTATGAGTCACACACTTTCCTTTCCAAAGATTTCTTCAATGTTACAATGGATTTGAGATAATGAAGCTGATGTTTCTACAGAGTGCATATCTCGACGGCGAAAGCAAGCAGGGAGTATTCCACTAAAGTGCAGATCTTGTTGAGTTCATCATTAAGAGTAATCCTCAATGGTTTCCAGAAATGTTCTCAATGTCACAGTGCCTTTGAGGCAATGAAGCTGACATTGCTGCAATCTTCATATCTCGACGGTGCAAGGATTCAGGGAGTATTCCAGCAACCTGCAGATCCCCTTGAGTTCAGCATTTTGAGGAATCCTCTTTGGTTTCCAAAGATTTCTTCAATGTCACAATGGCTTTAGACAAAGAAGCTGATTTTGAGAGAAAGCGCATATCTCGACCTGGGAAGGAAACAGGGAGTATTCCAGCAATGTGCAGATCTCGTGGAGTTCTTCATTTTGAATAATACTCTTTAGTTTCCAAAGATTTTCACAAAGTAACTGTGGCTTTGAGATAATGAAATTGACATTTCTACAAAGTGCATCTCTCGACGGCATAAGCAAAGCAGGGAGTATTCCAGCAAAGTGCAGATCTCGTTGAGATCATCACTGGAAGAAATCCTCAATGGTTTCCAGAAATGTTCTCAATATCACAGTGCCTTGGAGACAATGAAGCTGACATTGCGGCAAAGTGCATATCTCGACGGTCCTAACAAGCGGGGAGTGTTCCTGCAAACTGCAGATCTCGTTGCGTTTATCATTTTGAGAAATCCTCATTAGTTTTCAAAAAATTTCTCAATTCCTCAGTGGTTTTCAGACGTTAAAGCAGATCTTGAGGCAAAGTGCATATCTCGACGGCTCAAGCAAGCGGGGAGTACTGCTGCTGTGTGCAGAGCTCGTTGAGTTCATCATTATGAGTCACACACTTTCCTTTCCAAAGATTTCTTCAATGTTACAATGGATTTGAGATAATGAAGCTGATGTTTCTACAGAGTGCATGTCTCGACGGCGTAAGCAAGCAGGGAGTATTCCACTAAAGTGCAGCTCTCGTTGAGTTCATCATTAGGAGTAATCCTCAATGGTTTCCAGAAATGTTCTCAATGTCACAGTGCCTTTGAGGCAATGAAGCTGACATTGCTGCAATCTTCATATGTCGACGGTGCAAGGATGCAGGGAGTATTCCAGCAACCTGCAGATCCCCTTGAGTTCAGCATTTTGAGCAATCCTCTTTGGTTTCCAAAGATTTCCTCAATGTCACAATGGCTTTGAGACAATGAAGCTGATTTTGAGAGAAAGTGCATATCTCGACCTGGGAAGGAAACAGGGAGTATTCCAGCAATGTGCAGATCTCGTGGGTTCTTCATTTTGAATAATACTGTTTAGTTTCCAAAGATCTTCACAAAGTAACTGCGGCTTTGAGATAATCCAACTGATATTTGTAGAAAGTGCATCTCTCGACGGCATAAGCAAAGAGGGAGTATTCCAGCAAAGTGCAGATCTCGTTGAGATCATCACTGGAAGAAATCCTCAATGGTTTCCAGAAATGTTCTCAATATCACAGTGCCTTGGAGACAATGAAGCTGACATTGCGGCAAAGTGCATATCTCGACGGTCCTAACAAACGGGGAGTGTTCCTGCAAACTGCAGATCTCGTTGCGTTTATCATTTTGAGAAATCCTCATTAGTTTTCAAAAAATATCTGAATTCCTCAGTGGTTTTTCGACGTTAAAGCAGATCTTGAGGCAAAGTGCATATCTCGACGGCTCAAGCAAGCGGGGAGTACTGCTGCTGTGTGCAGAGCTCGTTGAGTTCATCATTATGAGTCACACACTTTCCTTTCCAAAGATTTCTTCAATGTTACAATGGATTTGAGATAATGAAGCTGATGTTTCTAACGAGTGCATATCTCGACGGCATGAGCAAGCAGGGAGTATTCCACTAAAGCGCAGCTCTCGTTGAGTTCATCATTAGGAGTAATCCTCAATGGTTTCCAGAAATGTTCTCAATATCACAGTGCTTTTGAGTTAATGAAGCTGACATTGCGGCAAAGTGCATATCTCGACGGTCCTAACAAACGGGGAGTGTTCCTGCAAACTGCAGATCTCGTTGCGTTTATCATTTTGAGAAATCCTCATTAGTTTCGAAAAAATGTCTGAATTCCTCAGTGGTTTTTAGACGTTAAAGCCGATCCTGAGGCAAAGTGCATATCTCGACGGCTCAAGCAAGCGGGGAGTACTGCTGCTGTGTGCAGAGCTCGTTGAGTTCATCATTATGAGTCACACACTTTCGTTTCCAAAGATTTCTTCAACGTTACAATGGATTTGAGATAATGAAGCTGATGTTTCTACAGAGAGCATATGTCGACCGCGTAAGCAAGCAGGGAGGATTCCACTAAAGTGCAGATCTTGTTGAGTTCATCATTAGGAGTAATTCTCAATGGTTTCCAGAAATGTTCTCAATATCACAGTGCCTTGGAGACAATGAAGCTGACATTGCTGCAATCTTCATATCTCGACGGTGCAAGGATTCAGGGAGTATTCCAGCAACCTGCAGATCCCCTTGAGTTCAGCATTTTGAGGAATCCTCTTTGTTTTCCAAAGATTTCCTCAATGTCACAATGGCTTTTACAAAGAAGCTGATTTTGAGAGAAAGCGCATATCTCGACCTGGGAAGGAAACAGGGAGTATTCCAGCAATGTGCAGATCTCGTGGAGTTCTTCATTTTGAATAATACTCTTTAGTTTCCAAAGATTTTCACAAAGTAACTGTGGCTTTGAGATAATGAAATTGACATTTCTACAAAGTGCATCTCTCGACGGCATAAGCAAAGAGGGAGTATTCCAGCAAAGTGCAGATCTCGTTGAGATCATCACTGGAAGAAATCCTCAATGGTTTCCAGAAACGTTCTCAATATCACAGTGCCTTGGAGACAATGAAGCTGACATTGCGGCAAAGTGCGTATCTCGACGGTCCTAACAAGCGGGGAGTGTTCCTGCAAACTGCAGATCTCGTTGCGTTTATCATTTTGAGAAATCCTCATTAGTTTTCAAAAAATTTCTCAATTCCTCAGTGGTTTTCAGACGTTAAAGCAGATCTTGAGGCAAAGTGCATATCTCGACGGCTCAAGCAAGCGGGGAGTACTGCTGCTGTGTGCAGAGCTCGTTGAGTTCATCATTATGAGTCACACACTTTCCTTTCCAAAGATTTCTTCAATGTTACAATGGATTTGAGATAATGAAGCTGATGTTTCTACAGAGTGCATATCTCGACGTCGTAAGCAAGCAGGGAGTATTCCACTAAAGTGCAGCTCTCGTTGAGTTCATCATTAGGAGTAATCCTCAATGGTTTCCAGAAATGTTCTCAATGTCACAGTGCCTTTGAGGCAATGAAGCTGACATTGCTGCAATCTTCATATGTCGACGGTGCAAGGATGCAGGGAGTATTCCAGCAACCTGCAGATCCTCTTGAGTTCAGCATTTTGAGCAATCCTCTTTGGTTTCCAAAGATTTCCTCAATGTCACAATGGCTTTGAGACAATGAAGCTGATTTTGAGAGAAAGTGCATATCTGGACCTGGGAAGGAATCAGGGAGTATTCCAGCAATGTGCAGATCTCGTGGAGTTCTTCATTTTGAATAATACGCTTTAGTTTCCAAAGATTTTCACAAAGTAACTGTGGCTTTGTGATAATGCAACTGATATTTCTACAAAGTGCATCTCTCGACGGCGTAAGCAAAGAGGGAGTATTCCAGCAAAGTGCAGATCTCGTTGAGATCATCACTGGGAGAAATCCTCAATGGTTTCCAGAAATGTTCTCAATATCACAGTGCTTTAGAGTTATTGAAGCTGACATTGCGGCAAAGTGCATATCTCGACGGTCCTAACAAACGGGGAGTGTTCCTGCAAACTGCAGATCTCGTTGCGTTTATCATTTTGAGAAATCCTCATTAGTTTTCAAAAAATTTCTCAATTCCTCAGTGGTTTTTAGACGTTAAAGCAGATCTTGAGGCAAAGTGCATATCTCGACGGCTCAAGCAAGCGGGGAGTACTGCTGCTGTCTGCACAGCTCGTTGAGTTCATCGTTATGAGTCACACAATTTCCTTTCCAAAGATTTCATCAATGTTACAATGGATTGGAGATAATGAAGCTGATGTTTCTACAGAGTGCATATCTCGACGGCGTGAGCAAGCAGGGAGTATTCCACTAAAGTGCAGCTCTCGCTGAGTTCATCATGAGGAGTAATCCTCAATGGTCTCCAGAAATGTTCTCAATATCACAGTGCTTTTGAGTTAATGAAGCTGACATTGCGGCAAAGTGCATATCTCGACGGTCCTAACAAACGGGGAGTGTTCCTGCAAACTGCAGATCTCGTTGCGTTTATCATTTTGAGAAATCCTCATTAGTTTCGAAAAAATGTCTGAATTCCTCAGTGGTTTTTAGACGTTAAAGCCGATCCTGAGGCAAAGTGCATATCTCGACAGCTCAAGCAAGCGGGGAGTACTGCTGCTGTGTGCAGAGCTCGTTGAGTTCATCATTATGAGTCACACACATTCGTTTCCAAAGATTTCTTCAACGTTACAATTGATTTGAGATAATGAAGCTGATGATTCTACAGAGAGCATATGTCGACGGCATAAGCAAGCAGGGAGTATTCCAGCAAAGTGCAGATCTCGTTGAGATCATCACTGGAAGAAATCCTCAATGGTTTCCAGAAATGTTCTCAATATCACAGTGCCTTGGAGACAATGAAGCTGACATTGCGGCAAAGTGCATATCTCGACGGTCCTAACAAACGGGGAGTGTTCCTGCAAACTGCAGATCTCGTTGCGTTTATCATTTTGAGAAATCCTCATTAGTTTTCAAAAAATTTCTCAATTGCTCAGTGGTTTTTAGACGTTAAAGCAGATCTTGAGGCAAAGTGCATATCTCGATGGCTCAAGCAAGCGGGGAGTACTGCTGCTGTGTGCAGAGCTCGTTGAGTTCATCATTATGAGTCACACACTTTCCTTTCCAAAGATTTCTTCAATGTTACAATGGATTTGAGATAATGAAGCTGATGTTTCTACAGAGTGCATATCTCGACGGCGTAAGCAAGCAGGGAGTATTCCACTAAAGTGCAGCTCTCGTTGAGTTCATGATTAGGAGTAATCCTCAATGCTTTCCAGAAATGTTCTCAATGTCACAGTGCCTTTGAGGCAATGAAGCTGACGTTGCTGCAATCTTCATATCTCGACGGTGCAAGGATGCAGGGAGTATTCCAGCAACCTGCAGATCCCCTTGAGTTCAGCATTTTGAGCAATCCTCTTTAGTTTCCAAAGATTTCCTCAATGTCACAATGTCTTTGAGACAATGAAGCTGATTTTGAGAGAAAGTGCATATCTGTACCTGGGAAGGAAGCAGGGAGTATTCCAGCAATGTGCAGATCTCGTGGAGTTCTTCATTTTGAATAATACGCTTTAGTTTCCAAAGATTTTCACAAAGTAACTGTGGCTTTGAGATAATGCAACTGATATTTCTACAAAGTGCATCTCTCGACGGCGTAAGCCAAGATGGAGTATTCCAGCATAGTGCAGATCTCGTTGAGATCATCACTGGGAGAAATCCTCAATGGTTTCCAGAAATGTTCTCAATATCACAGTGCTTTAGAGTTAATGAAGCTGACATTGCGGCAAAGTGCATATCTCGACTGTCCTAACAAACGGGGAGTGTTCCTGCAAACTGCAGATCTCGTTGCGTTTAACATTTTGAGAAATCCTCATTAGTTTTCAAAAAATTTCTCAATTCCTCAGTGGTTTTTAGACGTTAAAGCAGATCTTGAGGCAAAGTGCATATCTCGACGGCTCAAGCAAGCGGGGAGTACTGCTGCTGTGTGCAGAGTTCGTTGAGTTCATCATTATGAGTCACACACTTCCCTTTCCAAAGATTTCTTCAATGTTACAATGGATTTGAGATAATGAAGCTGATGTTTCTACAGAGTGCATATCTCGACGGCGAAAGCAAGCAGGGAGTATTCCACTAAAGTGCAGCTCTCGTTGAGTTCATCATTAGGAGTAATCCTCAATGCTTTCCAGAAATGTTCTCAATGTCACAGTGCCTTTGAGGCAATGAAGCTGACATTGCTGCAATCTTCATATGTCGACGGTGCAAGGATGCAGGGAGTATTCCAGCAACCTGCAGATCCCCTTGAGTTCAGCATTTTGAGCAATCCTCTTTGGTTTCCAAAGATTTCCTCAATGTCACAATGGCTTTGAGACAATGAAGCTGATTTTGAGAGAAAGTGCATATCTGGACCTGGGAAGTAAACAGGGAGTATTCCAGCAATGTGCAGATCTCGTGGAGTTCTTCATTTTGAATAATACGCTTTAGTTTCCAAAGATTTTCACAAAGTAACTGTGGCTTTGAGATAATGCAACTGAGATTTCTACAAAGTGCATCTCTCGACGGCGTAAGCAAAGAGGGAGTATTCCAGCAAAGTGCAGATCTCGTTGAGATCATCACTGGGAGAAATCCTCAATGGTTTCCAGAAATGTTCTCAATATCACAGTGCTTTAGAGTTAATGAAGCTGACATTGCGGCAAAGTGCATATCTCGACGGTCCTAACAAACGGGGAGTGTTCCTGCAAACTGCAGATCTCGTTGCGTTTAACATTTTGAGAAATCCTCATTAGTTTTCAAAAAATTTCTCAATTCATCAGTGGTTTTTAGACGTTAAAGCAGATCTTGAGGCAAAGTGCATATCTCGACGGCTCAAGCAAGCGGGGAGTACTGCTGCTGTGTGCAGAGTTCGTTGAGTTCATCATTATGAGTCACACACTTCCCTTTCCAAAGATTTCTTCAATGTTACAATGGATTTGAGATAATGAAGCTGATGTTTCTACAGAGTGCATATCTCGACGGCGAAAGCAAGCAGGGAGTATTCCACTAAAGTGCAGCTCTCGTTGAGTTCATCATTAGGAGTAATCCTCAATGGTTTCCAGAAATGTTCTCAATGTCACAGTGCCTTTGAGGCAATGAAGCTGACATTGCTGCAATCTTCATATGTCGACGGTGCAAGGATGCAGGGAGTATTCCAGCAACCTGCAGATCCCCTTGAGTTCAGCATTTTGAGCAATCCTCTTTGGTTTCCAAACATTTCCTCAATGTCACAATGGCTTTGAGACAACGAAGCTGATTTTGAGTCAAAGTGCATATCTCGACCTGGGAAGGAAACAGGGAGTATTCCAGCAATGTGCAGATCTCGTGGAGTTCTTCATTTTGAATAATACGCTTTAGTTTCCAAAGATTTTCACAAAGTAACTGTGGCTTTGAGATAATGAAATTGACATTTCTACAAAGTGCATCTCTCGACGGCATAAGCAAAGAGGGAGTATTCCAGCAAAGTGCAGATCTCGTTGAGATCATCACTGGAAGAAATCCTCAATGGTTTCCAGAAATGTTCTCAATATCACAGTGCTTTTGAGACAATGAAGCTGACATTGCGGCAAAGTGCATATCTTGACGGTCCTAACAAACGGGGAGTGTTCCTGCAAACAGCAGATCTCGTTGCGTTTATCATTTTGAGAAATCCTCATTAGTTTCGAAAAAATGTCTGAATACCTCAGTGGTTTTTACACTTTAAAGCCGATCCTGAGGCAAAGTGCATATCTCGACAGCTCAAGCAAGCGGGGAGTACTGCTGCTGTCTGCAGAGCTCGTTGAGTTCATCATTATGAGTCACACACTTTCCTTTCCAAAGATTTCTTCAATGTTACAATGGATTTGAGATAATGAAGCTGATGTTTCTACAGAGTGCATATCTCGACGGCGTAAGCAAGCAGGGAGTATTCCACTAAAGTGCAGCTCTCGTTGAGTTCATCATTAGGAGTAATCCTCAATGGTTTCCAGAAATGTTCTCAATGTCACAGTGCCTTTGAGGCAATGAAGCTGACATTGCTGCAATCTTCATATGTCGACGGTGCAAGGATGCAGGGAGTATTCCAGCAACCTGCAGATCCCCTTGAGTTCAGCATTTTGAGCAATCCTCTTTGGTTTGCAAACATTTCCTCAAAGTCACAATGGCTTTGAGACAATGAAGCTGATTTTGAGAGAAAGTGCATATCTGGACCTGGGAAGGAAACAGGGAGTATTCCAGCAATGTGCAGATCTCGTGGAGTTCTTCATTTTGAATAATACGCTTTAGTTTCCAAAGATTTTCACAAAGTAACTGTGGCTTTGAGATAATGCAACTGAGATTTCTACAAAGTGCATCTCTCGACGGCGTAAGCAAAGAGGGAGTATTCCAGCAAAGTGCAGATCTCGTTGAGATCATCACTGGGAGAAATCCTCAATGGTTTCCAGAAATGTTCTCAATATCACAGTGCTTTAGAGTTAATGAAGCTGACATTGCGGCAAAGTGCATATCTCGACGGTCCTTACAAACGGGGAGTGTTCCTGCAAACAGCAGATCTCGTTGCGTTTATCATTTTGAGAAATCCTCATTAGTATTCAATAAATTTCTCAATTCCTCAGTGGTTTTTAGACGTTAAAGCAGATCTTGAGGCAAAGTGCATATCTCGACGGCTCAAGCAAGCGGGGAGTACTGCTGCTGTGTGCAGAGCTCGTTGAGTTCATCATAATGAGTCACACACTTTCCTTTCCAAAGATTTCTTCAATGTTACAATGGATTTGAGATAATGAAGCTGATGTTTCTACAGAGTGCATATCTCGACGGCGAAAGCAGGCAGGGAGTATTCCACTAAAGTGCAGCTCTCGTTGAGTTCATCATTAGGAGTAATCCTCAATGGTTTCCAGAAATGTTCTCAATGTCACAGTGCCTTTGAGGCAATGAAGCTGACATTGCTGCAATCTTCATATGTCGACGGTGCAAGGATGCAGGGAGTATTCCAGCAACCTGCAGATCCCCTTGAGTTCAGCATTTTGAGCAATCCTCTTTGGTTTCCAAACATTTCCTCAATGTCACAATGGCTTTGAGACAACGAAGCTGATTTTGAGTCAAAGTGCATATCTGGACCTGGGAAGGAATCAGGGAGTATTCCAGCAATGTGCAGATCTCGTGGAGTTCTTCATTTTGAATAATACGCTTTAGTTTCCAAAGATTTTCACAAAGTAACTGTGGCTTTGTGATAATGCAACTGATATTTCTACAAAGTGCATCTCTCGACGGCGTAAGCAAAGAGGGAGTATTCCAGCAAAGTGCAGATCTCGTTGAGATCATCACTGGGAGAAATCCTCAATGGTTTCCAGAAATGTTCTCAATATCACAGTGCTTTAGAGTTAATGAAGCTGACATTGCGGCAAAGTGCATATCTCGACGGTCCTAACATACGGGGAGTGTTCCTGCAAACTGCAGATCTCGTTGCGTTTATCATTTTGAGAAATCCTCATTAGTTTTCAAAAAATTTCTCAATTCCTCAGTGGTTTTTAGACGTTAAAGCAGATCTTGAGGCAAAGTGCATATCTCGACGGCTCAAGCAAGCGGGGAGTACTGCTGCTGTCTGCACAGCTCGTTGAGTTCATCGTTATGAGTCACACAATTTCCTTTCCAAAGATTTCATCAATGTTACAATGGATTGGAGATAATGAAGCTGATGTTTCTACAGAGTGCATATCTCGACGGCGTGAGCAAGCAGGGAGTATTCCACTAAAGTGCAGCTCTCGCTGAGTTCATCATGAGGAGTAATCCTCAATGGTCTCCAGAAATGTTCTCAATATCACAGTGCTTTTGAGTTAATGAAGCTGACATTGCGGCAAAGTGCATATCTCGACGGTCCTAACAAACGGGGAGTGTTCCTGCAAACTGCAGATCTCGTTGCGTTTATCATTTTGAGAAATCCTCATTAGTTTCGAAAAAATGTCTGAATTCCTCAGTGGTTTTTAGACGTTAAAGCCGATCCTGAGGCAAAGTGCATATCTCGACAGCTCAAGCAAGCGGGGAGTACTGCTGCTGTGTGCAGAGCTCGTTGAGTTCATCATTATGAGTCACACACATTCGTTTCCAAAGATTTCTTCAACGTTACAATGGATTTGAGATAATGAAGCTGATGATTCTACAGAGAGCATATGTCGACGGCGTAAGCAAGCAGGGAGTATTCCAGCAAAGTGCAGATCTCGTTGAGATCATCACTGGAAGAAATCCTCAATGGTTTCCAGAAATGTTCTCAATATCACTGTGCCTTGGAGACAATGAAGCTGACATTGCGGCAAAGTGCATATCTCGACGGTCCTAACAAACGGGGAGTGTTCCTGCAAACTGCAGATCTCGTTGCGTTTATCATTTTGAGAAATCCTCATTAGTTTTCAAAAAATTTCTCAATTCCTCAGTGGTTTTTAGACGTTAAAGCAGATCTTGAGGCAAAGTGCATATCTCGACGGCTCAAGCAAGCGGGGAGTACTGCTGCTGTGTGCAGAGCTCGTTGAGTTCATCATTATGAGTCACACACTTTCCTTTCCAAAGATTTCTTCAATGTTACAATGGATTTGAGATAATGAAGCTGATGTTTCTACAGAGTGCATATCTCGACGGCGTAAGCAAGCAGGGAGTATTCCACTAAAGTGCAGCTCTCGTTGAGTTCATCATTAGGAGTAATCCTCAATGCTTTCCAGAAATGTTCTCAATGTCACAGTGCCTTTGAGGCAATGAAGCTGACATTGCTGCAATCTTCATATCTCGACGGTGCAAGGATGCAGGGAGTATTCCAGCAACCTGCAGATCCCCTTGAGTTCAGCATTTTGAGCAATCCTCTTTAGTTTCCAAAGATTTCCTCAATGTCACAATGGCTTTGAGACAATGAAGCTGATTTTGAGAGAAAGTGCATATCTGTACCTGGGAAGGAAGCAGGGAGTATTCCAGCAATGTGCAGATCTCGTGGAGTTCTTCATTTTGAATAATACGCTTTAGTTTCCAAAGATTTTCACAAAGTAACTGTGGCTTTGAGATAATGCAACTGATATTTCTACAAAGTGCATCTCTCGACGGCGTAAGCCAAGAGGGAGTATTCCAGCAAAGGGCAGATCTCGTTGAGATCATCACTGGGAGAAATCCTCAATGGTTTCCAGAAATGTTCTCAATATCACAGTGCTTTAGAGTTAATGAAGCTGACATTGCGGCAAAGTGCATATCTCGACTGTCCTAACAAACGGGGAGTGTTCCTTCAAACTGCAGATCTCGTTGCGTTTAACATTTTGAGAAATCCTCATTAGTTTTCAATAAATTTCTCAATTTCTCAGTGGTTTTTAGACGTTAAAGCAGATCTTGAGGCAAAGTGCATATCTCGATGGCTCAAGCAAGCGGGGAGTACTGCTGCTGTGTGCAGAGCTCGTTGAGTTCATCATTATGAGTCACACACTTTCCTTTCCAAAGATTTCTTCAATGTTACAATGGATTTGAGATAATGAAGCTGATGTATCTACAGAGTGCATATCTCGACGGCGTAAGCAAGCAGGGAGTATTCCACTAAAGTGCAGCTCTCGTTGAGTTTATCATTAGGAGTAATCCTCAATGCTTTCCAGAAATGTTCTCAATGTCACAGTGCCTTTGAGGCAATGAAGCTGACATTGCTGCAATCTTCATATCTCGACGGTGCAAGGATGCAGGGAGTATTCCAGCAACCTGCAGATCCCCTTGAGTTCAGCATTTTGAGCAATCCTCTTTGGTTTCCAAACATTTCCTCAATGTCACAATGGCTTTGAGACAACGAAGCTGATTTTGAGTCAAAGTGCATATCTCGACCTGGGAAGGAAACAGGGAGTATTCAGGCAATGTGCAGATCTCGTGGAGTTCTTCATTTTGAATAATACGCTTTAGTTTCCAAAGATTTTCACAAAGTAACTGTGGCTTTGAGATAATGAAATTGACATTTCTACAAAGTGCATCTCTCGACGGCATAAGCAAAGAGGGAGTATTCCAGCAAAGTGCAGATCTCGTTGAGATCATCACTGGAAGAAATCCTCAATGGTTTCCAGAAATATTCTCAATATCACAGTGCTTTTGAGACAATGAAGCTGACATTGCGGCAAAGTGCATATCGCGACGGTCCTAACAAACGGGGAGTGTTCCTGCAAACAGCAGATCTCGTTGCGTTTATCATTTTGAGAAATCCTCATTAGTTTCGAAAAAATGTCTGAATACCTCAGTGGTTTTTACACTTTAAAGCCGATCCTGAGGCAAAGTGCATATCTCGACAGCTCAAGCAAGCGGGGAGTACTGCTGCTGTCTGCAGAGCTCGTTGAGTTCATCATTATGAGTCACACACTTTCCTTTCCAAAGATTTCTTCAATGTTACAATGGATTTGAGATAATGAAGCTGATGTTTCTACAGAGTGCATATGTCGACCGCGTAAGCAAGCAGGGAGTATTCCACTAAAGTGCAGCTCTCGTTGAGTTCATCATTAGGAGTAATACTCAATGGTTTCCAGAAATGTTCTCAATATCACAGTGCTTTAGAGTTAATGAAGCTGACATTGCGGCAAAGTGCATATCTCGACGGTCCTAACAAACGGGGAGTGTTCCTGCAAACTGCAGATCTCGTTGCGTTTATCATTTTGAGAAATCCTCATTAGTTTTCAAAAAATTTCTCAATTCCTCAGTGGTTTTTAGACGTTAAAGCAGATCTTGAGGCAAAGTGCATATCTCGACGGCTCAAGCAAGCGGGGAGTACTGCTGCTGTGTGCAGAGCTCGTTGAGTTCATCATTATGAGTCACACACTTTCCTTTCCAAAGATTTCTTCAATGTTACAATGGATTTGAGATAATGAAGCTGATGTATCTACAGAGTGCATATCTCGACGGCGTAAGCAAGCAGGGAGTATTCCACTAAAGTGCAGCTCTCGTTGAGTTCATCATTAGGAGTAATCCTCAATGCTTTCCAGAAATGTTCTCAATGTCACAGTGCCTTTGAGGCAATGAAGCTGACATTGCTGCAATCTTCATATGTCGACGGTGCAAGGATGCAGGGAGTATTCCAGCAACCTGCAGATCCCCTTGAGTTCAGCATTTTGAGCAATCCTCTTTGGTTTCCAAACATTTCCTCAATGTCACAATGGCTTTGAGACAACGAAGCTGATTTTGAGTCAAAGTGCATATCTCGACCTGGGAAGGAAACAGGGAGTATTCCAGCAATGTGCAGATCTCGTGGAGTTCTTCATTTTGAATAATACGCTTTAGTTTCCAAAGATTTTCACAAAGTAACTGTGGCTTTGAGATAATGAAATTGACATTTCTACAAAGTGCATCTCTCGACGGCATAAGCAAAGAGGGAGTATTCCAGCAAAGTGCAGATCTCTTTGAGATCATCACTGGAAGAAATCCTCAATGGTTTCCAGAAATGTTCTCAATATCACAGTGCTTTTGAGACAATGAAGCTGACATTGCGGCAAAGTGCATATCTCGACGGTCCTAACAAACGGGGAGTGTTCCTGCAAACAGCAGATCTCGTTGCGTTTATCATTTTGAGAAATCCTCATTAGTTTCGAAAAAATGTCTGAATACCTCAGTGGTTTTTACACTTTAAAGCCGATCCTGAGGCAAAGTGCATATCTCGACAGCTCAAGCAAGCGGGGAGTACTGCTGCTGTCTGCAGAGCTCGTTGAGTTCATCATTATGAGTCACACACTTTCCTTTCCAAAGATTTCTTCAATGTTACAATGGATTTGAGATAATGAAGCTGATGTTTCTACAGAGTGCATATCTCGACGGCGTAAGCAAGCAGGGAGTATTCCACTAAAGTGCAGCTCTCGTTGAGTTCATCATTAGGAGTAATCCTCAATGGTTTCCAGAAATGTTCTCAATGTCACAGTGCCTTTGAGGCAATGAAGCTGACATTGCTGCAATCTTCATATGTCGACGGTGCAAGGATGCAGGGAGTATTCCAGCAACCTGCAGATCCCCTTGAGTTCAGCATTTTGAGCAATCCTCTTTGGTTTCCAAAGATTTCCTCAATGTCACAATGGCTTTGAGACAATGAAGCTGATTTTGAGAGAAAGTGCATATCTGGACCTGGGAAGGAAACAGGGAGTATTCCAGCAATGTGCAGATCTCGTGGAGTTCTTCATTTTGAATAATACGCTTTAGTTTCCAAAGATTTTCACAAAGTAACTGTGGCTTTGAGATAATGAAACTGATATTTCTACAAAGTGCATCTCTCGATGGCGTAAGCAAAGAGGGAGTATTCCAGCAAAGTGCAGATCTCGTTGAGATCATCACTAGGAGAAATCCTCAATGGTTTCCAGAAATGTTCTCAATATCACAGTGCTTTAGAGTTAATGAAGCTGACATTGCGGCAAAGTGCATATCTCGACGGTCCTAACAAACGGGGAGTGTTCCTGCAAACTGCAGATCTCGTTGCGTTTATCATTTTGAGAAATCCTCATTAGTATTCAAAAAATTTCTCAATTCCTCAGTGGTTTTTAGACGTTAAAGCAGATCTTGAGGCAAAGTGCATCTCTCGACGGCTCAAGCAAGCGGGGAGAACTGCTGCTGTGTGCAGAGCTCGTTGAGTTCATCATTATGAGTCACACACTTTCCTTTCCAAAGATTTCTTCAATGTTACAATGGATTTGAGATAATGAAGCTGATGTATCTACAGAGTGCATATCTCGACGGCGTAAGCAAGCAGGGAGTATTCCACTAAAGTGCAGCTCTCGTTGAGTTCATCATTAGGAGTAATCCTCAATGGTTTCCAGAAATGTTCTCAATGTCACAGTGCCTTTGAGGCAATGAAGCTGACATTGCTGCAATCTTCATATGTCGACGGTGCAAGGATGCAGGGAGTATTCCAGCAACCTGCAGATCCCCTTGAGTTCAGCATTTTGAGCAATCCTCTTTGGTTTCCAAACATTTCGTCAATGTCACAATGGCTTTGAGACAACGAAGCTGATTTTGAGTCAAAGTGCATATCTCGACCTGGGAAGGAAACAGGGAGTATTCCAGCAATGTGCAGATCTCGTGGAGTTCTTCATTTTGAATAATACGCTTTAGTTTCCAAAGATTTTCACAAAGTAACTGTGGCTTTGAGATAATGAAATTGACATTTCTACAAAGTGCATCTCTCGACGGCATAAGCAAAGAGGGAGTATTCCAGCAAAGTGCAGATCTCGTTGAGATCATCACTGGAAGAAATCCTCAATGGTTTCCAGAAATGTTCTCAATATCACAGTGCTTTTGAGACAATGAAGCTGACATTGCGGCAAAGTGCATATCTCGACGGTCCTAACAAACGGGGAGTGTTCCTGCAAACAGCAGATCTCGTTGCGTTTATCATTTTGAGAAATCCTCATTAGTTTCGAAAAAATGTCTGAATACCTCAGTTGTTTTTACACTTTAAAGCCGATCCTGAGGCAAAGTGCATATCTCGACAGCTCAAGCAAGCGGGGAGTACTGCTGCTGTGTGCAGAGCTCGTTGAGTTCATCATTATGAGTCACACACTTTCCTTTCCAAAGATTTCTTCAATGTTACAATGGATTTGAGATAATGAAGCTGATGTTTCTACAGAGTGCATATCTCGACGGCGTAAGCAAGCAGGGAGTATTCCACTAAAGTGCAGCTCTCGTTGAGTTCATCATTAGGAGTAATCCTCAATGCTTTCCAGAAATGTTCTCAATGTCACGGTGCCTTTGAGGCAATGAAGCTGACATTGCTGCAATCTTCATATGTCGACGGTGCAAGGATGCAGGGAGTATTCCAGCAACCTGCAGATCCCCTTGAGTTCAGCATTTTGAGCAATACTCTTTGGTTTCCAAAGATTTCCTCAATGCCACAGTGGCTTTGAGACAATGAAGCTGATTTTGAGAGAAAGTGCATATCTGGACCTGGGAAGGAAACAGGGAGTATTCCAGCAATGTGCAGATCTCGTGGAGTTCTTCATTTTGAATAATACGCTTTAGTTTCCAAAGATTTTCACAAAGTAACTGTGGCTTTGAGATAATGAAATTGACATTTCTACAAAGTGCATCTCTCGACGGCATTAGCAAAGAGGGAGTATTCCAGCAAAGTGCAGATCTCGTTGAGATCATCACTGGGAGAAATCCTCAATGGTTTCCAGAAATGTTCTCAATATCACAGTGCTTTAGAGTTAATGAAGCTGACATTGCGGCAAAGTGCATATCTCGACGGTCCTAACAAACGGGGAGTGTTCCTGCAAACTGCAGATCTCGTTGCGTTTATCATTTTGAGAAATCCTCATTAGTATTCAAAAAATTTCTCAATTCCTCAGTGGTTTTTACACTTTAAAGCCGATCCTGAGGCAAAGTGCATATCTCGACAGCTCAAGCAAGCGGGGAGTACTGCTGCTGTCTGCAGAGCTCGTTGAGTTCATCATTATGAGTCACACACTTTCCTTTCCAAAGATTTCTTCAATGTTACAATGGATTTGAGATAATGAAGCTGATGTTTCTACAGAGTGCATATCTCGACGGCGTAAGCAAGCAGGGAGTATTCCACTAAAGTGCAGCTCTCGTTGAGTTCATCATTAGGAGTAATCCTCAATGGTTTCCAGAAATGTTCTCAATGTCACAGTGCCTTTGAGGCAATGAAGCTGACATTGCTGCAATCTTCATATGTCGACGGTGCAAGGATGCAGGGAGTATTCCAGCAACCTGCAGATCCCCTTGAGTTCAGCATTTTGAGCAATCCTCTTTGGTTTCCAAAGATTTCCTCAATGTCACAATGGCTTTGAGACAATGAAGCTGATTTTGAGAGAAAGTGCATATCTGGACCTGGGAAGGAAACAGGGAGTATTCCAGCAATGTGCAGATCTCGTGGAGTTCTTCATTTTGAATAATACGCTTTAGTTTCCAAAGATTTTCACAAAGTAACTGTGGCTTTGAGATAATGCAACTGATATTTCTACCAAGTGCATCTCTCGACGGCGTAAGCAAAGAGGGAGTATTCCAGCAAAGTGCAGATCTCGTTGAGATCATCACTGGGAGAAATCCTCAATGGTTTCCAGAAATGTTCTCAATATCACAGTGCTTTAGAGTTAATGAAGCTGACATTGCGGCAAAGTGCATATCTCGACGGTCCTAACAAACGGGGAGTGTTCCTGCAAACTGCAGATCTCGTTGCGTTTATCATTTTGAGAAATCCTCATTAGTTTTCAAAAAATTTCTCAATTCCTCAGTGGTTTTTAGACGTTAAAGCAGATCTTGAGGCAAAGTGCATATCTCGATGTCTCAAGCAAGCGGGGAGTACTGCTGCTGTGTGCAGAGCTCGTTGAGTTCATCATTATGAGTCACACACTTTCCTTTCCAAAGATTTCTTCAATGTTACAATGGATTTGAGATAATGAAGCTGATGTATCTACAGAGTGCATATCTCGACGGCGTAAGCAAGCAGGGAGTATTCCACTAAAGTGCAGCTCTCGTTGAGTTCATCATTAGGAGTAATCCTCAATGCTTTCCAGAAATGTTCTCAATGTCACAGTGCCTTTGAGGCAATGAAGCTGACATTGCTGCAATCTTCATATGTCGACGGTGCAAGGATGCAGGGAGTATTCCAGCAACCTGCAGATCCCCTTGAGTTCAGCATTTTGAGCAATCCTCTTTGGTTTCCAAACATTTCCTCAATGTCACAATGGCTTTGAGACAACGAAGCTGATTTTGAGTCAAAGTGCATATCTCGACCTGGGAAGGAAACAGGGAGTATTCCAGCAATGTGCAGATCTCGTGGAGTTCTTCATTTTGAATAATACGCTTTAGTTTCCAAAGATTTTCACAAAGTAACTGTGGCTTTGAGATAATGAAATTGACATTTCTACAAAGTGCATCTCTCGACGGCATAAGCAAAGAGGGAGTATTCCAGCAAAGTGCAGATCTCGTTGAGATCATCACTGGAAGAAATCCTCAATGGTTTCCAGAAATGTTCTCAATATCACAGTGCTTTTGAGACAATGAAGCTGACATTGCGGCAAAGTGCATATCTCGACGGTCCTAACAAACGGGGAGTGTTCCTGCAAACAGCAGATCTCGTTGCGTTTATCATTTTGAGAAATCCTCATTAGTTTCGAAAAAATGTCTGAATACCTCAGTGGTTTTTACACTTTAAAGCCGATCCTGAGGCAAAGTGCATATCTCGACAGCTCAAGCAAGCGGGGAGTACTGCTGCTGTCTGCAGAGCTCGTTGAGTTCATCATTATGAGTCACACACTTTCCTTTCCAAAGATTTATTCAATGTTACAATGGATTTGAGATAATGAAGCTGATGTTTCTACAGAGTGCATATGTCGACGGCGTAAGCAAGCAGGGAGTATTCCACTAAAGTGCAGCTCTCGTTGAGTTCATCATTAGGAGTAATACTCAATGGTTTCCAGAAATGTTCTCAATATCACAGTGCTTTAGAGTTAATGAAGCTGACATTGCGGCAAAGTGCATATCTCGACGGTCCTAACAAACGGGGAGTGTTCCTGCAAACTGCAGATCTCGTTGCGTTTATCATTTTGAGAAATCCTCATTAGTTTTCAAAAAATTTCTCAATTCCTCAGTGGTTTTTAGACGTTAAAGCAGATCTTGAGGCAAAGTGCATATCTCGACGGCTCAAGCAAGCGGGGAGTACTGCTGCTGTGTGCAGAGCTCGTTGAGTTCATCATTATGAGTCACACACTTTCCTTTCCAAAGATTTCTTCAATGTTACAATGGATTTGAGATAATGAAGCTGATGTATCTACAGAGTGCATATCTCGACGGCGTAAGCAAGCAGGGAGTATTCCACTAAAGTGCAGCTCTCGTTGAGTTCATCATTAGGAGTAATCCTCAATGCTTTCCAGAAATGTTCTCAATGTCACAGTGCCTTTGAGGCAATGAAGCTGACATTGCTGCAATCTTCATATGTCGACGGTGCAAGGATGCAGGGAGTATTCCAGCAACCTGCAGATCCCCTTGAGTTCAGCATTTTGAGCAATCCTCTTTGGTTTCCAAACATTTCCTCAATGTCACAATGGCTTTGAGACAACGAAGCTGATTTTGAGTCAAAGTGCATATCTGGACCTGGGAAGGAAACAGGGAGTATTCCAGCAATGTGCAGATCTCGTGGAGTTCTTCATTTTGAATAATACGCTTTAGTTTCCAAAGATTTTCACAAAGTAACTGTGGCTTTGAGATAATGAAATTGACATTTCTACAAAGTGCATCCCTCGACGGCATAAGCAAAGAGGGAGTATTCCAGCAAAGTGCAGATCTCGTTGAGATCATCACTGGAAGAAATCCTCAATGGTTTCCAGAAATGTTCTCAATATCACAGTGCTTTTGAGACAATGAAGCTGACATTGCGGCAAAGTGCATATCTCGACGGTCCTAACAAACGGGGAGTGTTCCTGCAAACAGCAGATCTCGTTGCGTTTATCATTTTGAGAAATCCTCATTAGTTTCGAAAAAATGTCTGAATACCTCAGTTGTTTTTACACTTTAAAGCCGATCCTGAGGCAAAGTGCATATCTCGACAGCTCAAGCAAGCGGGGAGTACTGCTGCTGTGTGCAGAGCTCGTTGAGTTCATCATTATGAGTCACACACTTTCCTTTCCAAAGATTTCTTCAATGTTACAATGGATTTGAGATAATGAAGCTGATGTTTCTACAGAGTGCATATCTCGACGGCGTAAGCAAGCAGGGAGTATTCCACTAAAGTGCAGCTCTCGTTGAGTTCATCATTAGGAGTAATCCTCAATGCTTTCCAGAAATGTTCTCAATGTCACGGTGCCTTTGAGGCAATGAAGCTGACATTGCTGCAATCTTCATATGTCGACGGTGCAAGGATGCAGGGAGTATTCCAGCAACCTGCAGATCCCCTTGAGTTCAGCATTTTGAGCAATACTCTTTGGTTTCCAAAGATTTCCTCAATGCCACAGTGGCTTTGAGACAATGAAGCTGATTTTGAGAGAAAGTGCATATCTGGACCTGGGAAGGAAACAGGGAGTATTCCAGCAATGTGCAGATCTCGTGGAGTTCTTCATTTTGAATAATACGCTTTAGTTTCCAAAGATTTTCACAAAGTAACTGTGGCTTTGAGATAATGAAATTGACATTTCTACAAAGTGCATCTCTCGACGGCATTAGCAAAGAGGGAGTATTCCAGCAAAGTGCAGATCTCGTTGAGATCATCACTGGAAGAAATCCTCAATGGTTTCCAGAAATGTTCTCAATATCACAGTGCTTTTGAGACAATGAAGCTGACATTGCGGCAAAGTGCATATCTCGACGGTCCTAACAAACGGGGAGTGTTCCTGCAAACAGCAGATCTCGTTGCGTTTATCATTTTGAGAAATCCTCATTAGTTTCGAAAAAATGTCTGAATACCTCAGTTGTTTTTACACTTTAAAGCCGATCCTGAGGCAAAGTGCATATCTCGACAGCTCAAGCAAGCGGGGAGTACTGCTGCTGTGTGCAGAGCTCGTTGAGTTCATCATTATGAGTCACACACTTTCCTTTCCAAAGATTTCTTCAATGTTACAATGGATTTGAGATAATGAAGCTGATGTTTCTACAGAGTGCATATCTCGACGGCGTAAGCAAGCAGGGAGTATTCCACTAAAGTGCAGCTCTCGTTGAGTTCATCATTAGGAGTAATCCTCAATGCTTTCCAGAAATGTTCTCAATGTCACGGTGCCTTTGAGGCAATGAAGCTGACATTGCTGCAATCTTCATATGTCGACGGTGCAAGGATGCAGGGAGTATTCCAGCAACCTGCAGATCCCCTTGAGTTCAGCATTTTGAGCAATACTCTTTGGTTTCCAAAGATTTCCTCAATGCCACAGTGGCTTTGAGACAATGAAGCTGATTTTGAGAGAAAGTGCATATCTGGACCTGGGAAGGAAACAGGGAGTATTCCAGCAATGTGCAGATCTCGTGGAGTTCTTCATTTTGAATAATACGCTTTAGTTTCCAAAGATTTTCACAAAGTAACTGTGGCTTTGAGATAATGAAATTGACATTTCTACAAAGTGCATCTCTCGACGGCATTAGCAAAGAGGGAGTATTCCAGCAAAGTGCAGATCTCGTTGAGATCATCACTGGGAGAAATCCTCAATGGTTTCCAGAAATGTTCTCAATATCACAGTGCTTTAGAGTTAATGAAACTGACATTGCGGCAAAGTGCATATCTCGACGGTCCTAACAAACGGGGAGTGTTCCTGCAAACTGCAGATCTCGTTGCGTTTATCATTTTGAGAAATCCTCATTAGTATTCAAAAAATTTCTCAATTCCTCAGTGGTTTTTACACTTTAAAGCCGATCCTGAGGCAAAGTGCATATCTCGACAGCTCAAGCAAGCGGGGAGTACTGCTGCTGTCTGCAGAGCTCGTTGAGTTCATCATTATGAGTCACACACTTTCCTTTCCAAAGATTTCTTCAATGTTACAATGGATTTGAGATAATGAAGCTGATGTTTCTACAGAGTGCATATCTCGACGGCGTAAGCAAGCAGGGAGTATTCCACTAAAGTGCAGCTCTCGTTGAGTTCATCATTAGGAGTAATCCTCAATGGTTTCCAGAAATGTTCTCAATGTCACAGTGCCTTTGAGGCAATGAAGCTGACATTGCTGCAATCTTCATATGTCGACGGTGCAAGGATGCAGGGAGTATTCCAGCAACCTGCAGATCCCCTTGAGTTCAGCATTTTGAGCAATCCTCTTTGGTTTCCAAAGATTTCCTCAATGTCACAATGGCTTTGAGACAATGAAGCTGATTTTGAGAGAAAGTGCATATCTGGACCTGGGAAGGAAACAGGGAGTATTCCAGCAATGTGCAGATCTCGTGGAGTTCTTCATTTTGAATAATACGCTTTAGTTTCCAAAGATTTTCACAAAGTAACTGTGGCTTTGAGATAATGCAACTGATATTTCTACAAAGTGCATCTCTCGACGGCGTAAGCAAAGAGGGAGTATTCCAGCAAAGTGCAGATCTCGTTGAGATCATCACTGGGAGAAATCCTCAATGGTTTCCAGAAATGTTCTCAATATCACAGTGCTTTAGAGTTAATGAAGCTGACATTGCGGCAAAGTGCATATCTCGACGGTCCTAACAAACGGGGAGTGTTCCTGCAAACTGCAGATCTCGTTGCGTTTATCATTTTGAGAAATCCTCATTAGTTTTCAAAAAATTTCTCAATTCCTCAGTGGTTTTTAGACGTTAAAGCAGATCTTGAGGCAAAGTGCATATCTCGATGTCTCAAGCAAGCGGGGAGTACTGCTGCTGTGTGCAGAGCTCGTTGAGTTCATCATTATGAGTCACACACTTTCCTTTCCAAAGATTTCTTCAATGTTACAATGGATTTGAGATAATGAAGCTAATGTATCTACAGAGTGCATATCTCGACGGCGTAAGCAAGCAGGGAGTATTCCACTAAAGTGCAGCTCTCGTTGAGTTCATCATTAGGAGTAATCCTCAATGCTTTCCAGAAATGTTCTCAATGTCACAGTGCCTTTGAGGCAATGAAGCTGACATTGCTGCAATCTTCATATGTCGACGGTGCAAGGATGCAGGGAGTATTCCAGCAACCTGCAGATCCCCTTGAGTTCAGCATTTTGAGCAATCCTCTTTGGTTTCCAAACATTTCCTCAATGTCACAATGGCTTTGAGACAACGAAGCTGATTTTGAGTCAAAGTGCATATCTCGACCTGGGAAGGAAACAGGGAGTATTCCAGCAATGTGCAGATCTCGTGGAGTTCTTCATTTTGAATAATACGCTTTAGTTTCCAAAGATTTTCACAAAGTAACTGTGGCTTTGAGATAATGAAATTGACATTTCTACAAAGTGCATCTCTCGACGGCATAAGCAAAGAGGGAGTATTCCAGCAAAGTGCAGATCTCGTTGAGATCATCACTGGAAGAAATCCTCAATGGTTTCCAGAAATGTTCTCAATATCACAGTGCTTTTGAGACAATGAAGCTGACATTGCGGCAAAGTGCATATCTCGACGGTCCTAACAAACGGGGAGTGTTCCTGCAAACAGCAGATCTCGTTGCGTTTATCATTTTGAGAAATCCTCATTAGTTTCGAAAAAATGTCTGAATACCTCAGTGGTTTTTACACTTTAAAGCCGATCCTGAGGCAAAGTGCATATCTCGACAGCTCAAGCAAGCGGGGAGTACTGCTGCTGTCTGCAGAGCTCGTTGAGTTCATCATTATGAGTCACACACTTTCCTTTCCAAAGATTTATTCAATGTTACAATGGATTTGAGATAATGAAGCTGATGTTTCTACAGAGTGCATATGTCGACGGCGTAAGCAAGCAGGGAGTATTCCACTAAAGTGCAGCTCTCGTTGAGTTCATCATTAGGAGTAATACTCAATGGTTTCCAGAAATGTTCTCAATATCACAGTGCTTTAGAGTTAATGAAGCTGACATTGCGGCAAAGTGCATATCTCGACGGTCCTAACAAACGGGGAGTGTTCCTGCAAACTGCAGATCTCGTTGCGTTTATCATTTTGAGAAATCCTCATTAGTTTTCAAAAAATTTCTCAATTCCTCAGTGGTTTTTAGACGTTAAAGCAGATCTTGAGGCAAAGTGCATATCTCGACGGCTCAAGCAAGCGGGGAGTACTGCTGCTGTGTGCAGAGCTCGTTGAGTTCATCATTATGAGTCACACACTTTCCTTTCCAAAGATTTCTTCAATGTTACAATGGATTTGAGATAATGAAGCTGATGTATCTACAGAGTGCATATCTCGACGGCGTAAGCAAGCAGGGAGTATTCCACTAAAGTGCAGCTCTCGTTGAGTTCATCATTAGGAGTAATCCTCAATGCTTTCCAGAAATGTTCTCAATGTCACAGTGCCTTTGAGGCAATGAAGCTGACATTGCTGCAATCTTCATATGTCGACGGTGCAAGGATGCAGGGAGTATTCCAGCAACCTGCAGATCCCCTTGAGTTCAGCATTTTGAGCAATCCTCTTTGGTTTCCAAACATTTCCTCAATGTCACAATGGCTTTGAGACAACGAAGCTGATTTTGAGTCAAAGTGCATATCTGGACCTGGGAAGGAAACAGGGAGTATTCCAGCAATGTGCAGATCTCGTGGAGTTCTTCATTTTGAATAATACGCTTTAGTTTCCAAAGATTTTCACAAAGTAACTGTGGCTTTGAGATAATGAAATTGACATTTCTACAAAGTGCATCCCTCGACGGCATAAGCAAAGAGGGAGTATTCCAGCAAAGTGCAGATCTCGTTGAGATCATCACTGGAAGAAATCCTCAATGGTTTCCAGAAATGTTCTCAATATCACAGTGCTTTAGAGTTAATGAAGCTGACATTGCGGCAAAGTGCATATCTCGACGGTCCTAACAAACGGGGAGTGTTCCTGCAAACTGCAGATCTCGTTGCGTTTATCATTTTGAGAAATCCTCATTAGTATTCAAAAAATTTCTCAATTCCTCAGTGGTTTTTAGACGTTAAAGCAGATCTTGAGGCAAAGTGCATCTCTCGACGGCTCAAGCAAGCGGGGAGAACTGCTGCTGTGTGCAGAGCTCGTTGAGTTCATCATTATGAGTCACACACTTTCCTTTCCAAAGATTTCTTCAATGTTACAATGGATTTGAGATAATGAAGCTGATGTATCTACAGAGTGCATATCTCGACGGCGTAAGCAAGCAGGGAGTATTCCACTAAAGTGCAGCTCTCGTTGAGTTCATCATTAGGAGTAATCCTCAATGGTTTCCAGAAATGTTCTCAATGTCACAGTGCCTTTGAGGCAATGAAGCTGACATTGCTGCAATCTTCATATGTCGACGGTGCAAGGATGCAGGGAGTATTCCAGCAACCTGCAGATCCCCTTGAGTTCAGCATTTTGAGCAATCCTCTTTGGTTTCCAAACATTTCGTCAATGTCACAATGGCTTTGAGACAACGAAGCTGATTTTGAGTCAAAGTGCATATCTCGACCTGGGAAGGAAACAGGGAGTATTCCAGCAATGTGCAGATCTCGTGGAGTTCTTCATTTTGAATAATACGCTTTAGTTTCCAAAGATTTTCACAAAGTAACTGTGGCTTTGAGATAATGAAATTGACATTTCTACAAAGTGCATCTCTCGACGGCATAAGCAAAGAGGGAGTATTCCAGCAAAGTGCAGATCTCGTTGAGATCATCACTGGAAGAAATCCTCAATGGTTTCCAGAAATGTTCTCAATATCACAGTGCTTTTGAGACAATGAAGCTGACATTGCGGCAAAGTGCATATCTCGACGGTCCTAACAAACGGGGAGTGTTCCTGCAAACAGCAGATCTCGTTGCGTTTATCATTTTGAGAAATCCTCATTAGTTTCGAAAAAATGTCTGAATACCTCAGTTGTTTTTACACTTTAAAGCCGATCCTGAGGCAAAGTGCATATCTCGACAGCTCAAGCAAGCGGGGAGTACTGCTGCTGTGTGCAGAGCTCGTTGAGTTCATCATTATGAGTCACACACTTTCCTTTCCAAAGATTTCTTCAATGTTACAATGGATTTGAGATAATGAAGCTGATGTTTCTACAGAGTGCATATCTCGACGGCGTAAGCAAGCAGGGAGTATTCCACTAAAGTGCAGCTCTCGTTGAGTTCATCATTAGGAGTAATCCTCAATGCTTTCCAGAAATGTTCTCAATGTCACGGTGCCTTTGAGGCAATGAAGCTGACATTGCTGCAATCTTCATATGTCGACGGTGCAAGGATGCAGGGAGTATTCCAGCAACCTGCAGATCCCCTTGAGTTCAGCATTTTGAGCAATACTCTTTGGTTTCCAAAGATTTCCTCAATGCCACAGTGGCTTTGAGACAATGAAGCTGATTTTGAGAGAAAGTGCATATCTGGACCTGGGAAGGAAACAGGGAGTATTCCAGCAATGTGCAGATCTCGTGGAGTTCTTCATTTTGAATAATACGCTTTAGTTTCCAAAGATTTTCACAAAGTAACTGTGGCTTTGAGATAATGAAATTGACATTTCTACAAAGTGCATCTCTCGACGGCATTAGCAAAGAGGGAGTATTCCAGCAAAGTGCAGATCTCGTTGAGATCATCACTGGGAGAAATCCTCAATGGTTTCCAGAAATGTTCTCAATATCACAGTGCTTTAGAGTTAATGAAGCTGACATTGCGGCAAAGTGCATATCTCGACGGTCCTAACAAACGGGGAGTGTTCCTGCAAACTGCAGATCTCGTTGCGTTTATCATTTTGAGAAATCCTCATTAGTATTCAAAAAATTTCTCAATTCCTCAGTGGTTTTTACACTTTAAAGCCGATCCTGAGGCAAAGTGCATATCTCGACAGCTCAAGCAAGCGGGGAGTACTGCTGCTGTCTGCAGAGCTCGTTGAGTTCATCATTATGAGTCACACACTTTCCTTTCCAAAGATTTCTTCAATGTTACAATGGATTTGAGATAATGAAGCTGATGTTTCTACAGAGTGCATATCTCGACGGCGTAAGCAAGCAGGGAGTATTCCACTAAAGTGCAGCTCTCGTTGAGTTCATCATTAGGAGTAATCCTCAATGGTTTCCAGAAATGTTCTCAATGTCACAGTGCCTTTGAGGCAATGAAGCTGACATTGCTGCAATCTTCATATGTCGACGGTGCAAGGATGCAGGGAGTATTCCAGCAACCTGCAGATCCCCTTGAGTTCAGCATTTTGAGCAATCCTCTTTGGTTTCCAAAGATTTCCTCAATGTCACAATGGCTTTGAGACAATGAAGCTGATTTTGAGAGAAAGTGCATATCTGGACCTGGGAAGGAAACAGGGAGTATTCCAGCAATGTGCAGATCTCGTGGAGTTCTTCATTTTGAATAATACGCTTTAGTTTCCAAAGATTTTCACAAAGTAACTGTGGCTTTGAGATAATGCAACTGATATTTCTACCAAGTGCATCTCTCGACGGCGTAAGCAAAGAGGGAGTATTCCAGCAAAGTGCAGATCTCGTTGAGATCATCACTGGGAGAAATCCTCAATGGTTTCCAGAAATGTTCTCAATATCACAGTGCTTTAGAGTTAATGAAGCTGACATTGCGGCAAAGTGCATATCTCGACGGTCCTAACAAACGGGGAGTGTTCCTGCAAACTGCAGATCTCGTTGCGTTTATCATTTTGAGAAATCCTCATTAGTTTTCAAAAAATTTCTCAATTCCTCAGTGGTTTTTAGACGTTAAAGCAGATCTTGAGGCAAAGTGCATATCTCGATGTCTCAAGCAAGCGGGGAGTACTGCTGCTGTGTGCAGAGCTCGTTGAGTTCATCATTATGAGTCACACACTTTCCTTTCCAAAGATTTCTTCAATGTTACAATGGATTTGAGATAATGAAGCTGATGTATCTACAGAGTGCATATCTCGACGGCGTAAGCAAGCAGGGAGTATTCCACTAAAGTGCAGCTCTCGTTGAGTTCATCATTAGGAGTAATCCTCAATGCTTTCCAGAAATGTTCTCAATGTCACAGTGCCTTTGAGGCAATGAAGCTGACATTGCTGCAATCTTCATATGTCGACGGTGCAAGGATGCAGGGAGTATTCCAGCAACCTGCAGATCCCCTTGAGTTCAGCATTTTGAGCAATCCTCTTTGGTTTCCAAACATTTCCTCAATGTCACAATGGCTTTGAGACAACGAAGCTGATTTTGAGTCAAAGTGCATATCTCGACCTGGGAAGGAAACAGGGAGTATTCCAGCAATGTGCAGATCTCGTGGAGTTCTTCATTTTGAATAATACGCTTTAGTTTCCAAAGATTTTCACAAAGTAACTGTGGCTTTGAGATAATGAAATTGACATTTCTACAAAGTGCATCTCTCGACGGCATAAGCAAAGAGGGAGTATTCCAGCAAAGTGCAGATCTCGTTGAGATCATCACTGGAAGAAATCCTCAATGGTTTCCAGAAATGTTCTCAATATCACAGTGCTTTTGAGACAATGAAGCTGACATTGCGGCAAAGTGCATATCTCGACGGTCCTAACAAACGGGGAGTGTTCCTGCAAACAGCAGATCTCGTTGCGTTTATCATTTTGAGAAATCCTCATTAGTTTCGAAAAAATGTCTGAATACCTCAGTGGTTTTTACACTTTAAAGCCGATCCTGAGGCAAAGTGCATATCTCGACAGCTCAAGCAAGCGGGGAGTACTGCTGCTGTCTGCAGAGCTCGTTGAGTTCATCATTATGAGTCACACACTTTCCTTTCCAAAGATTTATTCAATGTTACAATGGATTTGAGATAATGAAGCTGATGTTTCTACAGAGTGCATATGTCGACGGCGTAAGCAAGCAGGGAGTATTCCACTAAAGTGCAGCTCTCGTTGAGTTCATCATTAGGAGTAATACTCAATGGTTTCCAGAAATGTTCTCAATATCACAGTGCTTTAGAGTTAATGAAGCTGACATTGCGGCAAAGTGCATATCTCGACGGTCCTAACAAACGGGGAGTGTTCCTGCAAACTGCAGATCTCGTTGCGTTTATCATTTTGAGAAATCCTCATTAGTTTTCAAAAAATTTCTCAATTCCTCAGTGGTTTTTAGACGTTAAAGCAGATCTTGAGGCAAAGTGCATATCTCGACGGCTCAAGCAAGCGGGGAGTACTGCTGCTGTGTGCAGAGCTCGTTGAGTTCATCATTATGAGTCACACACTTTCCTTTCCAAAGATTTCTTCAATGTTACAATGGATTTGAGATAATGAAGCTGATGTATCTACAGAGTGCATATCTCGACGGCGTAAGCAAGCAGGGAGTATTCCACTAAAGTGCAGCTCTCGTTGAGTTCATCATTAGGAGTAATCCTCAATGCTTTCCAGAAATGTTCTCAATGTCACAGTGCCTTTGAGGCAATGAAGCTGACATTGCTGCAATCTTCATATGTCGACGGTGCAAGGATGCAGGGAGTATTCCAGCAACCTGCAGATCCCCTTGAGTTCAGCATTTTGAGCAATCCTCTTTGGTTTCCAAACATTTCCTCAATGTCACAATGGCTTTGAGACAACGAAGCTGATTTTGAGTCAAAGTGCATATCTGGACCTGGGAAGGAAACAGGGAGTATTCCAGCAATGTGCAGATCTCGTGGAGTTCTTCATTTTGAATAATACGCTTTAGTTTCCAAAGATTTTCACAAAGTAACTGTGGCTTTGAGATAATGAAATTGACATTTCTACAAAGTGCATCCCTCGACGGCATAAGCAAAGAGGGAGTATTCCAGCAAAGTGCAGATCTCGTTGAGATCATCACTGGAAGAAATCCTCAATGGTTTCCAGAAATGTTCTCAATATCACAGTGCTTTTGAGACAATGAAGCTGACATTGCGGCAAAGTGCATATCTCGACGGTCCTAACAAACGGGGAGTGTTCCTGCAAACAGCAGATCTCGTTGCGTTTATCATTTTGAGAAATCCTCATTAGTTTCGAAAAAATGTCTGAATACCTCAGTTGTTTTTACACTTTAAAGCCGATCCTGAGGCAAAGTGCATATCTCGACAGCTCAAGCAAGCGGGGAGTACTGCTGCTGTGTGCAGAGCTCGTTGAGTTCATCATTATGAGTCACACACTTTCCTTTCCAAAGATTTCTTCAATGTTACAATGGATTTGAGATAATGAAGCTGATGTTTCTACAGAGTGCATATCTCGACGGCGTAAGCAAGCAGGGAGTATTCCACTAAAGTGCAGCTCTCGTTGAGTTCATCATTAGGAGTAATCCTCAATGCTTTCCAGAAATGTTCTCAATGTCACGGTGCCTTTGAGGCAATGAAGCTGACATTGCTGCAATCTTCATATGTCGACGGTGCAAGGATGCAGGGAGTATTCCAGCAACCTGCAGATCCCCTTGAGTTCAGCATTTTGAGCAATACTCTTTGGTTTCCAAAGATTTCCTCAATGCCACAGTGGCTTTGAGACAATGAAGCTGATTTTGAGAGAAAGTGCATATCTGGACCTGGGAAGGAAACAGGGAGTATTCCAGCAATGTGCAGATCTCGTGGAGTTCTTCATTTTGAATAATACGCTTTAGTTTCCAAAGATTTTCACAAAGTAACTGTGGCTTTGAGATAATGAAATTGACATTTCTACAAAGTGCATCTCTCGACGGCATTAGCAAAGAGGGAGTATTCCAGCAAAGTGCAGATCTCGTTGAGATCATCACTGGAAGAAATCCTCAATGGTTTCCAGAAATGTTCTCAATATCACAGTGCTTTTGAGACAATGAAGCTGACATTGCGGCAAAGTGCATATCTCGACGGTCCTAACAAACGGGGAGTGTTCCTGCAAACAGCAGATCTCGTTGCGTTTATCATTTTGAGAAATCCTCATTAGTTTCGAAAAAATGTCTGAATACCTCAGTTGTTTTTACACTTTAAAGCCGATCCTGAGGCAAAGTGCATATCTCGACAGCTCAAGCAAGCGGGGAGTACTGCTGCTGTGTGCAGAGCTCGTTGAGTTCATCATTATGAGTCACACACTTTCCTTTCCAAAGATTTCTTCAATGTTACAATGGATTTGAGATAATGAAGCTGATGTTTCTACAGAGTGCATATCTCGACGGCGTAAGCAAGCAGGGAGTATTCCACTAAAGTGCAGCTCTCGTTGAGTTCATCATTAGGAGTAATCCTCAATGCTTTCCAGAAATGTTCTCAATGTCACGGTGCCTTTGAGGCAATGAAGCTGACATTGCTGCAATCTTCATATGTCGACGGTGCAAGGATGCAGGGAGTATTCCAGCAACCTGCAGATCCCCTTGAGTTCAGCATTTTGAGCAATACTCTTTGGTTTCCAAAGATTTCCTCAATGCCACAGTGGCTTTGAGACAATGAAGCTGATTTTGAGAGAAAGTGCATATCTGGACCTGGGAAGGAAACAGGGAGTATTCCAGCAATGTGCAGATCTCGTGGAGTTCTTCATTTTGAATAATACGCTTTAGTTTCCAAAGATTTTCACAAAGTAACTGTGGCTTTGAGATAATGAAATTGACATTTCTACAAAGTGCATCTCTCGACGGCATTAGCAAAGAGGGAGTATTCCAGCAAAGTGCAGATCTCGTTGAGATCATCACTGGGAGAAATCCTCAATGGTTTCCAGAAATGTTCTCAATATCACAGTGCTTTAGAGTTAATGAAACTGACATTGCGGCAAAGTGCATATCTCGACGGTCCTAACAAACGGGGAGTGTTCCTGCAAACTGCAGATCTCGTTGCGTTTATCATTTTGAGAAATCCTCATTAGTATTCAAAAAATTTCTCAATTCCTCAGTGGTTTTTACACTTTAAAGCCGATCCTGAGGCAAAGTGCATATCTCGACAGCTCAAGCAAGCGGGGAGTACTGCTGCTGTCTGCAGAGCTCGTTGAGTTCATCATTATGAGTCACACACTTTCCTTTCCAAAGATTTCTTCAATGTTACAATGGATTTGAGATAATGAAGCTGATGTTTCTACAGAGTGCATATCTCGACGGCGTAAGCAAGCAGGGAGTATTCCACTAAAGTGCAGCTCTCGTTGAGTTCATCATTAGGAGTAATCCTCAATGGTTTCCAGAAATGTTCTCAATGTCACAGTGCCTTTGAGGCAATGAAGCTGACATTGCTGCAATCTTCATATGTCGACGGTGCAAGGATGCAGGGAGTATTCCAGCAACCTGCAGATCCCCTTGAGTTCAGCATTTTGAGCAATCCTCTTTGGTTTCCAAAGATTTCCTCAATGTCACAATGGCTTTGAGACAATGAAGCTGATTTTGAGAGAAAGTGCATATCTGGACCTGGGAAGGAAACAGGGAGTATTCCAGCAATGTGCAGATCTCGTGGAGTTCTTCATTTTGAATAATACGCTTTAGTTTCCAAAGATTTTCACAAAGTAACTGTGGCTTTGAGATAATGCAACTGATATTTCTACAAAGTGCATCTCTCGACGGCGTAAGCAAAGAGGGAGTATTCCAGCAAAGTGCAGATCTCGTTGAGATCATCACTGGGAGAAATCCTCAATGGTTTCCAGAAATGTTCTCAATATCACAGTGCTTTAGAGTTAATGAAGCTGACATTGCGGCAAAGTGCATATCTCGACGGTCCTAACAAACGGGGAGTGTTCCTGCAAACTGCAGATCTCGTTGCGTTTATCATTTTGAGAAATCCTCATTAGTTTTCAAAAAATTTCTCAATTCCTCAGTGGTTTTTAGACGTTAAAGCAGATCTTGAGGCAAAGTGCATATCTCGATGTCTCAAGCAAGCGGGGAGTACTGCTGCTGTGTGCAGAGCTCGTTGAGTTCATCATTATGAGTCACACACTTTCCTTTCCAAAGATTTCTTCAATGTTACAATGGATTTGAGATAATGAAGCTAATGTATCTACAGAGTGCATATCTCGACGGCGTAAGCAAGCAGGGAGTATTCCACTAAAGTGCAGCTCTCGTTGAGTTCATCATTAGGAGTAATCCTCAATGCTTTCCAGAAATGTTCTCAATGTCACAGTGCCTTTGAGGCAATGAAGCTGACATTGCTGCAATCTTCATATGTCGACGGTGCAAGGATGCAGGGAGTATTCCAGCAACCTGCAGATCCCCTTGAGTTCAGCATTTTGAGCAATCCTCTTTGGTTTCCAAACATTTCCTCAATGTCACAATGGCTTTGAGACAACGAAGCTGATTTTGAGTCAAAGTGCATATCTCGACCTGGGAAGGAAACAGGGAGTATTCCAGCAATGTGCAGATCTCGTGGAGTTCTTCATTTTGAATAATACGCTTTAGTTTCCAAAGATTTTCACAAAGTAACTGTGGCTTTGAGATAATGAAATTGACATTTCTACAAAGTGCATCTCTCGACGGCATAAGCAAAGAGGGAGTATTCCAGCAAAGTGCAGATCTCGTTGAGATCATCACTGGAAGAAATCCTCAATGGTTTCCAGAAATGTTCTCAATATCACAGTGCTTTTGAGACAATGAAGCTGACATTGCGGCAAAGTGCATATCTCGACGGTCCTAACAAACGGGGAGTGTTCCTGCAAACAGCAGATCTCGTTGCGTTTATCATTTTGAGAAATCCTCATTAGTTTCGAAAAAATGTCTGAATACCTCAGTGGTTTTTACACTTTAAAGCCGATCCTGAGGCAAAGTGCATATCTCGACAGCTCAAGCAAGCGGGGAGTACTGCTGCTGTCTGCAGAGCTCGTTGAGTTCATCATTATGAGTCACACACTTTCCTTTCCAAAGATTTATTCAATGTTACAATGGATTTGAGATAATGAAGCTGATGTTTCTACAGAGTGCATATGTCGACGGCGTAAGCAAGCAGGGAGTATTCCACTAAAGTGCAGCTCTCGTTGAGTTCATCATTAGGAGTAATACTCAATGGTTTCCAGAAATGTTCTCAATATCACAGTGCTTTAGAGTTAATGAAGCTGACATTGCGGCAAAGTGCATATCTCGACGGTCCTAACAAACGGGGAGTGTTCCTGCAAACTGCAGATCTCGTTGCGTTTATCATTTTGAGAAATCCTCATTAGTTTTCAAAAAATTTCTCAATTCCTCAGTGGTTTTTAGACGTTAAAGCAGATCTTGAGGCAAAGTGCATATCTCGACGGCTCAAGCAAGCGGGGAGTACTGCTGCTGTGTGCAGAGCTCGTTGAGTTCATCATTATGAGTCACACACTTTCCTTTCCAAAGATTTCTTCAATGTTACAATGGATTTGAGATAATGAAGCTGATGTATCTACAGAGTGCATATCTCGACGGCGTAAGCAAGCAGGGAGTATTCCACTAAAGTGCAGCTCTCGTTGAGTTCATCATTAGGAGTAATCCTCAATGCTTTCCAGAAATGTTCTCAATGTCACAGTGCCTTTGAGGCAATGAAGCTGACATTGCTGCAATCTTCATATGTCGACGGTGCAAGGATGCAGGGAGTATTCCAGCAACCTGCAGATCCCCTTGAGTTCAGCATTTTGAGCAATCCTCTTTGGTTTCCAAACATTTCCTCAATGTCACAATGGCTTTGAGACAACGAAGCTGATTTTGAGTCAAAGTGCATATCTCGACCTGGGAAGGAAACAGGGAGTATTCCAGCAATGTGCAGATCTCGTGGAGTTCTTCATTTTGAATAATACGCTTTAGTTTCCATGGATTTTCACAAAGTAACTGTGGCTTTGAGATAATGAAATTGACATTTCTACAAAGTGCATCTCTCGACGGCATAAGCAAAGAGGGAGTATTCCAGCAAAGTGCAGATCTCGTTGAGATCATCACTGGAAGAAATCTTCAATGGTTTCCAGAAATGTTCTCAATATCACAGTGCTTTTGAGACAATGAAGCTGACATTGCGGCAAAGTGCATATCTTGACGGTCCTAACAAACGGGGAGTGTTCCTGCAAACAGCAGATCTCGTTGCGTTTATCATTTTGAGAAATCCTCATTAGTTTCGAAACAATGTCTGAATACCTCAGTGGTTTTTACACTTTAAAGCCGATCCTGAGGCAAAGTGCATATCTCGACAGCTCAAGCAAGCGGGGAGTACTGCTGCTGTCTGCAGAGCTCGTTGAGTTCATCATTATGTGTCACACACTTTCCTTTCCAAAGATTTCTTCAATGTTACAATGGATTTGAGATAATGAATCTGATGTTTCTACAGAGTGCATATCTCGACGGCGTAAGCAAGCAGGGAGTATTCCACTAAAGTGCAGCTCTCGTTGAGTTCATCATTAGGAGTAATCCTCAATGGTTTCCAGAAATGTTCTCAATGTCACAGTGCCTTTGAGGCAATGAAGCTGACATTGCTGCAATCTTCATATGTCGACGGTGCAAGGATGCAGGGAGTATTCCAGCAACCTGCAGATCCCCTTGAGTTCAGCATTTTGAGCAATCCTCTTTGGTTTCCAAAGATTTCCTCAATGTCACAATGGCTTTGAGACAATGAAGCTGATTTTGAGAGAAAGTGCATATCTGGACCTGGGAAGGAAACAGGGAGTATTCCAGCAATGTGCAGATCTCGTGGAGTTCTTCATTTTGAATAATACGCTTTAGTTTCCAAAGATTTTCACAAAGTAACTGTGGCTTTGAGATAATGAAACTGATATTTCTACAAAGTGCATCTCTCGATGGCGTAAGCAAAGAGGGAGTATTCCAGCAAAGTGCAGATCTCGTTGAGATCATCACTAGGAGAAATCCTCAATGGTTTCCAGAAATGTTCTCAATATCACAGTGCTTTAGAGTTAATGAAGCTGACATTGCGGCAAAGTGCATATCTCGACGGTCCTAACAAACGGGGAGTGTTCCTGCAAACTGCAGATCTCGTTGCGTTTATCATTTTGAGAAATCCTCATTAGTATTCAAAAAATTTCTCAATTCCTCAGTGGTTTTTAGACGTTAAAGCAGATCTTGAGGCAAAGTGCATCTCTCGACGGCTCAAGCAAGCGGGGAGAACTGCTGCTGTGTGCAGAGCTCGTTGAGTTCATCATTATGAGTCACACACTTTCCTTTCCAAAGATTTCTTCAATGTTACAATGGATTTGAGATAATGAAGCTGATGTATCTACAGAGTGCATATCTCGACGGCGTAAGCAAGCAGGGAGTATTCCACTAAAGTGCAGCTCTCGTTGAGTTCATCATTAGGAGTAATCCTCAATGCTTTCCAGAAATGTTCTCAATGTCACAGTGCCTTTGAGGCAATGAAGCTGACATTGCTGCAATCTTCATATGTCGACGGTGCAAGGATGCAGGGAGTATTCCAGCAACCTGCAGATCCCCTTGAGTTCAGCATTTTGAGCAATCCTCTTTGGTTTCCAAACATTTCCTCAATGTCACAATGGCTTTGAGACAACGAAGCTGATTTTGAGTCAAAGTGCATATCTCGACCTGGGAAGGAAACAGGGAGTATTCCAGCAATGTGCAGATCTCGTGGAGTTCTTCATTTTGAATAATACGCTTTAGTTTCCAAAGATTTTCACAAAGTAACTGTGGCTTTGAGATAATGAAATTGACATTTCTACAAAGTGCATCTCTCGACGGCATAAGCAAAGAGGGAGTATTCCAGCAAAGTGCAGATCTCGTTGAGATCATCACTGGAAGAAATCCTCAATGGTTTCCAGAAATGTTCTCAATATCACAGTGCTTTTGAGACAATGAAGCTGACATTGCGGCAAAGTGCATATCTTGACGGTCCTAACAAACGGGGAGTGTTCCTGCAAACAGCAGATCTCGTTGCGTTTATCATTTTGAGAAATCCTCATTAGTTTCGAAAAAATGTCTGAATACCTCAGTGGTTTTTACACTTTAAAGCCGATCCTGAGGCAAAGTGCATATCTCGACAGCTCAAGCAAGCGGGGAGTACTGCTGCTGTCTGCAGAGCTCGTTGAGTTCATCATTATGAGTCACACACTTTCCTTTCCAAAGATTTCTTCAATGTTACAATGGATTTGAGATAATGAAGCTGATGTTTCTACAGAGTGCATATCTCGACGGCGTAAGCAAGCAGGGAGTATTCCACTAAAGTGCAGCTCTCGTTGAGTTCATCATTAGGAGTAATCCTCAATGCTTTCCAGAAATGTTCTCAATGTCACAGTGCCTTTGAGGCAATGAAGCTGACATTGCTGCAATCTTCATATGTCGACGGTGCAAGGATGCAGGGAGTATTCCAGCAACCTGCAGATCCCCTTGAGTTCAGCATTTTGAGCAATACTCTTTGGTTTCCAAAGATTTCCTCAATGCCACAGTGGCTTTGAGACAATGAAGCTGATTTTGAGAGAAAGTGCATATCTGGACCTGGGAAGGAAACAGGGAGTATTCCAGCAATGTGCAGATCTCGTGGAGTTCTTCATTTTGAATAATACGCTTTAGTTTCCAAAGATTTTCACAAAGTAACTGTGGCTTTGAGATAATGAAACTGATATTTCTACAAAGTGCATCTCTCGATGGCGTAAGCAAAGAGGGAGTATTCCAGCAAAGTGCAGATCTCGTTGAGATCATCACTGGGAGAAATCCTCAATGGTTTCCAGAAATGTTCTCAATATCACAGTGCTTTAGAGTTAATGAAGCTGACATTGCGGCAAAGTGCATATCTCGACGGTCCTAACAAACGGGGAGTGTTCCTGCAAACTGCAGATCTCGTTGCGTTTATCATTTTGAGAAATCCTCATTAGTATTCAAAAAATTTCTCAATTCCTCAGTGGTTTTTAGACGTTAAAGCAGATCTTGAGGCAAAGTGCATATCTCGACGGCTCAAGCAAGCGGGGAGAACTGCTGCTGTGTGCAGAGCTCGTTGAGTTCAGCATCATGAGTCACACACTTTCCTTTCCAAAGATTTCTTCAATGTTACAATGGATTTGAGATAATGAAGCTGATGTATCTACAGAGTGCATATCTCGACGGCGTAAGCAAGCAGGGAGTATTCCACTAAAGTGCAGCTCTCGTTGAGTTCATCATTAGGAGTAATCCTCAATGCTTTCCAGAAATGTTCTCAATGTCACAGTGCCTTTGAGGCAATGAAGCTGACATTGCTGCAATCTTCATATGTCGACGGTGCAAGGATGCAGGGAGTATTCCAGCAACCTGCAGATCCCCTTGAGTTCAGCATTTTGAGCAATCCTCTTTGGTTTCCAAACATTTCCTCAATGTCACAATGGCTTTGAGACAACGAAGCTGATTTTGAGTCAAAGTGCATATCTCGACCTGGGAAGGAAACAGGGAGTATTCCAGCAATGTGCAGATCTCGTGGAGTTCTTCATTTTGAATAATACGCTTTAGTTTCCAAAGATTTTCACAAAGTAACTGTGGCTTTGAGATAATGAAATTGACATTTCTACAAAGTGCATCTCTCGACGGCATAAGCAAAGAGGGAGTATTCCAGCAAAGTGCAGATCTCGTTGAGATCATCACTGGAAGATATCCTCAATGGTTTCCAGAAATGTTCTCAATATCACAGTGCTTTTGAGACAATGAAGCTGACATTGCGGCAAAGTGCATATCTCGACGGTCCTAACAAACGGGGAGTGTTCCTGCAAACAGCAGATCTCGTTGCGTTTATCATTTTGAGAAATCCTCATTAGTTTCGAAAAAATGTCTGAATACCTCAGTGGTTTTTACACTTTAAAGCCGATCCTGAGGCAAAGTGCATATCTCGACAGCTCAAGCAAGCGGGGAGTACTGCTGCTGTCTGCAGAGCTCGTTGAGTTCATCATTATGAGTCACACACTTTCCTTTCCAAAGATTTCTTCAATGTTACAATGGATTTGAGATAATGAAGCTGATGTTTCTACAGAGTGCATATCTCGACGGCGTAAGCAAGCAGGGAGTATTCCACTAAAGTGCAGCTCTCGTTGAGTTCATCATTAGGAGTAATCCTCAATGGTTTCCAGAAATGTTCTCAATGTCACAGTGCCTTTGAGGCAATGAAGCTGACATTGCTGCAATCTTCATATGTCGACGGTGCAAGGATGCAGGGAGTATTCCAGCAACCTGCAGATCCCCTTGAGTTCAGCATTTTGAGCAATCCTCTTAGGTTTCCAAAGATTTCCTCAATGTCACAATGGCTTTGAGACAATGAAGCTGATTTTGAGAGAAAGTGCATATCTGGACCTGGGAAGGAAACAGGGAGTATTGCAGCAATGTGCAGATCTCGTGGAGTTCTTCATTTTGAATAATACGCTTTAGTTTCCAAAGATTTTCACAAAGTAACTGTGGCTTTGAGATAATGCAACTGATATTTCTACAAAGTGCATCTCTCGACGGCGTAAGCAAAGAGGGAGTATTCCAGCAAAGTGATGATCTCGTTGAGATCATCACTGGGAGAAATCCTCAATGGTTTCCAGAAATGTTCTCAATATCACAGTGCTTTAGAGTTAATGAAGCTGACATTGCGGCAAAGTGCATATCTCGACGGTCCTAACAAACGGGGAGTGTTCCTGCAAACTGCAGATCTCGTTGCGTTTATCATTTTGAGAAATCCTCATTAGTTTTCAAAAAATTTCTCAATTCCTCAGTGGTTTTTAGACGTTAAAGCAGATCTTGAGGCAAAGTGCATATCTCGATGGCTCAAGCAAGCGGGGAGTACTGCTGCTGTGTGCAGAGCTCGTTGAGTTCATCATTATGAGTCACACACTTTCCTTTCCAAAGATTTCTTCAATGTTACAATGGATTTGAGATAATGAAGCTGATGTATCTACAGAGTGCATATCTCGACGGCGTAAGCAAGCAGGGAGTATTCCACTAAAGTGCAGCTCTCGTTGAGTTCATCATTAGGAGTAATCCTCAATGCTTTCCAGAAATGTTCTCAATGTCACAGTGCCTTTGAGGCAATGAAGCTGACATTGCTGCAATCTTCATATGTCGACGGTGCAAGGATGCAGGGAGTATTCCAGCAACCTGCAGATCCCCTTGAGTTCAGCATTTTGAGCAATCCTCTTTGGTTTCCAAACATTTCCTCAATGTCACAATGGCTTTGAGACAACGAAGCTGATTTTGAGTCAAAGTGCATATCTCGACCTAGGAAGGAAACAGGGAGTATTCAGGCAATGTGCAGATCTCGTGGAGTTCTTCATTTTGAATAATACGCTTTAGTTTCCAAAGATTTTCACAAAGTAACTGTGGCTTTGAGATAATGAAATTGACATTTCTACAAAGTGCATCTCTCGACGGCATAAGCAAAGAGGGAGTATTCCAGCAAAGTGCAGATCTCGTTGAGATCATCACTGGAAGAAATCCTCAATGGTTTCCAGAAATGTTCTCAATATCACAGTGCTTTTGAGACAATGAAGCTGACATTGCGGCAAAGTGCATATCTCGACGGTCCTAACAAGCGGGGAGTGTTCCTGCAAACAGCAGATCTCGTTGCGTTTATCATTTTGAGAAATCCTCATTAGTTTCGAAAAAATGTCTGAATACCTCAGTGGTTTTTACACTTTAAAGCCGATCCTGAGGCAAAGTGCATATCTCGACAGCTCAAGCAAGCGGGGAGTACTGCTGCTGTCTGCAGAGCTCGTTGAGTTCATCATTATGAGTCACACACTTTCCTTTCCAAAGATTTCTTCAATGTTACAATGGATTTGAGATAATGAAGCTGATGTTTCTACAGAGTGCATATCTCGACGGCGTAAGCAAGCAGGGAGTATTCCACTAAAGTGCAGCTCTCGTTGAGTTCATCATTAGGAGTAATACTCAATGGTTTCCAGAAATGTTCTCAATATCACAGTGCTTTAGAGTTAATGAAGCTGACATTGCGGCAAAGTGCATATCTCGACCGTCCTAACAAACGGGGAGTGTTCCTGCAAACTGCAGATCTCGTTGCGTTTATCATTTTGAGAAATCCTCATTAGTTTTCAAAAAATTTCTCAATTCCTCAGTGGTTTTTAGACGTTAAAGCAGATCTTGAGGCAAAGTGCATATCTCGACGGCTCAAGCAAGCGGGGAGTACTGCTGCTGTGTGCAGAGCTCGTTGAGTTCATCATTATGAGTCACACACTTTCCTTTCCAAAGATTTCTTCAATGTTACAATGGATTTGAGATAATGAAGCTGATGTATCTACAGAGTGCATATCTCGACGGCGTAAGCAAGCAGGGAGTATTCCACTAAAGTGCAGCTCTCGTTGAGTTCATCATTAGGAGTAATCCTCAATGGTTTCCAGAAATGTTCTCAATGTCACAGTGCCTTTGAGGCAATGAAGCTGACATTGCTGCAATCTTCATATGTCGACGGTGCAAGGATGCAGGGAGTATTCCAGCAACCTGCAGATCCCCTTGAGTTCAGCATTTTGAGCAATCCTCTTTGGTTTCCAAAGATTTCCTCAATGTCACAATGGCTTTGAGACAACGAAGCTGATTTTGAGTCAAAGTGCATATCTGGACCTGGGAAGGAAACAGGGAGTATTCCAGCAATGTGCAGATCTCGTGGAGTTCTTCATTTTGAATAATACGCTTTAGTTTCCAAAGATTTTCACAAAGTAACTGTGGCTTTGAGATAATGAAATTGACATTTCTACAAAGTGCATCTCTCGACGGCATAAGCAAAGAGGGAGTATTCCAGCAAAGTGCAGATCTCGTTGAGATCATCACTGGAAGAAATCCTCAATGGTTTCCAGAAATGTTCTCAATATCACAGTGCTTTTGAGACAATGAAGCTGACATTGCGGCAAAGTGCATATCTCGACGGTCCTAACAAGCGGGGAGTGTTCCTGCAAACAGCAGATCTCGTTGCGTTTATCATTTTGAGAAATCCTCATTAGTTTCGAAAAAATGTCTGAATACCTCAGTGGTTTTTACACTTTAAAGCCGATCCTGAGGCAAAGTGCATATCTCGACAGCTCAAGCAAGCGGGGAGTACTGCTGCTGTCTGCAGAGCTCGTTGAGTTCATCATTATGAGTCACACACTTTCCTTTCCAAAGATTTCTTCAATGTTACAATGGATTTGAGATAATGAAGCTGATGTTTCTACAGAGTGCATATCTCGACGGCGTAAGCAAGCAGGGAGTATTCCACTAAAGTGCAGCTCTCGTTGAGTTCATCATTAGGAGTAATCCTCAATGCTTTCCAGAAATGTTCTCAATGTCACAGTGCCTTTGAGGCAATGAAGCTGACATTGCTGCAATCTTCATATCTCGACGGTGCAAGGATGCAGGGAGTATTCCAGCAACCTGCAGATCCCCTTGAGTTCAGCATTTTGAGCAATCCTCTTTGGTTTCCAAAGATTTCCTCAATGCCACAGTGGCTTTGAGACAATGAAGCTGATTTTGAGAGAAAGTGCATATCTGGACCTGGGAAGGAAACAGGGAGTATTCCAGCAATGTGCAGATCTCGTGGAGTTCTTCATTTTGAATAATACGCTTTAGTTTCCAAAGATTTTCACAAAGTAACTGTGGCTTTGAGATAATGCAACTGATATTTCTACAAAGTGCATCTCTCGACGGCGTAAGCAAAGAGGGAGTATTCCAGCAAAGTGCAGATCTCGTTGAGATCATCACTGGGAGAAATCCTCAATGGTTTCCAGAAATGTTCTCAATATCACAGTGCTTTAGAGTTAATGAAGCTGACATTGCGGCAAAGTGCATATCTCGACGGTCCTAACAAACGGGGAGTGTTCCTGCAAACTGCAGATCTCGTTGCGTTTATCATTTTGAGAAATCCTCATTAGTTTTCAAAAAATTTCTCAATTCCTCAGTGGTTTATAGACGTTAAAGCAGATCTTGAGGCAAAGTGCATATCTCGATGGCTCAAGCAAGCGGGGAGTACTGCTGCTGTGTGCAGAGCTCGTTGAGTTCATCATTATGAGTCACACACTTTCCTTTCCAAAGATTTCTTCAATGTTACAATGGATTTGAGATAATGAAGCTGATGAATCTACAGAGTGCATATCTCGACGGCGTAAGCAAGCAGGGAGTATTCCACTAAAGTGCAGCTCTCGTTGAGTTCATCATTAGGAGTAATCCTCAATGGTTTCCAGAAATGTTCTCAATGTCACAGTGCCTTTGAGGCAATGAAGCTGACATTGCTGCAATCTTCATATCTCGACGGTGCAAGGATGCAGGGAGTATTCCAGCAACCTGCAGATCCCCTTGAGTTCAGCATTTTGAGCAATCCTCTTTGGTTTCCAAAGATTTCCTCAATGTCACAATGGCTTTGAGACAACGAAGCTGATTTTGAGTCAAAGTGCATATCTCGACCTGGGAAGGAAACAGGGAGTATTCCAGCAATGTGCAGATCTCGTGGAGTTCTTCATTTTGAATAATACGCTTTAGTTTCCAAAGATTTTCACAAAGTAACTGTGGCTTTGAGATAATGAAATTGACATTTCTACCAAGTGCATCTCTCGACGGCATAAGCAAAGAGGGAGTATTCCAGCAAAGTGCAGATCTCGTTGAGATCATCACTGGAAGAAATCCTCAATGGTTTCCAGAAATGTTCTCAATATCACAGTGCTTTTGAGACAATGAAGCTGACATTGCGGCAAAGTGCATATCTCGACGGTCCTAACAAACGGGGAGTGTTCCTGCAAACAGCAGATCTCGTTGCGTTTATCATTTTGAGAAATCCTCATTAGTTTCGAAAAAATGTCTGAATACCTCAGTGGTTTTTACACTTTAAAGCCGATCCTGAGGCAAAGTGCATATCTCGACAGCTCAAGCAAGCGGGGAGTACTGCTGCTGTGTGCAGAGCTCGTTGAGTTCATCATTATGAGTCACACACTTTCCTTTCCAAAGATTTCTTCAATGTTACAATGGATTTGAGATAATGAAGCTGATGTATCTACAGAGTGCATATCTCGACGGCGTAAGCAAGCAGGGAGTATTCCACTAAAGTGCAGCTCTCGTTGAGTTCATCATTAGGAGTAATCCTCAATGGTTTCCAGAAATGTTCTCAATGTCACAGTGCCTTTGAGGCAATGAAGCTGACATTGCTGCAATCTTCATATGTCGACGGTGCAAGGATGCAGGGAGTATTCCAGCAACCTGCAGATCCCCTTGAGTTCAGCATTTTGAGCAATCCTCTTTGGTTTCCAAACATTTCCTCAATGTCACAATGGCTTTGAGACAACGAAGCTGATTTTGAGTCAAAGTGCATATCTCGACCTGGGAAGGAAACAGGGAGTATTCCAGCAATGTGCAGATCTCGTGGAGTTCTTCATTTTGAATAATACGCTTTAGTTTCCAAAGATTTTCACAAAGTAACTGTGGCTTTGAGATAATGAAATTGACATTTCTACAAAGTGCATCTCTCGACGGCATAAGCAAAGAGGGAGTATTCCAGCAAAGTGCAGATCTCGTTGAGATCATCACTGGAAGAAATCCTCAATGGTTTCCAGAAATGTTCTCAATATCACAGTGCTTTTGAGACAATGAAGCTGACATTGCGGCAAAGTGCATATCTCGACGGTCCTAACAAGCGTGGAGTGTTCCTGCAAACAGCAGATCTCGTTGCGTTTATCATTTTGAGAAATCCTCATTAGTTTCGAAAAAATGTCTGAATACCTCAGTGGTTTTTACACTTTAAAGCCGATCCTGAGGCAAAGTGCATATCTCGACAGCTCAAGCAAGCGGGGAGTACTGCTGCTGTCTGCAGAGCTCGTTGAGTTCATCATTATGAGTCACACACTTTCCTTTCCAAAGATTTCTTCAATGTTACAATGGATTTGAGATAATGAAGCTGATGTTTCTACAGAGTGCATATCTCGACGGCGTAAGCAAGCAGGGAGTATTCCACTAAAGTGCAGCTCTCGTTGAGTTCATCATTAGGAGTAATCCTCAATGCTTTCCAGAAATGTTCTCAATGTCACAGTGCCTTTGAGGCAATGAAGCTGACATTGCTGCAATCTTCATATCTCGACGGTGCAAGGATGCAGGGAGTATTCCAGCAACCTGCAGATCCCCTTGAGTTCAGCATTTTGAGCAATCCTCTTTGGTTTCCAAAGATTTCCTCAACGCCACAGTGGCTTTGAGACAATGAAGCTGATTTTGAGAGAAAGTGCATATCTGGACCTGGGAAGGAAACAGGGAGTATTCCAGCAATGTGCAGATCTCGTGGAGTTCTTCATTTTGAATAATACGCTTTAGTTTCCAAAGATTTTCAAAAAGTAACTGTGGCTTTGAGATAATGCAACTGATATTTCTACAAAGTGCATCTCTCGACGGCGTAAGCAAAGAGGGAGTATTCCAGCAAAGTGCAGATCTCGTTGAGATCATCACTGGGAGAAATCCTCAATGGTTTCCAGAAATGTTCTCAATATCACAGTGCTTTAGAGTTAATGAAGCTGACATTGCGGCAAAGTGCATATCTCGACGGTCCTAACAAACGGGGAGTGTTCCTGCAAACTGCAGATCTCGTTGCGTTTATCATTTTGAGAAATCCTCATTAGTTTTCAAAAAATTTCTCAATTCCTCAGTGGTTTATAGACGTTAAAGCAGATCTTGAGGCAAAGTGCATATCTCGATGGCTCAAGCAAGCGGGGAGTACTGCTGCTGTCTGCAGAGCTCGTTGAGTTCATCATTATGAGTCACACACTTTCCTTTCCAAAGATTTCTTCAATGTTACAATGGATTTGAGATAATGAAGCTGATGTATCTACAGAGTGCATATCTCGACGGCGTAAGCAAGCAGGGAGTATTCCACTAAAGTGCAGCTCTCGTTGAGTTCATCATTAGGAGTAATCCTCAATGCTTTCCAGAAATGTTCTCAATGTCACAGTGCCTTTGAGGCAATGAAGCTGACATTGCTGCAATCTTCATATGTCGACGGTGCAAGGATGCAGGGAGTATTCCAGCAACCTGCAGATCCCCTTGAGTTCAGCATTTTGAGCAATCCTCTTTGGTTTCCAAACATTTCCTCAATGTCACAATGGCTTTGAGACAACGAAGCTGATTTTGAGTCAAAGTGCATATCTGGACCTGGGAAGGAAACAGTGAGTATTCCAGCAATGTGCAGATCTCGTGGAGTTCTTCATTTTGAATAATACGCTTTAGTTTCCAAAGATTTTCACAAAGTAACTGTGGCTTTGAGATAATGAAATTGACATTTCTACAAAGTGCATCTCTCGACGGCATAAGCAAAGAGGGAGTATTCCAGCAAAGTGCAGATCTCGTTGAGATCATCACTGGAAGAAATCCTCAATGGTTTCCAGAAATGTTCTCAATATCACAGTGCTTTTGAGACAATGAAGCTGACATTGCGGCAAAGTGCATATCTCGACGGTCCTAACAAACGGGGATTGTTCCTGCAAACAGCAGATCTCGTTGCGTTTATCATTTTGAGAAATCCTCATTAGTTTCGAAAAAATGTCTGAATACCTCAGTGGTTTATACACTTTAAAGCCGATCCTGAGCCAAAGTGCATATCTCGACAGCTCAAGCAAGCGGGGAGTACTGCTGCTGTCTGCAGAGCTCGTTGAGTTCATCATTATGAGTCACACACTTTCCTTTCCAAAGATTTCTTCAATGTTACAATGGATTTGAGATAATGAAGCTGATGTTTCTACAGAGTGCATATCTCGACGGCGTAAGCAAGCAGGGAGTATTCCACTAAAGTGCAGCTCTCGTTGAGTTCATCATTAGGAGTAATCCTCAATGGTTTCCAGAAATGTTCTCAATATCACAGTGCTTTAGAGTTAATGAAGCTGACATTGCGGCAAAGTGCATATCTCGACGGTCCTAACAAACGGGGAGTGTTCCTGCAAACTGCAGATCTCGTTGCGTTTATCATTTTGAGAAATCCTCATTAGTTTTCAAAAAATTTCTCAATTCCTCAGTGGTTTTTAGACGTTAAAGCAGATCTTGAGGCAAAGTGCATATCTCGATGGCTCAAGCAAGCGGGGAGCACTGCTGCTGTGTGCAGAGCTCGTTGAGTTCATCATTATGAGTCACACACTTTCCTTTCCAAAGATTTCTTCAATGTTACAATGGATTTGAGATAATGAAGCTGATGTATCTACAGAGTGCATATCTCGACGGCGTAAGCAAGCAGGGAGTATTCCACTAAAGTGCAGCTCTCGTTGAGTTCATCATTAGGAGTAATCCTCAATGCTTTCCAGAAATGTTCTCAATGTCACAGTGCCTTTGAGGCAATGAAGCTGACATTGCTGCAATCTTCATATGTCGACGGTGCAAGGATGCAGGGAGTATTCCAGCAACCTGCAGATCCCCTTGAGTTCAGCATTTTGAGCAATCCTCTTTGGTTTCCAAACATTTCCTCAATGTCACAATGGCTTTGAGACAACGAAGCTGATTTTGAGTCAAAGTGCATATCTCGACCTGGGAAGGAAACAGTGAGTATTCCAGCAATGTGCAGATCTCGTGGAGTTCTTCATTTTGAATAATACGCTTTAGTTTCCAAAGATTTTCACAAAGTAACTGTGGCTTTGAGATAATGAAATTGACATTTCTACAAAGTGCATCTCTCGACGGCATAAGCAAAGAGGGAGTATTCCAGCAAAGTGCAGATCTCGTTGAGATCATCACTGGGAGAAATCCTCAATGGTTTCCAGAAATGTTCTCAATATCACAGTGCTTTTGAGACAATGAAGCTGACATTGCGGCAAAGTGCATATCTCGACGGTCCTAACAAGCGGGGAGTGTTCCTGCAAACAGCAGATCTCGTTGCGTTTATCATTTTGAGAAATCCTCATTAGTTTCGAAAAAATGTCTGAATACCTCAGTGGTTTTTACACTTTAAAGCCGATCCTGAGGCAAAGTGCATATCTCGACAGCTCAAGCAAGCGGGGAGTACTGCTGCTGTCTGCAGAGCTCGTTGAGTTCATCATTATGAGTCACACACTTTCCTTTCCAAAGATTTCTTCAATGTTACAATGGATTTGAGATAATGAAGCTGATGTTTCTACAGAGTGCATATCTCGACGGCGTAAGCAAGCAGGGAGTATTCCACTAAAGTGCAGCTCTCGTTGAGTTCATCATTAGGAGTAATTCTCAATGCTTTCCAGAAATGTTCTCAATGTCACAGTGCCTTTGAGGCAATGAAGCTGACATTGCTGCAATCTTCATATGTCGACGGTGCAAGGATGCAGGGAGTATTCCAGCAACCTGCAGATCCCCTTGAGTTCAGCATTTTGAGCAATCCTCTTTGGTTTCCAAAGATTTCCTCAATGCCACAGTGGCTTTGAGACAATGAAGCTGATTTTGAGAGAAAGTGCATATCTGGACCTGGGAAGGAAACAGGGAGTATTCCAGCAATGTGCAGATCTCGTGGAGTTCTTCATTTTGAATAATACGCTTTAGTTTCCAAAGATTTTCACAAAGTAACTGTGGCTTTGAGATAATGCAACTGATGTTTCTACAAAGTGCATCTCTCGACGGCGTAAGCAAAGAGGGAGTATTCCAGCAAAGTGCAGATCTCGTTGAGATCATCACTGGGAGAAATCCTCAATGGTTTCCAGAAATGTTCTCAATATCACAGTGCTTTAGAGTTAATGAAGCTGACATTGTGGCAAACTGCATATCTCGACGGTCCTAACAAACGGGGAGTGTTCCTGCAAACTGCAGATCTCGTTGCGTTTATCATTTTGAGAAATCCTCATTAGTTTTCAAAAAATTTCTCAATTCCTCAGTGGTTTATAGACGTTAAAGCAGATCTTGAGGCAAAGTGCATATCTCGATGGCTCAAGCAAGCGGGGAGTACTGCTGCTGTCTGCAGAGCTCGTTGAGTTCATCATTATGAGTCACACACTTTCCTTTCCAAAGATTTCTTCAATGTTACAATGGATTTGAGATAATGAAGCTGATGTATCTACAGAGTGCATATCTCGACGGCGTAAGCAAGCAGGGAGTATTCCACTAAAGTGCAGCTCTCGTTGAGTTCATCATTAGGAGTAATCCTCAATGCTTTCCAGAAATGTTCTCAATGTCACAGTGCCTTTGAGGCAATGAAGCTGACATTGCTGCAATCTTCATATGTCGACGGTGCAAGGATGCAGGGAGTATTCCAGCAACCTGCAGATCCCCTTGAGTTCAGCATTTTGAGCAATCCTCTTTGGTTTCCAAAGATTTCCTCAATGTCACAATGGCTTTGAGACAACGAAGCTGATTTTGAGTCAAAGTGCATATCTGGACCTGGGAAGGAAACAGTGAGTATTCCAGCAATGTGCAGATCTCGTGGAGTTCTTCATTTTGAATAATACGCTTTAGTTTCCAAAGATTTTCACAAAGTAACTGTGGCTTTGAGATAATGAAATTGACATTTCTACAAAGTGCATCTCTCGACGGCATAAGCAAAGAGGGAGTATTCCAGCAAAGTGCAGATCTCGTTGAGATCATCACTGGAAGAAATCCTCAATGGTTTCCAGAAATGTTCTCAATATCACAGTGCTTTTGAGACAATGAAGCTGACATTGCGGCAAAGTGCATATCTCGACGGTCCTAACAAACGGGGATTGTTCCTGCAAACAGCAGATCTCGTTGCGTTTATCATTTTGAGAAATCCTCATTAGTTTCGAAAAAATGTCTGAATACCTCAGTGGTTTATACACTTTAAAGCCGATCCTGAGCCAAAGTGCATATCTCGACAGCTCAAGCAAGCGGGGAGTACTGCTGCTGTCTGCAGAGCTCGTTGAGTTCATCATTATGAGTCACACACTTTCCTTTCCAAAGATTTCTTCAATGTTACAATGGATTTGAGATAATGAAGCTGATGTTTCTACAGAGTGCATATCTCGACGGCGTAAGCAAGCAGGGAGTATTCCACTAAAGTGCAGCTCTCGTTGAGTTCATCATTAGGAGTAATCCTCAATGGTTTCCAGAAATGTTCTCAATATCACAGTGCTTTAGAGTTAATGAAGCTGACATTGCGGCAAAGTGCATATCTCGACGGTCCTAACAAACGGGGAGTGTTCCTGCAAACTGCAGATCTCGTTGCGTTTATCATTTTGAGAAATCCTCATTAGTTTTCAAAAAATTTCTCAATTCCTCAGTGGTTTTTAGACGTTAAAGCAGATCTTGAGGCAAAGTGCATATCTCGATGGCTCAAGCAAGCGGGGAGCACTGCTGCTGTGTGCAGAGCTCGTTGAGTTCATCATTATGAGTCACACACTTTCCTTTCCAAAGATTTCTTCAATGTTACAATGGATTTGAGATAATGAAGCTGATGTATCTACAGAGTGCATATCTCGACGGCGTAAGCAAGCAGGGAGTATTCCACTAAAGTGCAGCTCTCGTTGAGTTCATCATTAGGAGTAATCCTCAATGCTTTCCAGAAATGTTCTCAATGTCACAGTGCCTTTGAGGCAATGAAGCTGACATTGCTGCAATCTTCATATGTCGACGGTGCAAGGATGCAGGGAGTATTCCAGCAACCTGCAGATCCCCTTGAGTTCAGCATTTTGAGCAATCCTCTTTGGTTTCCAAACATTTCCTCAATGTCACAATGGCTTTGAGACAACGAAGCTGATTTTGAGTCAAAGTGCATATCTCGACCTGGGAAGGAAACAGTGAGTATTCCAGCAATGTGCAGATCTCGTGGAGTTCTTCATTTTGAATAATACGCTTTAGTTTCCAAAGATTTTCACAAAGTAACTGTGGCTTTGAGATAATGAAATTGACATTTCTACAAAGTGCATCTCTCGACGGCATAAGCAAAGAGGGAGTATTCCAGCAAAGTGCAGATCTCGTTGAGATCATCACTGGGAGAAATCCTCAATGGTTTCCAGAAATGTTCTCAATATCACAGTGCTTTTGAGACAATGAAGCTGACATTGCGGCAAAGTGCATATCTCGACGGTCCTAACAAGCGGGGAGTGTTCCTGCAAACAGCAGATCTCGTTGCGTTTATCATTTTGAGAAATCCTCATTAGTTTCGAAAAAATGTCTGAATACCTCAGTGGTTTTTACACTTTAAAGCCGATCCTGAGGCAAAGTGCATATCTCGACAGCTCAAGCAAGCGGGGAGTACTGCTGCTGTCTGCAGAGCTCGTTGAGTTCATCATTATGAGTCACACACTTTCCTTTCCAAAGATTTCTTCAATGTTACAATGGATTTGAGATAATGAAGCTGATGTATCTACAGAGTGCATATCTCGACGGCGTAAGCAAGCAGGGAGTATTCCACTAAAGTGCAGCTCTCGTTGAGTTCATCATTAGGAGTAATCCTCAATGCTTTCCAGAAATGTTCTCAATGTCACAGTGCCTTTGAGGCAATGAAGCTGACATTGCTGCAATCTTCATATGTCGACGGTGCAAGGATGCAGGGAGTATTCCAGCAACCTGCAGATCCCCTTGAGTTCAGCATTTTGAGCAATCCTCTTTGGTTTCCAAAGATTTCCTCAATGTCACAATGGCTTTGAGACAACGAAGCTGATTTTGAGTCAAAGTGCATATCTCGACCTGGGAAGGAAACAGTGAGTATTCCAGCAATGTGCAGATCTCGTGGAGTTCTTCATTTTGAATAATACGCTTTAGTTTCCAAAGATTTTCACAAAGTAACTGTGGCTTTGAGATAATGAAATTGACATTTCTACAAAGTGCATCTCTCGACGGCATAAGCAAAGAGGGAGTATTCCAGCAAAGTGCAGATCTCGTTGAGATCATCACTGGAAGAAATCCTCAATGGTTTCCAGAAATGTTCTCAATATCACAGTGCTTTTGAGACAATGAAGCTGACATTGCGGCAAAGTGCATATCTCGACGGTCCTAACAAACGGGGATTGTTCCTGCAAACAGCAGATCCCGTTGCGTTTATCATTTTGAGAAATCCTCATTAGTTTCGAAAAAATGTCTGAATACCTCAGTGGTTTATACACTTTAAAGCCGATCCTGAGCCAAAGTGCATATCTCGACAGCTCAAGCAAGCGGGGAGTACTGCTGCTGTCTGCAGAGCTCGTTGAGTTCATCATTATGAGTCACACACTTTCCTTTCCAAAGATTTCTTCAATGTTACAATGGATTTGAGATAATGAAGCTGATGTTTCTACAGAGTGCATATCTCGACGGCGTAAGCAAGCAGGGAGTATTCCACTAAAGTGCAGCTCTCGTTGAGTTCATCATTAGGAGTAATCCTCAATGGTTTCCAGAAATGTTCTCAATATCACAGTGCTTTAGAGTTAATGAAGCTGACATTGCGGCAAAGTGCATATCTCGACGGTCCTAACAAACGGGGAGTGTTCCTGCAAACTGCAGATCTCGTTGCGTTTATCATTTTGAGAAATCCTCATTAGTTTTCAAAAAATTTCTCAATTCCTCAGTGGTTTTTAGACGTTAAAGCAGATCTTGAGGCAAAGTGCATATCTCGATGGCTCAAGCAAGCGGGGAGCACTGCTGCTGTGTGCAGAGCTCGTTGAGTTCATCATTATGAGTCACACACTTTCCTTTCCAAAGATTTCTTCAATGTTACAATGGATTTGAGATAATGAAGCTGATGTATCTACAGAGTGCATATCTCGACGGAGTAAGGAAGCAGGGAGTATTCCACTAAAGTGCAGCTCTCGTTGAGTTCATCATTAGGAGTAATCCTCAATGCTTTCCAGAAATGTTCTCAATGTCACAGTGCCTTTGAGGCAATGAAGCTGACATTGCTGCAATCTTCATATGTCGACGGTGCAAGGATGCAGGGAGTATTCCAGCAACCTGCAGATCCCCTTGAGTTCAGCATTTTGAGCAATCCTCTTTGGTTTCTAAACATTTCCTCAATGTCACAATGGCTTTGAGACAACGAAGCTGATTTTGAGTCAAAGTGCATATCTCGACCTGGGAAGGAAACAGTGAGTATTCCAGCAATGTGCAGATCTCGTGGAGTTCTTCATTTTGAATAATACGCTTTAGTTTCCAAAGATTTTCACAAAGTAACTGTGGCTTTGAGATAATGAAATTGACATTTCTACAAAGTGCATCTCTCGACGACATAAGCAAAGAGGGAGTATTCCAGCAAAGTGCAGATCTCGTTGAGATCATCACTGGGAGAAATCCTCAATGGTTCCCAGAAATGTTCTCAATATCACAGTGCTTTTGAGACAATGAAGCTGACATTGCGGCAAAGTGCATATCTCGACGGTCCTAACAAGCGGGGAGTGTTCCTGCAAACAGCAGATCTCGTTGCGTTTATCATTTTGAGAAATCCTCATTAGTTTCGAAAAAATGTCTGAATACCTCAGTGGTTTTTACACTTTAAAGCCGATCCTGAGGCAAAGTGCATATCTCGACAGCTCAAGCAAGCGGGGAGTACTGCTGCTGTCTGCAGAGCTCGTTGAGTTCATCATTATGAGTCACACACTTTCCTTTCCAAAGATTTCTTCAATGTTACAATGGATTTGAGATAATGAAGCTGATGTATCTACAGAGTGCATATCTCGACGGCGTAAGCAAGCAGGGAGTATTCCACTAAAGTGCAGCTCTCGTTGAGTTCATCATTAGGAGTAATCCTCAATGCTTTCCAGAAATGTTCTCAATGTCACAGTGCCTTTGAGGCAATGAAGCTGACATTGCTGCAATCTTCATATGTCGACGGTGCAAGGATGCAGGGAGTATTCCAGCAACCTGCAGATCCCCTTGAGTTCAGCATTTTGAGCAATCCTCTTTGGTTTCCAAACATTTCCTCAATGTCACAATGGCTTTGAGACAACGAAGCTGATTTTGAGTCAAAGTGCATATCTGGACCTGGGAAGGAAACAGTGAGTATTCCAGCAATGTGCAGATCTCGTGGAGTTCTTCATTTTGAATAATACGCTTTAGTTTCCAAAGATTTTCACAAAGTAACTGTGGCTTTGAGATAATGAAATTGACATTTCTACAAAGTGCATCTCTCGACGGCATAAGCAAAGAGGGAGTATTCCAGCAAAGTGCAGATCTCGTTGAGATCATCACTGGAAGAAATCCTCAATGGTTTCCAGAAATGTTCTCAATATCACAGTGCTTTTGAGACAATGAAGCTGACATTGCGGCAAAGTGCATATCTCGACGGTCCTAACAAGCGGGGAGTGTTCCTGCAAACAGCAGATCTCGTTGCGTTTATAATTTTGAGAAATCCTCATTAGTTTCGAAAAAATGTCTGAATACCTCAGTGGTTTTTACACATTAAAGCCGATCCTGAGGCAAAGTGCATATCTCGACAGCTCAAGCAAGCGGGGAGTACTGCTGCTGTCTGCAGAGCTCGTTGAGTTCATCATTATGAGTCACACACTTTCCTTTCCAAAGATTTCTTCAATGTTACAATGGATTTGAGATAATGAAGCTGATGTTTCTACAGAGTGCATATCTCGACGGCGTAAGCAAGCAGGGAGTATTCCACTAAAGTGCAGCTCTCGTTGAGTTCATCATTAGGAGTAATCCTCAATGGTTTCCAGAAATGTTCTCAATGTCACAGTGCCTTTGAGGCAATGAAGCTGACATTGCTGCAATCTTCATATGTCGACGGTGCATGGATGCAGGGAGTATTCCAGCAACCTGCAGATCCCCTTGAGTTCAGCATTTTGAGCAATCCTCTTTGGTTTCCAAACATTTCCTCAATGTCACAATGGCTTTGAGACAACGAAGCTGATTTTGAGTCAAAGTGCATATCTCGACCTGGGAAGGAAACAGTGAGTATTCCAGCAATGTGCAGATCTCGTGGAGTTCTTCATTTTGAATAATACGCTTTAGTTTCCAAAGATTTTCACAAAGTAACTGTGGCTTTGAGATAATGAAATTGACATTTCTACAAAGTGCATCTCTCGACGGCATAAGCAAAGAGGGAGTATTCCAGTAAAGTGCAGATCTCGTTGAGATCATCACTGGAAGAAATCCTCAATGGTTTCCAGAAATGTTCTCAATATCACAGTGCTTTTGAGACAATGAAGCTGACATTGCGGCAAAGTGCATATCTCGACGGTCCTAACAAACGGGGATTGTTCCTGCAAACAGCAGATCTCGTTGCGTTTATCATTTTGAGAAATCCTCATTAGTTTCGAAAAAATGTCTGAATACCTCAGTGGTTTTTACACTTTAAAGCCGATCCTGAGGCAAAGTGCATATCTCGACAGCTCAAGCAAGCGGGGAGTACTGCTGCTGTCTGCAGAGCTCGTTGAGTTCATCATTATGAGTCACACACTTTCCTTTCCAAAGATTTCTTCAATGTTACAATGGATTTGAGATAATGAAGCTGATGTTTCTACAGAGTGCATATCTCGACGGCGTAAGCAAGCAGGGAGTATTCCACTAAAGTGCAGCTCTCGTTGAGTTCATCATTAGGAGTAATCCTCAATGGTTTCCAGAAATGTTCTCAATATCACAGTGCTTTAGAGTTAATGAAGCTGACATTGCGGCAAAGTGCATATCTCGACGGTCCTAACAAACGGGGAGTGTTCCTGCAAACTGCAGATCTCGTTGCGTTTATCATTTTGAGAAATCCTCATTAGTTTTCAAAAAATTTCTCAATTCTTCAGTGGTTTTTAGACGTTAAAGCAGATCTTGAGGCAAAGTGCATATCTCGACGGCTCAAGCAAGCGGGGAGTACTGCTGCTGTGTGCAGAGCTCGTTGAGTTCATCATTATGAGTCACACACTTTCCTTTCCAAAGATTTCTTCAATGTTACAATGGATTTGAGATAATGAAGCTGATGTATCTACAGAGTGCATATCTCGACGGCGTAAGCAAGCAGGGAGTATTCCACTAAAGTGCAGCTCTCGTTGAGTTCATCATTAGGAGTAATCCTCAATGGTTTCCAGAAATGTTCTCAATGTCACAGTGCCTTTGAGGCAATGAAGCTGACATTGCTGCAATCTTCATATGTCGACGGTGCAAGGATGCAGGGAGTATTCCAGCAACCTGCAGATCCCCTTGAGTTCAGCATTTTGAGCAATCCTCTTTGGTTTCCAAACATTTCCTCAATGTCACAATGGCTTTGAGACAACGAAGCTGATTTTGAGTCAAAGTGCATATCTCGACCTGGGAAGGAAACAGGGAGTATTCCAGCAATGTGCAGATCTCGTGGAGTTCTTCATTTTGAATAATACGCTTTAGTTTCCAAAGATTTTCACAAAGTAACTGTGGCTTTGAGATAATGAAATTGACATTTCTACAAAGTGCATCTCTCGACGGCATAAGCAAAGAGGGAGTATTCCAGCAAAGTGCAGATCTCGTTGAGATCATCACTGGAAGAAATCCTCAATGGTTTCCAGAAATGTTCTCAATATCACAGTGCTTTTGAGACAATGAAGCTGACATTGCGGCAAAGTGCATATCTCGACGGTCCTAACAAGCGGGGAGTGTTCCTGCAAACAGCAGATCTCGTTGCGTTTATCATTTTGAGAAATCCTCATTAGTTTCGAAAAAATGTCTGAATACCTCAGTGGTTTTTACACTTTAAAGCCGATCCTGAGGCAAAGTGCATATCTCGACAGCTCAAGCAAGCGGGGAGTACTGCTGCTGTCTGCAGAGCTCGTTGAGTTCATCATTATGAGTCACACACTTTCCTTTCCAAAGATTTCTTCAATGTTACAATGGATTTGAGATAATGAAGCTGATGTTTCTACAGAGTGCATATCTCGACGGCGTAAGCAAGCAGGGAGTATTCCACTAAAGTGCAGCTCTCGTTGAGTTCATCATTAGGAGTAATCCTCAATGGTTTCCAGAAATGTTCTCAATGTCACAGTGCCTTTGAGGCAATGAAGCTGACATTGCTGCAATCTTCATATGTCGACGGTGCAAGGATGCAGGGAGTATTCCAGCAACCTGCAGATCCCCTTGAGTTCAGCATTTTGAGCAATCCTCTTTGGTTTCCAAAGATTTCCTCAATGTCACAATGGCTTTGAGACAATGAAGATGATTTTGAGAGAAAGTGCATATCTGGACCTGGGAAGGAAACAGGGAGTATTCCAGCAATGTGCAGATCTCGTGGAGTTCTTCATTTTGAATAATACGCTTTAGTTTCCAAAGATTTTCACAAAGTAACTGTGGCTTTGAGATAATGAAACTGATATTTCTACAAAGTGCATCTCTCGATGGCGTAAGCAAAGAGGGAGTATTCCAGCAAAGTGCAGATCTCGTTGAGATCATCACTGGGAGAAATCCTCAATGGTTTCCAGAAATGTTCTCAATATCACAGTGCTTTAGAGTTAATGAAGCTGACATTGCGGCAAAGTGCATATCTCGACGGTCCTAACAAACGGGGAGTGTTCCTGCAAACTGCAGATCTCGTTGCGTTTATCATTTTGAGAAATCCTCATTAGTATTCAAAAAATTTCTCAATTCCTCAGTGGTTTTTAGACGTTAAAGCAGATCTTGAGGCAAAGTGCATATCTCGACGGCTGAAGCAAGCGGGGAGAACTGCTGCTGTGTGCAGAGCTCGTTGAGTTCATCATTATGAGTCACACACTTTCCTTTCCAAAGATTTCTTCAATGTTACAATGGATTTGAGATAATGAAGCTGATGTATCTACAGAGTGCATATCTCGACGGCGTAAGCAAGCAGGGAGTATTCCACTAAAGTGCAGCTCTCGTTGAGTTCATCATTAGGAGTAATCCTCAATGCTTTCCAGAAATGTTCTCAATGTCACAGTGCCTTTGAGGCAATGAAGCTGACATTGCTGCAATCTTCATATCTCGACGGTGCAAGGATGCAGGGAGTATTCCAGCAACCTGCAGATCCCCTTGAGTTCAGCATTTTGAGCAATCCTCTTTGGTTTCCAAACATTTCCTCAATGTCACAATGGCTTTGAGACAACGAAGCTGATTTTGAGTCAAAGTGCATATCTCGACCTGGGAAGGAAACAGTGAGTATTCCAGCAATGTGCAGATCTCGTGGAGTTCTTCATTTTGAATAATACGCTTTAGTTTCCAAAGATTTTCACAAAGTAACTGTGGCTTTGAGATAATGAAATTGACATTTCTACAAAGTGCATCTCTCGACGGCATAAGCAAAGAGGGAGTATTCCAGCAAAGTGCAGATCTCGTTGAGATCATCACTGGAAGAAATCCTCAATGGTTTCCAGAAATGTTCTCAATATCACAGTGCTTTTGAGACAATGAAGCTGACATTGCGGCAAAGTGCATATCTCGACGGTCCTAACAAACGGGGATTGTTCCTGCAAACAGCAGATCTCGTTGCGTTTATCATTTTGAGAAATCCTCATTAGTTTCGAAAAAATGTCTGAATACCTCAGTGGTTTTTACACTTTAAAGCCGATCCTGAGGCAAAGTGCATATCTCGACAGCTCAAGCAAGCGGGGAGTACTGCTGCTGTCTGCAGAGCTCGTTGAGTTCATCATTATGAGTCACACACTTTCCTTTCCAAAGATTTCTTCAATGTTACAATGGATTTGAGATAATGAAGCTGATGTTTCTACAGAGTGCATATCTCGACGGCGTAAGCAAGCAGGGAGTATTCCACTAAAGTGCAGCTCTCGTTGAGTTCATCATTAGGAGTAATCCTCAATGGTTTCCAGAAATGTTCTCAATATCACAGTGCTTTAGAGTTAATGAAGCTGACATTGCGGCAAAGTGCATATCTCGACGGTCCTAACAAACGGGGAGTGTTCCTGCAAACTGCAGATCTCGTTGCGTTTATCATTTTGAGAAATCCTCATTAGTTTTCAAAAAATTTCTCAATTCCTCAGTGGTTTTTAGACGTTAAAGCAGATCTTGAGGCAAAGTGCATATCTCGACGGCTCAAGCAAGCGGGGAGTACTGCTGCTGTGTGCAGAGCTCGTTGAGTTCATCATTATGAGTCACACACTTTCCTTTCCAAAGATTTCTTCAATGTTACAATGGATTTGAGATAATGAAGCTGATGTATCTACAGAGTGCATATCTCGACGGCGTAAGCAAGCAGGGAGTATTCCACTAAAGTGCAGCTCTCGTTGAGTTCATCATTAGGAGTAATCCTCAATGGTTTCCAGAAATGTTCTCAATGTCACAGTGCCTTTGAGGCAATGAAGCTGACATTGCTGCAATCTTCATATGTCGACGGTGCAAGGATGCAGGGAGTATTCCAGCAACCTGCAGATCCCCTTGAGTTCAGCATTTTGAGCAATCCTCTTTGGTTTCCAAACATTTCCTCAATGTCACAATGGCTTTGAGACAACGAAGCGGATTTTGAGTCAAAGTGCATATCTCGACCTGGGAAGGAAACAGGGAGTATTCCAGCAATGTGCAGATCTCGTGGAGTTCTTCATTTTGAATAATACGCTTTAGTTTCCAAAGATTTTCACAAAGTAACTGTGGCTTTGAGATAATGAAATTGACATTTCTACAAAGTGCATCTCTCGACGGCATAAGCAAAGAGGGAGTATTCCAGCAAAGTGCAGATCTCGTTGAGATCATCACTGGAAGAAATCCTCAATGGTTTCCAGAAATGTTCTCAATATCACAGTGCTTTTGAGACAATGAAGCTGACATTGCGGCAAAGTGCATATCTCGACGGTCCTAACAAGCGGGGAGTGTTCCTGCAAACAGCAGATCTCGTTGCGTTTATCATTTTGAGAAATCCTCATTAGTTTCGAAAAAATGTCTGAATACCTCAGTGGTTTTTACACTTTAAAGCCGATCCTGAGGCAAAGTGCATATCTCGACAGCTCAAGCAAGCGGGGAGTACTGCTGCTGTCTGCAGAGCTCGTTGAGTTCATCATTATGAGTCACACACTTTCCTTTCCAAAGATTTCTTCAATGTTACAATGGATTTGAGATAATGAAGCTGATGTTTCTACAGAGTGCATATCTCGACGGCGTAAGCAAGCAGGGAGTATTCCACTAAAGTGCAGCTCTCGTTGAGTTCATCATTAGGAGTAATCCTCAATGGTTTCCAGAAATGTTCTCAATGTCACAGTGCCTTTGAGGCAATGAAGCTGACATTGCTGCAATCTTCATATGTCGACGGTGCAAGGATGCAGGGAGTATTCCAGCAACCTGCAGATCCCCTTGAGTTCAGCATTTTGAGCAATCCTCTTTGGTTTCCAAAGATTTCCTCAATGTCACAATGGCTTTGAGACAATGAAGATGATTTTGAGAGAAAGTGCATATCTGGACCTGGGAAGGAAACTGGGAGTATTCCAGCAATGTGCAGATCTCGTGGAGTTCTTCATTTTGAATAATACGCTTTAGTTTCCAAAGATTTTCACAAAGTAACTGTGGCTTTGAGATAATGAAACTGATATTTCTACAAAGTGCATCTCTCGATGGCGTAAGCAAAGAGGGAGTATTCCAGCAAAGTGCAGATCTCGTTGAGATCATCACTGGGAGAAATCCTCAATGGTTTCCAGAAATGTTCTCAATATCACAGTGCTTTAGAGTTAATGAAGCTGACATTGCGGCAAAGTGCATATCTCGACGGTCCTAACAAACGGGGAGTGTTCCTGCAAACTGCAGATCTCGTTGCGTTTATCATTTTGAGAAATCCTCATTAGTATTCAAAAAATTTCTCAATTCCTCAGTGGTTTTTAGACGTTAAAGCAGATCTTGAGGCAAAGTGCATATCTCGACGGCTCAAGCAAGCGGGGAGAACTGCTGCTGTGTGCAGAGCTCGTTGAGTTCATCATTATGAGTCACACACTTTCCTTTCCAAAGATTTCTTCAATGTTACAATGGATTTGAGATAATGAAGCTGATGTATCTACAGAGTGCATATCTCGACGGCGTAAGCAAGCAGGGAGTATTCCACTAAAGTGCAGCTCTCGTTGAGTTCATCATTAGGAGTAATCCTCAATGCTTTCCAGAAATGTTCTCAATGTCACAGTGCCTTTGAGGCAATGAAGCTGACATTGCTGCAATCTTCATATCTCGACGGTGCAAGGATGCAGGGAGTATTCCAGCAACCTGCAGATCCCCTTGAGTTCAGCATTTTGAGCAATCCTCTTTGGTTTCCAAACATTTCCTCAATGTCACAATGGCTTTGAGACAACGAAGCTGATTTTGAGTCAAAGTGCATATCTCGACCTGGGAAGGAAACAGGGAGTATTCCAGCAATGTGCAGATCTCGTGGAGTTCTTCATTTTGAATAATACGCTTTAGTTTCCAAAGATTTTCACAAAGTAACTGTGGCTTTGAGATAATGAAATTGACATTTCTACAAAGTGCATCTCTCGACGGCATAAGCAAAGAGGGAGTATTCCAGCAAAGTGCAGATCTCGTTGAGATCATCACTGGAAGAAATCCTCAATGGTTTCCAGAAATGTTCTCAATATCACAGTGCTTTTGAGACAATGAAGCTGACATTGCGGCAAAGTGCATATCTCGACGGTCCTAACAAACGGGGATTGTTCCTGCAAACAGCAGATCTCGTTGCGTTTATCATTTTGAGAAATCCTCATTAGTTTCGAAAAAATGTCTGAATACCTCAGTGGTTTTTACACTTTAAAGCCGATCCTGAGGCAAAGTGCATATCTCGACAGCTCAAGCAAGCGGGGAGTACTGCTGCTGTCTGCAGACCTCGTTGAGTTCATCATTATGAGTCACACACTTTCCTTTCCAAAGATTTCTTCAATGTTACAATGGATTTGAGATAATGAAGCTGATGTTTCTACAGAGTGCATATCTCGACGGCGTAAGCAAGCAGGGAGTATTCCACTAAAGTGCAGCTCTCGTTGAGTTCATCATTAGGAGTAATCCTCAATGGTTTCCAGAAATGTTCTCAATATCACAGTGCTTTAGAGTTAATGAAGCTGACATTGCGGCAAAGTGCATATCTCGACGGTCCTAACAAACGGGGAGTGTTCCTGCAAACTGCAGATCTCGTTGCGTTTATCATTTTGAGAAATCCTCATTAGTTTTCAAAAAATTTCTCCATTCCTCAGTGGTTTATAGACGTTAAAGCAGATCTTGAGGCAAAGTGCATATCTCGACGGCTCAAGCAAGCGGGGAGTACTGCTGCTGTGTGCAGAGCTCGTTGAGTTCATCATTATGAGTCACACACTTTCCTTTCCAAAGATTTCTTCAATGTTACAATGGATTTGAGATAATGAAGCTGATGTATCTACAGAGTGCATATCTCGACGGCGTAAGCAAGCAGGGAGTATTCCACTAAAGTGCAGCTCTCGTTGAGTTCATCATTAGGAGTAATCCTCAATGCTTTCCAGAAATGTTCTCAATGTCACAGTGCCTTTGAGGCAATGAAGCTGACATTGCTGCAATCTTCTTATGTCGACGGTGCAAGGATGCAGGGAGTATTCCAGCAACCTGCAGATCCCCTTGAGTTTAGCATTTTGAGCAATCCTCTTTGGTTTCCAAACATTTCCTCAATGTCACAATGGCTTTGAGACAACGAAGCTGATTTTGAGTCAAAGTGCATATCTCGACCTGGGAAGGAAACAGGGAGTATTCCAGCAATGTGCAGATCTCGTGGAGTTCTTCATTTTGAATAATACGCTTTAGTTTCCAAAGATTTTCACAAAGTAACTGTGGCTTTGAGATAATGAAATTGACATTTCTACAAAGTGCATCTCTCGACGGCATAAGCAAAGAGGGAGTATTCCAGCAAAGTGCAGATCTCGTTGAGTCATCACTGGAAGAAATCCTCAATGGTTTCCAGAAATGTTCTCAATATCACAGTGCTTTTGAGACAATGAAGCTGACATTGCGGCAAAGTGCATATCTCGACGGTCCTAACAAGCGGGGAGTGTTCCTGCAAACAGCAGATCTCGTTGCGTTTATCATTTTGAGAAATCCTCATTAGTTTCGAAAAAATGTCTGAATACCTCAGTGGTTTTTACACTTTAAAGCCGATCCTGAGGCAAAGTGCATATCTCGACAGCTCAAGCAAGCGGGGAGTACTGCTGCTGTCTGCAGAGCTCGTTGAGTTCATCATTATGAGTCACACACTTTCCTTTCCAAAGATTTCTTCAATGTTACAATGGATTTGAGATAATGAAGCTGATGTTTCTACAGAGTGCATATCTCGACGGCGTAAGCAAGCAGGGAGTATTCCACTAAAGTGCAGCTCTCGTTGAGTTCATCATTAGGAGTAATCCTCAATGGTTTCCAGAAATGTTCTCAATGTCACAGTGCCTTTGAGGCAATGAAGCTGACATTGCTGCAATCTTCATATGTCGACGGTGCAAGGATGCAGGGAGTATTCCAGCAACCTGCAGATCCCCTTGAGTTCAGCATTTTGAGCAATCCTCTTTGGTTTCCAAAGATTTCCTCAATGTCACAATGGCTTTGAGACAATGAAGCTGATTTTGAGAGAAAGTGCATATCTGGACCTGGGAAGTAAACAGGGAGTATTCCAGCAATGTGCAGATCTCGTGGAGTTCTTCATTTTGAATAATACGCTTTAGTTTCCAAAGATTTTCACAAAGTAACTGTGGCTTTGAGATAATGCAACTGATATTTCTACAAAGTGCATCTCTCGACGGCGTAAGCAAAGAGGGAGTATTCCAGCAAAGTGCAGATCTCGTTGAGATCATCACTGGGAGAAATCCTCAATGGTTTCCAGAAATGTTCTCAATATCACAGTGCTTTAGACTTAATGAAGCTGACATTGCGGCATAGTGCATATCTCGACGGTCCTAACAAACGGGGAGTGTTCCTGCAAACTGCAGATCTCGTTGCGTTTATCATTTTGAGAAATCCTCATTAGTTTTCAAAAAATTTCTCAATTCCTCAGTGGTTTTTAGACGTTAAAGCAGATCTTGAGGCAAAGTGCATATATCGACGGCTCAAGCAAGCGGGGAGTACTGCTGCTGTGTGCAGAGCTCGTTGAGTTCATCATTATGAGTCACACACTTTCCTTTCCAAAGATTTCTTCAATGTTACAATGGATTTGAGATAATGAAGCTGATGTATCTACAGAGTGCATATCTCGACGGCGTAAGCAAGCAGGGAGTATTCCACTAAAGTGCAGCTCTCGTTGAGTTCATCATTAGGAGTAATCCTCAATGGTTTCCAGAAATGTTCTCAATGTCACAGTGCCTTTGAGGCAATGAAGCTGACATTGCTGCAATCTTCATATGTCGACGGTGCAAGGATGCAGGGAGTATTCCAGCAACCTGCAGATCCCCTTGAGTTCAGCATTTTGAGCAATCCTCTTTGGTTTCCAAACATTTCCTCAATGTCACAATGGCTTTGAGACAACGAAGCTGATTTTGAGTCAAAGTGCATATCTCGACCTGGGAAGGAAACAGGGAGTATTCCAGCAATGTGCAGATCTCGTGGAGTTCTTCATTTTGAATAATACTCTTTAGTTTCTAAAGATTTTCACAAAGTAACTGTGGCTTTGAGATAATGAAATTGACATTTCTACAAAGTGCATCTCTCGACGGCATAAGCAAAGAGGGAGTATTCCAGCAAAGTGCAGATCTCGTTGAGATCATCACTGGAAGAAATCCTCAATGGTTTCCAGAAATGTTCTCAATATCACAGTGCTTTTGAGACAATGAAGCTGACATTGCGGCAAAGTGCATATCTCGACGGTCCTAACAAGCGGGGAGTGTTCCTGCAAACAGCAGATCTCGTTGCGTTTATCATTTTGAGAAATCCCCATTAGTTTCGAAAAAATGTCTGAATACCTCAGTGGTTTTTACACTTTAAAGCCGATCCTGAGGCAAAGTGCATATCTCGACAGCTCAAGCAAGCGGGGAGTACTGCTGCTGTCTGCAGAGCTCGTTGAGTTCATCATTATGAGTCACACACTTTCCTTTCCAAAGATTTCTTCAATGTTACAATGGATTTGAGATAATGAAGCTGATGTTTCTACAGAGTGCATATCTCGACGGCGTAAGCAAGCAGGGAGTATTCCACTAAAGTGCAGCTCTCGTTGAGTTCATCATTAGGAGTAATCCTCAATGCTTTCCAGAAATGTTCTCAATGTCACAGTGCCTTTGAGGCAATGAAGCTGACATTGCTGCAATCTTCATATGTCGACGGTGCAAGGATGCAGGGAGTATTCCAGCAACCTGCAGATCCCCTTGAGTTCAGCATTTTGAGCAATCCTCTTTGGTTTCCAAAGATTTCCTCAATGTCACAATGGCTTTGAGACAATGAAGCTGATTTTGAGAGAAAGTGCATATCTGGACCTGGGAAGGAAACAGGGAGTATTCCAGTAATGTGCAGATCTCGTGGAGTTCTTCATTTTGAATAATACGCTTTAGTTTCCAAAGATTTTCACAAAGTAACTGTGGCTTTGAGATAATGCAACTGATATTTCTACAAAGTGCATCTCTCGACGGCGTAAGCAAAGAGGGAGTATTCCAGCAAAGTGCAGATCTCGTTGAGATCATCACTGGGAGAAATCCTCAATGGTTTCCAGAAATGTTCTCAATATCACAGTGCTTTAGAGTTAATGAAGCTGACATTGCGGCAAAGTGCATATCTCGACGGTCCTAACAAACGGGGAGTGTTCCTGCAAACTGCAGATCTCGTTGCGTTTATCATTTTGAGAAATCCTCATTAGTTTTCAAAAAATTTCTCAATTCCTCAGTGGTTTTTAGACGTTAAAGCAGATCTTGAGGCAAAGTGCATATATCGACGGCTCAAGCAAGCGGGGAGTACTGCTGCTGTGTGCAGAGCTCGTTGAGTTCATCATTATGAGTCACACACTTTCCTTTCCAAAGATTTCTTCAATGTTACAATGGATTTGAGATAATGAAGCTGATGTATCTACAGAGTGCATATCTCGACGGCGTAAGCAAGCAGGGAGTATTCCACTAAAGTGCAGCTCTCGTTGAGTTCATCATTAGGAGTAATCCTCAATGCTTTCCAGAAATGTTCTCAATGTCACAGTGCCTTTGAGGCAATGAAGCTGACATTGCTGCAATCTTCATATCTCGACGGTGCAAGGATGCAGGGAGTATTCCAGCAACCTGCAGATCCCCTTGAGTTCAGCATTTTGAGCAATCCTCTTTGGTTTCCAAACATTTCCTCAATGTCACAATGGCTTTGAGACAACGAAGCTGATTTTGAGTCAAAGTGCATATCTCGACCTGGGAAGGAAACAGGGAGTATTCCAGCAATGTGCAGATCTCGTGGAGTTCTTCATTTTGAATAATACTCTTTAGTTTCCAAAGATTTTCACAAAGTAACTGTGGCTTTGAGATAATGAAATTGACATTTCTACAAAGTGCATCTCTCGACGGCATAAGCAAAGAGGGAGTATTCCAGCAAAGTGCAGATCTCGTTGAGATCATCACTGGAAGAAATCCTCAATGGTTTCCAGAAATGTTGTCAATATCACAGTGCTTTTGAGACAATGAAGCTGACATTGCGGCAAAGTGCATATCTCGACGGTCCTAACAAGCGGGGAGTGTTCCTGCAAACAGCAGATCTCGTTGCGTTTATCATTTTGAGAAATCCTCATTAGTTTCGAAAAAATGTCTGAATACCTCAGTGGTTTTTACACTTTAAAGCCGATCCTGAGGCAAAGTGCATATCTCGACAGCTCAAGCAAGCGGGGAGTACTGCTGCTGTCTGCAGAGCTCGTTGAGTTCATCATTATGAGTCACACACTTTCCTTTCCAAAGATTTCTTCAATGTTACAATGGATTTGAGATAATGAAGCTGATGTTTCTACAGAGTGCATATCTCGACGGCGTAAGCAAGCAGGGAGTATTCCACTAAAGTGCAGCTCTCGTTGAGTTCATCATTAGGAGTAATCCTCAATGCTTTCCAGAAATGTTCTCAATGTCACAGTGCCTTTGAGGCAATGAAGCTGACATTGCTGCAATCTTCATATGTCGACGGTGCAAGGATGCAGGGAGTATTCCAGCAACCTGCAGATCCCCTTGAGTTCAGCATTTTGAGCAATCCTCTTTGGTTTCCAAAGATTTCCTCAATGTCACAATGGCTTTGAGACAATGAAGCTGATTTTGAGAGAAAGTGCATATCTGGACCTGGGAAGGAAACAGGGAGTATTCCAGCAATGTGCAGATCTCGTGGAGTTCTTCATTTTGAATAATACGCTTTAGTTTCCAAAGATTTTCACAAAGTAACTGTGGCTTTGAGATAATGAAACTGATATTTCTACAAAGTGCATCTCTCGATGGCGTAAGCAAAGAGGGAGTATTCCAGCAAAGTGCAGATCTCGTTGAGATCATCACTGGGAGAAATCCTCAATGGTTTCCAGAAATGTTCTCAATATCACAGTGCTTTAGAGTTAATGAAGCTGACATTGCGGCAAAGTGCATATCTCGACGGTCCTAACAAACGGGGAGTGTTCCTGCAAACTGCAGATCTCGTTGCGTTTATCATTTTGAGAAATCCTCATTAGTATTCAAAAAATTTCTGAATTCCTCAGTGGTTTTTAGACGTTAAAGCAGATCTTGAGGCAAAGTGCATATCTCGACGGCTCAAGCAAGCGGGGAGAACTGCTGCTGTGTGCAGAGCTCGTTGAGTTCATCATTATGAGTCACACACTTTCCTTTCCAAAGATTTCTTCAATGTTACAATGGATTTGAGATAATGAAGCTGATGTATCTACAGAGTGCATATCTCGACGGCGTAAGCAAGCAGGGAGTATTCCACTAAAGTGCAGCTCTCGTTGAGTTCATCATTAGGAGTAATCCTCAATGGTTTCCAGAAATGTTCTCAATGTCACAGTGCCTTTGAGGCAATGAAGCTGACATTGCTGCAATCTTCATATCTCGACGGTGCAAGGATGCAGGGAGTATTCCAGCAACCTGCAGATCCCCTTGAGTTCAGCATTTTGAGCAATCCTCTTTGGTTTCCAAACATTTCCTCAATGTCACAATGGCTTTGAGACAACGAAGCTGATTTTGAGTCAAAGTGCATATCTCGACCTGGGAAGGAAACAGGGAGTATTCCAATGTGCAATGTGCAGATCTCGTGGAGTTCTTCATTTTGAATAATACGCTTTAGTTTCCAAAGATTTTCACAAAGTAACTGTGGCTTTGAGAGAATGAAATTGACATTTCTACAAAGTGCATCTCTCGACGGCATAAGCAAAGAGGGAGTATTCCAGCAAAGTGCAGATCTCGTTGAGATCATCACTGGAAGAAATCCTCAATGGTTTCCAGAAATGTTCTCAATATCACAGTGCTTTTGAGACAATGAAGCTGACATTGCGGCAAAGTGCATATCTCGACGGTCCTAACAAACGGGGAGTGTTCCTGCAAACAGCAGATCTCGTTGCGTTTATCATTTTGAGAAATCCTCATTAGTTTCGAAAAAATGTCTGAATACCTCAGTGGTTTTTACACTTTAAAGCCGATCCTGAGGCAAAGTGCATATCTCGACAGCTCAAGCAAGCGGGGAGTACTGCTGCTGTCTGCAGAGCTCGTTGAGTTCATCATTATGAGTCACACACTTTCCTTTCCAAAGATTTCTTCAATGTTACAATGGATTTGAGATAATGAAGCTGATGTTTCTACAGAGTGCATATCTCGACGGCGTAAGCAAGCAGGGAGTATTCCACTAAAGTGCAGCTCTCGTTGAGTTCATCATTAGGAGTAATCCTCAATGCTTTCCAGAAATGTTCTCAATGTCACAGTGCCTTTGAGGCAATGAAGCTGACATTGCTGCAATCTTCATATGTCGACGGTGCAAGGATGCAGGGAGTATTCCAGCAACCTGCAGATCCCCTTGAGTTCAGCATTTTGAGCAATCCTCTTTGGTTTCCAAAGATTTCCTCAATGTCACAATGGCTTTGAGACAATGAAGCTGATTTTGAGAGAAAGTGCATATCTGGACCTGCGAAGGAAACAGGGAGTATTCCAGTAATGTGCAGATCTCGTGGAGTTCTTCATTTTGAATAATACGCTTTAGTTTCCAAAGATTTTCACAAAGTAACTGTGGCTTTGAGATAATGAAACTGATATTTCTACAAAGTGCATCTCTCGATGGCGTAAGCAAAGAGGGAGTATTCCAGCAAAGTGCAGATCTCGTTGAGATCATCACTGGGAGAAATCCTCAATGGTTTCCAGAAATGTTCTCAATATCACAGTGCTTTAGAGTTAATGAAGCTGACATTGCGGCAAAGTGCATATCTCGACGGTCCTAACAAACGGGGAGTGTTCCTGCAAACTGCAGATCTCGTTGCGTTTATCATTTTGAGAAATCCTCATTAGTATTCAAAAAATTTCTGAATTCCTCAGTGGTTTTTAGACGTTAAAGCAGATCTTGAGGCAAAGTGCATATCTCGACGGCTCAAGCAAGCGGGGAGAACTGCTGCTGTGTGCAGAGCTCGTTGAGTTCATCATTATGAGTCACACACTTTCCTTTCCAAAGATTTCTTCAATGTTACAATGGATTTGAGATAATGAAGCTGATGTATCTACAGAGTGCATATCTCGACGGCGTAAGCAAGCAGGGAGTATTCCACTAAAGTGCAGCTCTCGTTGAGTTCATCATTAGGAGTAATCCTCAATGGTTTCCAGAAATGTTCTCAATGTCACAGTGCCTTTGAGGCAATGAAGCTGACATTGCTGCAATCTTCATATCTCGACGGTGCAAGGATGCAGGGAGTATTCCAGCAACCTGCAGATCCCCTTGAGTTCAGCATTTTGAGCAATCCTCTTTGGTTTCCAAACATTTCCTCAATGTCACAATGGCTTTGAGACAACGAAGCTGATTTTGAGTCAAAGTGCATATCTCGACCTGGGAAGGAAACAGGGAGTATTCCAATGTGCAATGTGCAGATCTCGTGGAGTTCTTCATTTTGAATAATACGCTTTAGTTTCCAAAGATTTTCACAAAGTAACTGTGGCTTTGAGATAATGAAATTGACATTTCTACAAAGTGCATCTCTCGACGGCATAAGCAAAGAGGGAGTATTCCAGCAAAGTGCAGATCTCGTTGAGATCATCACTGGAAGAAATCCTCAATGGTTTCCAGAAATGTTCTCAATATCACAGTGCTTTTGAGACAATGAAGCTGACATTGCGGCAAAGTGCATATCTCGACGGTCCTAACAAACGGGGAGTGTTCCTGCAAACAGCAGATCTCGTTGCGTTTATCATTTTGAGAAATCCTCATTAGTTTCGAAAAAATGTCTGAATACCTCAGTGGTTTTTACACTTTAAAGCCGATCCTGAGGCAAAGTGCATATCTCGACAGCTCAAGCAAGCGGGGAGTACTGCTGCTGTCTGCAGAGCTCGTTGAGTTCATCATTATGAGTCACACACTTTCCTTTCCAAAGATTTCTTCAATGTTACAATGGATTTGAGATAATGAAGCTGATGTTTCTACAGAGTGCATATCTCGACGGCGTAAGCAAGCAGGGAGTATTCCACTAAAGTGCAGCTCTCGTTGAGTTCATCATTAGGAGTAATCCTCAATGGTTTCCAGAAATGTTCTCAATGTCACAGTGCCTTTGAGGCAATGAAGCTGACATTGCTGCAATCTTCATATGTCGACGGTGCAAGGATGCAGGGAGTATTCCAGCAACCTGCAGATCCCCTTGAGTTCAGCATTTTGAGCAATCCTCTTTGGTTTCCAAAGATTTCCTCAATGTCACAATGGCTTTGAGACAATGAAGCTGATTTTGAGAGAAAGTGCATATCTGGACCTGGGAAGGAAACAGGGAGTATTCCAGCAATGTGCAGATCTCGTGGAGTTCTTCATTTTGAATAATACGCTTTAGTTTCCAAAGATTTTCACAAAGTAACTGTGGCTTTGAGATAATGCAACTGATATTTCTACAAAGTGCATCTCTCGACGGCGTAAGCAAAGAGGGAGTATTCCAGCAAAGTGCAGATCTCGTTGAGATCATCACTGGGAGAAATCCTCAATGGTTTCCAGAAATGTTCTCAATATCACAGTGCTTTAGAGTTAATGAAGCTGACATTGCGGCAAAGTGCATATCTCGACGGTCCTAACAAACGGGGAGTGTTCCTGCAAACTGCAGATCACGTTGCGTTTATCATTTTGAGAAATCCTCATTAGTTTTCAAAAAATTTCTCAATTCCTCAGTGGTTTTTAGACGTTAAAGCAGATCTTGAGGCAAAGTGCATATCTCGACAGCTCAAGCAAGCGGGGAGTACTGCTGCAGTGTGCAGAGCTCGTTGAGTTCATCATTATGAGTCACACACTTTCCTTTCCAAAGATTTCTTCAATGTTACAATGGATTTGAGATAATGAAGCTGATGTATCTACAGAGTGCATATCTCGACGGCGTAAGCAAGCAGGGAGTATTCCACTAAAGTGCAGCTCTCGTTGAGTTCATCATTAGCAGTAATCCTCAATGGTTTCCAGAAATGTTCTCAATGTCACAGTGCCTTTGAGGCAATGAAGCTGACATTGCTGCAATCTTCATATGTCGACGGTGCAAGGATGCAGGGAGTATTCCAGCAACCTGCAGATCTCCTTGAGTTCAGCATTTTGAGCAATCCTCTTTGGTTTCCAAAGATTTCCTCAATGTCACAATGGCTTTGAGACAATGAAGCTGATTTTGAGAGAAAGTGCATATCTGGACCTGGGAAGGAAACAGGGAGTATTCCAGCAATGTGCAGATCTCGTGGAGTTCTTCACTTTGAATAATACGCTTTAGTTTCCAAAGATTTTCACAAAGTACACTGTGGCTTTGAGGTAATGAAACTGATATTTCTACAAAGTGCATCTCTCGATGGCGTAAGCAAAGAGGGAGTATTCCAGCAAAGTGCAGATCTCGTTGAGATCATCACTGGGAGAAATCCTCAATGGTTTCCAGAAATGTTCTCAGTATCATAGTGCTTTAGAGTTAATGAAGCTGACATTGGGGCAAAGTGCATATCTCGACGGTCCTAACAAACGGGGAGTGTTCCTGCAAACTGCAGATCTCGTTGCGTTTATCATTTTGAGAAATCCTCATTAGTATTCAAAAAATTTCTCAATTCCTCAGTGGTTTTTAGACGTTAAAGCAGATCTTGAGGCAAAGTGCATATCTCGACGGCTCAAGCAAGCGGGGAGAACTGCTGCTGTGTGCAGAGCTCGTTGAGTTCATCATTATGAGTCACACACTTTCCTTTCCAAAGATTTCTTCAATGTTACAATGGATTTGAGATAATGAAGCTGATGTATCTACAGAGTGCATATCTCGACGGCGTAAGCAAGCAGGGAGTATTCCACTAAAGTGCAGCTCTCGTTGAGTTCATCATTAGGAGTAATCCTCAATGCTTTCCAGAAATGTTCTCAATGTCACAGTGCCTTTGAGGCAATGAAGCTGACATTGCTGCAATCTTCATATGTCGACGGTGCAAGGATGCAGGCAGTATTCCAGCAACCTGCAGATCCCCTTGAGTTCAGCATTTTGAGCAATCCTCTTTGGTTTCCAAAGATTTCCTCAATGTCACAATGGCTTTGAGACAATGAAGATGATTTTGAGAGAAAGTGCATATCTGGACCTGGGAAGGAAACAGGGAGTATTCCAGCAATGTGCAGATCTCGTGGAGTTCTTCATTTTGAATAATACGCTTTAGTTTCCAAAGATTTTCACAAAGTAACTGTGGCTTTGAGATAATGAAACTGATATTTCTACAAAGTGCATCTCTCGATGGCGTAAGCAAAGAGGGAGTATTCCAGCAAAGTGCAGATCTCGTTGAGATCATCACTGGGAGAAATCCTCAATGGTTTCCAGAAATGTTCTCAATATCACAGTGCTTTAGAGTTAATGAAGCTGACATTGCGGCAAAGTGCATATCTCGACGGTCCTAACAAACGGGGAGTGTTCCTGCAAACTGCAGATCTCGTTGCGTTTATCATTTTGAGAAATCCTCATTAGTATTCAAAAAATTTCTGAATTCCTCAGTGGTTTTTAGACGTTAAAGCAGATCTTGAGGCAAAGTGCATATCTCGACGGCTCAAGCAAGCGGGGAGAACTGCTGCTGTGTGCAGAGCTCGTTGAGTTCATCATTATGAGTCACACACTTTCCTTTCCAAAGATTTCTTCAATGTTACAATGGATTTGAGATAATGAAGCTGATGTATCTACAGAGTGCATATCTCGACGGCGTAAGCAAGCAGGGAGTATTCCACTAAAGTGCAGCTCTCGTTGAGTTCATCATTAGGAGTAATCCTCAATGCTTTCCAGAAATGTTCTCAATGTCACAGTGCCTTTGAGGCAATGAAGCTGACATTGCTGCAATCTTCATATCTCGACGGTGCAAGGATGCAGGGAGTATTCCAGCAACCTGCAGATCCCCTTGAGTTCAGCATTTTGAGCAATCCTCTTTGGTTTCCAAACATTTCCTCAATGTCACAATGGCTTTGAGACAACGAAGCTGATTTTGAGTCAAAGTGCATATCTCGACCTGGGAAGGAAACAGGGAGTATTCCAACAATGTGCAGATCTCGTGGAGTTCTTCATTTTGAATAATACGCTTTAGTTTCCAAAGATTTTCACAAAGTAACTGTGGCTTTGAGATAATGAAATTGACATTTCTACAAAGTGCATCTCTCGACGGCATTAGCAAAGAGGGAGTATTCCAGCAAAGTGCAGATCTCGTTGAGATCATCACTGGAAGAAATCCTCAATGGTTTCCAGAAATGTTCTCAATATCACAGTGCTTTTGAGACAATGAAGCTGACATTGCGGCAAAGTGCATATCTCGACGGTCCTAACAAACGGGGATTGTTCCTGCAAACAGCAGATCTCGTTGCGTTTATCATTTTGAGAAATCCTCATTAGTTTCGAAAAAATGTCTGAATACCTCAGTGGTTTTTACACTTTAAAGCCGATCCTGAGGCAAAGTGCATATCTCGACAGCTCAAGCAAGCGGGGAGTACTGCTGCTGTGTGCAGAGCTCGTTGAGTTCATCATTATGAGTCACACACTTTCCTTTCCAAAGATTTCTTCAATGTTACAATGGATTTGAGATAATGAAGCTGATGTTTCTACAGAGTGCATATCTCGACGGCGTAAGCAAGCAGGGAGTATTCCACTAAAGTGCAGCTCTCGTTGAGTTCATCATTAGGAGTAATCCTCAATGGTTTCCAGAAATGTTCTCAATGTCACAGTGCCTTTGAGGCAATGAAGCTGACATTGCTGCAATCTTCATATGTCGACGGTGCAAGGATGCAGGGAGTATTCCAGCAACCTGCAGATCCCCTTGAGTTCAGCATTTTGAGCAATCCTCTTTGGTTTCCAAAGATTTCCTCAATGTCACAATGGCTTTGAGACAATGAAGCTGATTTTGAGAGAAAGTGCATATCTGGACCTGGGAAGGAAACAGGGAGTATTCCAGCAATGTGCAGATCTCGTGGAGTTCTTCATTTTGAATAATACGCTTTAGTTTCCAAAGATTTTCACAAAGTAACTGTGGCTTTGAGATAATGCAACTGATATTTCTACAAAGTGCATCTCTCGACGGCGTAAGCAAAGAGGGAGTATTCCAGCAAAGTGCAGATCTCGTTGAGATCATCACTGGGAGAAATCCTCAATGGTTTCCAGAAATGTTCTCAATATCACAGTGCTTTAGAGTTAATGAAGCTGACATTGCGGTATAGTGCATATCTCGACGGTCCTAACAAACGGGGAGTGTTCCTGCAAACTGCAGATCTCGTTGCGTTTATCATTTTGAGAAATCCTCATTAGTTTTCAAAAAATTTCTCAATTCCTCAGTGGTTTTTAGACGTTAAAGCAGATCTTGAGGCAAAGTGCATATATCGACGGCTCAAGCAAGCGGGGAGTACTGCTGCTGTGTGCAGAGCTCGTTGAGTTCATCATTATGAGTCACACACTTTCCTTTCCAAAGATTTCTTCAATGTTACAATGGATTTGAGATAATGAAGCTGATGTATCTACAGAGTGCATATCTCGACGGCGTAAGCAAGCAGGGAGTATTCCACTAAAGTGCAGCTCTCGTTGAGTTCATCATTAGGAGTAATCCTCAATGGTTTCCAGAAATGTTCTCAATGTCACAGTGCCTTTGAGGCAATGAAGCTGACATTGCTGCAATCTTCATATCTCGACGGTGCAAGGATGCAGGGAGTATTCCAGCAACCTGCAGATCCCCTTGAGTTCAGCATTTTGAGCAATCCTCTTTGGTTTCCAAACATTTCCTCAATGTCACAATGGCTTTGAGACAACGAAGCTGATTTTGAGTCAAAGTGCATATCTCGACCTGGGAAGGAAACAGGGAGTATTCCAATGTGCAATGTGCAGATCTCGTGGAGTTCTTCATTTTGAATAATACGCTTTAGTTTCCAAAGATTTTCACAAAGTAACTGTGGCTTTGAGATAATGAAATTGACATTTCTACAAAGTGCATCTCTCGACGGCATAAGCAAAGAGGGAGTATTCCAGCAAAGTGCAGATCTCGTTGAGATCATCACTGGAAGAAATCCTCAATGGTTTCCAGAAATGTTCTCAATATCACAGTGCTTTTGAGACAATGAAGCTGACATTGCGGCAAAGTGCATATCTCGACGGTCCTAACAAACGGGGAGTGTTCCTGCAAACAGCAGATCTCGTTGCGTTTATCATTTTGAGAAATCCTCATTAGTTTCGAAAAAATGTCTGAATACCTCAGTGGTTTTTACACTTTAAAGCCGATCCTGAGGCAAAGTGCATATCTCGACAGCTCAAGCAAGCGGGGAGTACTGCTGCTGTCTGCAGAGCTCGTTGAGTTCATCATTATGAGTCACACACTTTCCTTTCCAAAGATTTCTTCAATGTTACAATGGATTTGAGATAATGAAGCTGATGTTTCTACAGAGTGCATATCTCGACGGCGTAAGCAAGCAGGGAGTATTCCACTAAAGTGCAGCTCTCGTTGAGTTCATCATTAGGAGTAATCCTCAATGGTTTCCAGAAATGTTCTCAATGTCACAGTGCCTTTGAGGCAATGAAGCTGACATTGCTGCAATCTTCATATCTCGACGGTGCAAGGATGCAGGGAGTATTCCAGCAACCTGCAGATCCCCTTGAGTTCAGCATTTTGAGCAATCCTCTTTGGTTTCCAAACATTTCCTCAATGTCACAATGGCTTTGAGACAATGAAGCTGATTTTGAGAGAAAGTGCATATCTGGACCTGGGAAGGAAACAGGGAGTATTCCAGCAATGTGCAGATCTCGTGGAGTTCTTCATTTTGAATAATACGCTTTAGTTTCCAAAGATTTTCACAAAGTAACTGTGGCTTTGAGATAATGCAACTGATATTTCTACAAAGTGCATCTCTCGACGGCGTAAGCAAAGAGGGAGTATTCCAGCAAAGTGCAGATCTCGTTGAGATCATCACTGGGAGAAATCCTCAATGGTTTCCAGAAATGTTCTCAATATCACAGTGCTTTAGAGTTAATGAAGCTGACATTGCGGCAAAGTGCATATCTCGACGGTCCTAACAAACGGGGAGTGTTCCTGCAAACTGCAGATCACGTTGCGTTTATCATTTTGAGAAATCCTCATTAGTTTTCAAAAAATTTCTCAATTCCTCAGTGGTTTTTAGACGTTAAAGCAGATCTTGAGGCAAAGTGCATATCTCGACGGCTCAAGCATGCGGGGAGTACTGCTGCTGTGTGCAGAGCTCGTTGAGTTCATCATTATGAGTCACACACTTTCCTTTCCAAAGATTTCTTCAATGTTACAATGGATTTGAGATAATGAAGCTGATGTATCTACAGAGTGCATATCTCGACGGCGTAAGCAAGCAGGGAGTATTCCACTAAAGTGCAGCTCTCGTTGAGTTCATCATTAGCAGTAATCCTCAATGGTTTCCAGAAATGTTCTCAATGTCACAGTGCCTTTGAGGCAATGAAGCTGACATTGCTGCAATCTTCATATGTCGACGGTGCAAGGATGCAGGGAGTATTCCAGCAACCTGCAGATCCCCTTGAGTTCAGCATTTTGAGCAATCCTCTTTGGTTTCCAAAGATTTCCTCAATGTCACAATGGCTTTGAGACAATGAAGCTGATTTTGAGAGAAAGTGCATATCTGGACCTGGGAAGGAAACAGGGAGTATTCCAGCAATGTGCAGATCTCGTGGAGTTCTTCACTTTGAATAATACGCTTTAGTTTCCAAAGATTTTCACAAAGTACACTGTGGCTTTGAGGTAATGAAACTGATATTTCTACAAAGTGCATCTCTCGATGGCGTAAGCAAAGAGGGAGTATTCCAGCAAAGTGCAGATCTCGTTGAGATCATCACTGGGAGAAATCCTCAATGGTTTCCAGAAATGTTCTCAGTATCATAGTGCTTTAGAGTCAATGAAGCTGACATTGGGGCAAAGTGCATATCTCGACGGTCCTAACAAACGGGGAGTGTTCCTGCAAACTGCAGATCTCGTTGCGTTTATCATTTTGAGAAATCCTCATTAGTATTCAAAAAATTTCTCAATTCCTCAGTGGTTTTTAGACGTTAAAGCAGATCTTGAGGCAAAGTGCATATCTCGACGGCTCAAGCAAGCGGGGAGAACTGCTGCTGTGTGCAGAGCTCGTTGAGTTCATCATTATGAGTCACACACTTTCCTTTCCAAAGATTTCTTCAATGTTACAATGGATTTGAGATAATGAAGCTGATGTATCTACAGAGTGCATATCTCGACGGCGTAAGCAAGCAGGGAGTATTCCACTAAAGTGCAGCTCTCGTTGAGTTCATCATTAGGAGTAATCCTCAATGCTTTCCAGAAATGTTCTCAATGTCACAGTGCCTTTGAGGCAATGAAGCTGACATTGCTGCAATCTTCATATGTCGACGGTGCAAGGATGCAGGCAGTATTCCAGCAACCTGCAGATCCCCTTGAGTTCAGCATTTTGAGCAATCCTCTTTGGTTTCCAAAGATTTCCTCAATGTCACAATGGCTTTGAGACAATGAAGATGATTTTGAGAGAAAGTGCATATCTGGACCTGGGAAGGAAACAGGGAGTATTCCAGCAATGTGCAGATCTCGTGGAGTTCTTCATTTTGAATAATACGCTTTAGTTTCCAAAGATTTTCACAAAGTAACTGTGGCTTTGAGATAATGAAACTGATATTTCTACAAAGTGCATCTCTCGATGGCGTAAGCAAAGAGGGAGTATTCCAGCAAAGTGCAGATCTCGTTGAGATCATCACTGGGAGAAATCCTCAATGGTTTCCAGAAATGTTCTCAATATCACAGTGCTTTAGAGTTAATGAAGCTGACATTGCGGCAAAGTGCATATCTCGACGGTCCTAACAAACGGGGAGTGTTCCTGCAAACTGCAGATCTCGTTGCGTTTATCATTTTGAGAAATCCTCATTAGTATTCAAAAAATTTCTGAATTCCTCAGTGGTTTTTAGACGTTAAAGCAGATCTTGAGGCAAAGTGCATATCTCGACGGCTCAAGCAAGCGGGGAGAACTGCTGCTGTGTGCAGAGCTCGTTGAGTTCATCATTATGAGTCACACACTTTCCTTTCCAAAGATTTCTTCAATGTTACAATGGATTTGAGATAATGAAGCTGATGTATCTACAGAGTGCATATCTCGACGGCGTAAGCAAGCAGGGAGTATTCCACTAAAGTGCAGCTCTCGTTGAGTTCATCATTAGGAGTAATCCTCAATGCTTTCCAGAAATGTTCTCAATGTCACAGTGCCTTTGAGGCAATGAAGCTGACATTGCTGCAATCTTCATATCTCGACGGTGCAAGGATGCAGGGAGTATTCCAGCAACCTGCAGATCCCCTTGAGTTCAGCATTTTGAGCAATCCTCTTTGGTTTCCAAACATTTCCTCAATGTCACAATGGCTTTGAGACAACGAAGCTGATTTTGAGTCAAAGTGCATATCTCGACCTGGGAAGGAAACAGGGAGTATTCCAACAATGTGCAGATCTCGTGGAGTTCTTCATTTTGAATAATACGCTTTAGTTTCCAAAGATTTTCACAAAGTAACTGTGGCTTTGAGATAATGAAATTGACATTTCTACAAAGTGCATCTCTCGACGGCATTAGCAAAGAGGGAGTATTCCAGCAAAGTGCAGATCTCGTTGAGATCATCACTGGAAGAAATCCTCAATGGTTTCCAGAAATGTTCTCAATATCACAGTGCTTTTGAGACAATGAAGCTGACATTGCGGCAAAGTGCATATCTCGACGGTCCTAACAAACGGGGATTGTTCCTGCAAACAGCAGATCTCGTTGCGTTTATCATTTTGAGAAATCCTCATTAGTTTCGAAAAAATGTCTGAATACCTCAGTGGTTTTTACACTTTAAAGCCGATCCTGAGGCAAAGTGCATATCTCGACAGCTCAAGCAAGCGGGGAGTACTGCTGCTGTGTGCAGAGCTCGTTGAGTTCATCATTATGAGTCACACACTTTCCTTTCCAAAGATTTCTTCAATGTTACAATGGATTTGAGATAATGAAGCTGATGTTTCTACAGAGTGCATATCTCGACGGCGTAAGCAAGCAGGGAGTATTCCACTAAAGTGCAGCTCTCGTTGAGTTCATCATTAGGAGTAATCCTCAATGGTTTCCAGAAATGTTCTCAATGTCACAGTGCCTTTGAGGCAATGAAGCTGACATTGCTGCAATCTTCATATGTCGACGGTGCAAGGATGCAGGGAGTATTCCAGCAACCTGCAGATCCCCTTGAGTTCAGCATTTTGAGCAATCCTCTTTGGTTTCCAAAGATTTCCTCAATGTCACAATGGCTTTGAGACAATGAAGCTGATTTTGATAGAAAGTGCATATCTGGACCTGGGAAGGAAACAGGGAGTATTCCAGCAATGTGCAGATCTCGTGGAGTTCTTCATTTTGAATAATACGCTTTAGTTTCCAAAGATTTTCACAAAGTAACTGTGGCTTTGAGATAATGCAACTGATATTTCTACAAAGTGCATCTCTCGACGGCGTAAGCAAAGAGGGAGTATTCCAGCAAAGTGCAGATCTCGTTGAGATCATCACTGGGAGAAATCCTCAATGGTTTCCAGAAATGTTCTCAATATCACAGTGCTTTAGAGTTAATGAAGCTGACATTGCGGTATAGTGCATATCTCGACGGTCCTAACAAACGGGGAGTGTTCCTGCAAACTGCAGATCTCGTTGCGTTTATCATTTTGAGAAATCCTCATTAGTTTTCAAAAAATTTCTCAATTCCTCAGTGGTTTTTAGACGTTAAAGCAGATCTTGAGGCAAAGTGCATATATCGACGGCTCAAGCAAGCGGGGAGTACTGCTGCTGTGTGCAGAGCTCGTTGAGTTCATCATTATGAGTCACACACTTTCCTTTCCAAAGATTTCTTCAATGTTACAATGGATTTGAGATAATGAAGCTGATGTATCTACAGAGTGCATATCTCGACGGCGTAAGCAAGCAGGGAGTATTCCACTAAAGTGCAGCTCTCGTTGAGTTCATCATTAGGAGTAATCCTCAATGGTTTCCAGAAATGTTCTCAATGTCACAGTGCCTTTGAGGCAATGAAGCTGACATTGCTGCAATCTTCATATGTCGACGGTGCAAGGATGCAGGGAGTATTCCAGCAAGCTGCAGATCCCCTTGAGTTCAGCATTTTGAGCAATCCTCTTTGGTTTCCAAACATTTCCTCAATGTCACAATGGCTTTGAGACAACGAAGCTGATTTTGAGTCAAAGTGCATATCTCGACCTGGGAAGGAAACAGGGAGTATTCCAGCAATGTGCAGATCTCGTGGAGTTCTTCATTTTGAATAATACTCTTTAGTTTCTAAATATTTTCACAAAGTAACTGTGGCTTTGAGATAATGAAATTGACATTTCTACAAAGTGCATCTCTCGACGGCATAAGAAAAGAGGGAGTATTCCAGCAAAGTGCAGATCTCGTTGAGATCATCACTGGGAGAAATCCTCAATGGTTTCCAGAAATGTTCTCAATATCACAGTGCTTTTGAGACAATGAAGCTGACATTGCGGCAAAGTGCATATCTCGACGGTCCTAACAAGCGGGGAGTGTTCCTGCAAACAGCAGATCTCGTTGCGTTTATCATTTTGAGAAATCCTCATTAGTTTCGAAAAAATGTCTGAATACCTCAGTGGTTTTTACACTTTAAAGCCGATCCTGAGGCAAAGTGCATATCTCGACAGCTCAAGCAAGCGGGGAGTACTGCTGCTGTCTGCAGAGCTCGTTGAGTTCATCATTATGAGTCACACACTTTCCTTTCCAAAGATTTCTTCAATGTTACAATGGATTTGAGATAATGAAGCTGATGTTTCTACAGAGTGCATATCTCGACGGCGTAAGCAAGCAGGGAGTATTCCACTAAAGTGCAGCTCTCGTTGAGTTCATCATTAGGAGTAATCCTCAATGGTTTCCAGAAATGTTCTCAATGTCACAGTGCCTTTGAGGCAATGAAGCTGACATTGCTGCAATCTTCATATGTCGACGGTGCAAGGATGCAGGGAGTATTCCAGCAACCTGCAGATCCCCTTGAGTTCAGCATTTTGAGCAATCCTCTTTGGTTTCCAAAGATTTCCTCAATGTCACAATGGCTTTGAGACAATGAAGCTGATTTTGAGAGAAAGTGCATATCTGGACCTGCGAAGGAAACAGGGAGTATTCCAGTAATGTGCAGATCTCGTGGAGTTCTTCATTTTGAATAATACGCTTTAGTTTCCAAAGATTTTCACAAAGTAACTGTGGCTTTGAGATAATGCAACTGATATTTCTACAAAGTGCATCTCTCGACGGCGTAAGCAAAGAGGGAGTATTCCAGCAAAGTGCAGATCTCGTTGAGATCATCACTGGGAGAAATCCTCAATGGTTTCCAGAAATGTTCTCAATATCACAGTGCTTTAGAGTTAATGAAGCTGACATTGCGGCAAAGTGCATATCTCGACGGTCCTAACAAACGGGGAGTGTTCCTGCAAACTGCAGATCTCGTTGCGTTTATCATTTTGAGAAATCCTCATTAGTTTTCAAAAAATTTCTCAATTCCTCAGTGGTTTTTAGACGTTAAAGCAGATCTTGAGGCAAAGTGCATATATCGACGGCTCAAGCAAGCGGGGAGTACTGCTGCTGTGTGCAGAGCTCGTTGAGTTCATCATTATGAGTCACACACTTTCCTTTCCAAAGATTTCTTCAATGTTACAATGGATTTGAGATAATGAAGCTGATGTATCTACAGAGTGCATATCTCGACGGCGTAAGCAAGCAGGGAGTATTCCACTAAAGTGCAGCTCTCGTTGAGTTCATCATTAGGAGTAATCCTCAATGGTTTCCAGAAATGTTCTCAATGTCACAGTGCCTTTGAGGCAATGAAGCTGACATTGCTGCAATCTTCATATGTCGACGGTGCAAGGATGCAGGGAGTATTCCAGTAACCTGCAGATCCCCTTGAGTTCAGCATTTTGAGCAATCCTCTTTGGTTTCCAAACATTTCCTCAATGTCACAATGGCTTTGAGACAACGAAGCTGATTTTGAGTCAAAGTGCATATCTCGACCTGGGAAGGAAACAGGGAGTATTCCAATGTGCAATGTGCAGATCTCGTGGAGTTCTTCATTTTGAATAATACGCTTTAGTTTCCAAAGATTTTCACAAAGTAACTGTGGCTTTGAGATAATGAAATTGACATTTCTACAAAGTGCATCTCTCGACGGCATAAGCAAAGAGGGAGTATTCCAGCAAAGTGCAGATCTCGTTGAGATCATCACTGGAAGAAATCCTCAATGGTTTCCAGAAATGTTCTCAATATCACAGTGCTTTTGAGACAATGAAGCTGACATTGCGGCAAAGTGCATATCTCGACGGTCCTAACAAACGGGGATTGTTCCTGCAAACAGCAGATCTCGTTGCGTTTATCATTTTGAGAAATCCTCATTAGTTTCGAAAAAATGTCTGAATACCTCAGTGGTTTTTACCCTTTAAAGCCGATCCTGAGGCAAAGTGCATATCTCGACAGCTCAAGCAAGCGGGGAGTACTGCTGCTGTCTGCAGAGCTCGTTGAGTTCATCATTATGAGTCACACACTTTCCTTTCCAAAGATTTCTTCAATGTTACAATGGATTTGAGATAATGAAGCTGATGTTTCTACAGAGTGCATATCTCGACGGCGTAAGCAAGCAGGGAGTATTCCACTAAAGTGCAGCTCTCGTTGAGTTCATCATTAGGAGTAATCCTCAATGGTTTCCAGAAATGTTCTCAATGTCACAGTGCCTTTGAGGCAATGAAGCTGACATTGCTGCAATCTTCATATGTCGACGGTGCAAGGATGCAGGGAGTATTCCAGCAACCTGCAGATCCCCTTGAGTTCAGCATTTTGAGCAATCCTCTTTGGTTTCCAAAGATTTCCTCAATGTCACAATGGCTTTGAGACAATGAAGATGATTTTGAGAGAAAGTGCATATCTGGACCTGGGAAGGAAACAGGGAGTATTCCAGCAATGTGCAGATCTCGTGGAGTTCTTCATTTTGAATAATACGCTTTAGTTTCCAAAGATTTTCACAAAGTAACTGTGGCTTTGAGATAATGCAACTGATATTTCTACAAAGTGCATCTCTCGACGGCGTAAGCAAAGAGGGAGCATTCCAGCAAAGTGCAGATCTCGTTGAGATCATCACTGGGAGAAATCCTCAATGGTTTCCAGAAATGTTCTCAATATCACAGTGCTTTAGAGTTAATGAAGCTGACATTGCGGCAAAGTGCATATCTCGACGGTCCTAACAAACGGGGAGTGTTCCTGCAAACTGCAGATCTCGTTGCGTTTATCATTTTGAGAAATCCTCATTAGTTTTCAAAAAATTTCTCAATTCCTCAGTGGTTTTTAGACGTTAAAGCAGATCTTGAGGCAAAGTGCATATCTCGACGGCTCAAGCAAGCGGGGAGTACTGCTGCTGTGTGCAGAGCTCGTTGAGTTCATCATTATGAGTCACACACTTTCCTTTCCAAAGATTTCTTCAATGTTACAATGGATTTGAGATAATGAAGCTGATGTATCTACAGAGTGCATATCTCGACGGCGTAAGCACGCAGGGAGTATTCCACTAAAGTGCAGCTCTCGTTGAGTTCATCATTAGGAGTAATCCTCAATGCTTTCCAGAAATGTTCTCAATGTCACAGTGCCTTTGAGGCAATGAAGCTGACATTGCTGCAATCTTCATATGTCGACGGTGCAAGGATGCAGGGAGTATTCCAGCAACCTGCAGATCCCCTTGAGTTCAGCATTTTGAGCAATCCTCTTTGGTTTCCAAACATTTCCTCAATGTCACAATGGCTTTGAGACAACGAAGCTGATTTTGAGTCAAAGTGCATATCTCGACCTGGGAAGGAAACAGGGAGTATTCCAGCAATGTGCAGATCTCGTGGAGTTCTTCATTTTGAATAATACGCTTTAGTTTCCAAAGATTTTCACAAAGTAACTGTGGCTTTGAGATAATGAAATTGACATTTCTACAAAGTGCATCTCTCGACGGCATAAGCAAAGAGGGAGTATTCCAGCAAAGTGCAGATCTCGTTGAGTCATCACTGGAAGAAATCCTCAATGGTTTCCAGAAATGTTCTCAATATCACAGTGCTTTTGAGACAATGAAGCTGACATTGCGGCAAAGTGCATATCTCGACGGTCCTAACAAGCGGGGAGTGTTCCTGCAAACAGCAGATCTCGTTGCGTTTATCATTTTGAGAAATCCTCATTAGTTTCGAAAAAATGTCTGAATACCTCAGTGGTTTTTACACTTTAAAGCCGATCCTGAGGCAAAGTGCATATCTCGACAGCTCAAGCAAGCGGGGAGTACTGCTGCTGTCTGCAGAGCTCGTTGAGTTCATCATTATGAGTCACACACATTCCTTTCCAAAGATTTCTTCAATGTTACAATGGATTTGAGATAATGAAGCTGATGTTTCTACAGAGTGCATATCTCGACGGCGTAAGCAAGCAGGGAGTATTCCACTAAAGTGCAGCTCTCGTTGAGTTCATCATTAGGAGTAATCCTCAATGGTTTCCAGAAATGTTCTCAATGTCACAGTGCCTTTGAGGCAATGAAGCTGACATTGCTGCAATCTTCATATGTCGACGGTGCAAGGATGCAGGGAGTATTCCAGCAACCTGCAGATCCCCTTGAGTTCAGCATTTTGAGCAATCCTCTTTGGTTTCCAAAGATTTCCTCAATGTCACAATGGCTTTGAGACAATGAAGCTGATTTTGAGAGACAGTGCATATCTGGACCTGGGAAGGAAACAGGGAGTATTCCAGCAATGTGCAGATCTCGTGGAGTTCTTCATTTTGAATAATACGCTTTAGTTTCCAAAGATTTTCACAAAGTAACTGTGGCTTTGAGATAATGCAACTGATATTTCTACAAAGTGCATCTCTCGACGGCGTAAGCAAAGAGGGAGTATTCCAGCAAAGTGCAGATCTCGTTGAGATCATCACTGGGAGAAATCCTCAATGGTTTCCAGAAATGTTCTCAATATCACAGTGCTTTAGAGTTAATGAAGCTGACATTGCGGCATAGTGCATATCTCGACGGTCCTAACAAACGGGGAGTGTTCCTGCAAACTGCAGATCTCGTTGCGTTTATCATTTTGAGAAATCCTCATTAGTTTTCAAAAAATTTCTCAATTCCTCAGTGGTTTTTAGACGTTAAAGCAGATCTTGAGGCAAAGTGCATATATCGACGGCTCAAGCAAGCGGGGAGTACTGCTGCTGTGTGCAGAGCTCGTTGAGTTCATCATTATGAGTCACACACTTTCCTTTCCAAAGATTTCTTCAATGTTACAATGGATTTGAGATAATGAAGCTGATGTATCTACAGAGTGCATATCTCGACGGCGTAAGCAAGCAGGGAGTATTCCACTAAAGTGCAGCTCTCGTTGAGTTCATCATTAGGAGTAATCCTCAATGGTTTCCAGAAATGTTCTCAATGTCACAGTGCCTTTGAGGCAATGAAGCTGACATTGCTGCAATCTTCATATGTCGACGGTGCAAGGATGCAGGGAGTATTCCAGCAACCTGCAGATCCCCTTGAGTTCAGCATTTTGAGCAATCCTCTTTGGTTTCCAAACATTTCCTCAATGTCACAATGGCTTTGAGACAACGAAGCTGATTTTGAGTCAAAGTGCATATCTCGACCTGGGAAGGAAACAGGGAGTATTCCAGCAATGTGCAGATCTCGTGGAGTTCTTCATTTTGAATAATACGCTTTAGTTTCCAAAGATTTTCACAAAGTAACTGTGGCTTTGAGATAATGAAATTGACATTTCTACACAAAGTGCATCTCTCGACGGCATAAGCAAAGAGGGAGTATTCCAGCAAAGTGCAGATCTCGTTGAGTCATCACTGGAAGAAATCCTCAATGGTTTCCAGAAATGTTCTCAATATCACAGTGCTTTTGAGACAATGAAGCTGACATTGCGGCAAAGTGCATATCTCGACGGTCCTAACAAGCGGGGAGTGTTCCTGCAAACAGCAGATCTCGTTGCGTTTATCATTTTGAGAAATCCTCATTAGTTTCGAAAAAATGTCTGAATACCTCAGTGGTTTTTACACTTTAAAGCCGATCCTGAGGCAAAGTGCATATCTCGACAGCTCAAGCAAGCGGGGAGTACTGCTGCTGTCTGCAGAGCTCGTTGAGTTCATCATTATGAGTCACACACTTTCCTTTCCAAAGATTTCTTCAATGTTACAATGGATTTGAGATAATGAAGCTGATGTTTCTACAGAGTGCATATCTCGACGGCGTAAGCAAGCAGGGAGTATTCCACTAAAGTGCAGCTCTCGTTGAGTTCATCATTAGGAGTAATCCTCAATGCTTTCCAGAAATGTTCTCAATGTCACAGTGCCTTTGAGGCAATGAAGCTGACATTGCTGCAATCTTCATATGTCGACGGTGCAAGGATGCAGGGAGTATTCCAGCAACCTGCAGATCCCCTTGAGTTCAGCATTTTGAGCAATCCTCTTTGGTTTCCAAAGATTTCCTCAATGTCACAATGGCTTTGAGACAATGAAGCTGATTTTGAGAGACAGTGCATATCTGGACCTGGGAAGGAAACAGGGAGTATTCCAGCAATGTGCAGATCTCGTGGAGTTCTTCATTTTGAATAATACGCTTTAGTTTCCAAAGATTTTCACAAAGTAACTGTGGCTTTGAGATAATGCAACTGATATTTCTACAAAGTGCATCTCTCGACGGCGTAAGCAAAGAGGGAGTATTCCAGCAAAGTGCAGATCTCGTTGAGATCATCACTGGGAGAAATCCTCAATGGTTTCCAGAAATGTTCTCAATATCACAGTGCTTTAGAGTTAATGAAGCTGACATTGCGGCATAGTGCATATCTCGACGGTCCTAACAAACGGGGAGTGTTCCTGCAAACTGCAGATCTCGTTGCGTTTATCATTTTGAGAAATCCTCATTAGTTTTCAAAAAATTTCTCAATTCCTCAGTGGTTTTTAGACGTTAAAGCAGATCTTGAGGCAAAGTGCATATATCGACGGCTCAAGCAAGCGGGGAGTACTGCTGCTGTGTGCAGAGCTCGTTGAGTTCATCATTATGAGTCACACACTTTCCTTTCCAAAGATTTCTTCAATGTTACAATGGATTTGAGATAATGAAGCTGATGTATCTACAGAGTGCATATCTCGACGGCGTAAGCAAGCAGGGAGTATTCCACTAAAGTGCAGCTCTCGTTGAGTTCATCATTAGGAGTAATCCTCAATGCTTTCCAGAAATGTTCTCAATGTCACAGTGCCTTTGAGGCAATGAAGCTGACATTGCTGCAATCTTCATATGTCGACGGTGCAAGGATGCAGGGAGTATTCCAGCAACCTGCAGATCCCCTTGAGTTCAGCATTTTGAGCAATCCTCTTTGGTTTCCAAACATTTCCTCAATGTCACAATGGCTTTGAGACAACGAAGCTGATTTTGAGTCAAAGTGCATATCTCGACCTGGGAAGGAAACAGGGAGTATTCCAGCAATGTGCAGATCTCGTGGAGTTCTTCATTTTGAATAATACGCTTTAGTTTCCAAAGATTTTCACAAAGTAACTGTGGCTTTGAGATAATGAAATTGACATTTCTACACAAAGTGCATCTCTCGACGGCATAAGCAAAGAGGGAGTATTCCAGCAAAGTGCAGATCTCGTTGAGTCATCACTGGAAGAAATCCTCAATGGTTTCCAGAAATGTTCTCAATATCACAGTGCTTTTGAGACAATGAAGCTGACATTGCGGCAAAGTGCATATCTCGACGGTCCTAACAAGCGGGGAGTGTTCCTGCAAACAGCAGATCTCGTTGCGTTTATCATTTTGAGAAATCCTCATTAGTTTCGAAAAAATGTCTGAATACCTCAGTGGTTTTTACACTTTAAAGCCGATCCTGAGGCAAAGTGCATATCTCGACAGCTCAAGCAAGCGGGGAGTACTGCTGCTGTCTGCAGAGCTCGTTGAGTTCATCATTATGAGTCACACACTTTCCTTTCCAAAGATTTCTTCAATGTTACAATGGATTTGAGATAATGAAGCTGATGTTTCTACAGAGTGCATATCTCGACGGCGTAAGCAAGCAGGGAGTATTCCACTAAAGTGCAGCTCTCGTTGAGTTCATCATTAGGAGTAATCCTCAATGCTTTCCAGAAATGTTCTCAATGTCACAGTGCCTTTGAGGCAATGAAGCTGACATTGCTGCAATCTTCATATGTCGACGGTGCAAGGATGCAGGGAGTATTCCAGCAACCTGCAGATCCCCTTGAGTTCAGCATTTTGAGCAATCCTCTTTGGTTTCCAAAGATTTCCTCAATGTCACAATGGCTTTGAGACAATGAAGCTGATTTTGAGAGACAGTGCATATCTGGACCTGGGAAGGAAACAGGGAGTATTCCAGCAATGTGCAGATCTCGTGGAGTTCTTCATTTTGAATAATACGCTTTAGTTTCCAAAGATTTTCACAAAGTAACTGTGGCTTTGAGATAATGCAACTGATATTTCTACAAAGTGCATCTCTCGACGGCGTAAGCAAAGAGGGAGTATTCCAGCAAAGTGCAGATCTCGTTGAGATCATCACTGGGAGAAATCCTCAATGGTTTCCAGAAATGTTCTCAATATCACAGTGCTTTAGAGTTAATGAAGCTGACATTGCGGCATAGTGCATATCTCGACGGTCCTAACAAACGGGGAGTGTTCCTGCAAACTGCAGATCTCGTTGCGTTTATCATTTTGAGAAATCCTCATTAGTTTTCAAAAAATTTCTCAATTCCTCAGTGGTTTTTAGACGTTAAAGCAGATCTTGAGGCAAAGTGCATATATCGACGGCTCAAGCAAGCGGGGAGTACTGCTGCTGTGTGCAGAGCTCGTTGAGTTCATCATTATGAGTCACACACTTTCCTTTCCAAAGATTTCTTCAATGTTACAATGGATTTGAGATAATGAAGCTGATGTATCTACAGAGTGCATATCTCGACGGCGTAAGCAAGCAGGGAGTATTCCACTAAAGTGCAGCTCTCGTTGAGTTCATCATTAGGAGTAATCCTCAATGCTTTCCAGAAATGTTCTCAATGTCACAGTGCCTTTGAGGCAATGAAGCTGACATTGCTGCAATCTTCATATGTCGACGGTGCAAGGATGCAGGGAGTATTCCAGCAACCTGCAGATCCCCTTGAGTTCAGCATTTTGAGCAATCCTCTTTGGTTTCCAAACATTTCCTCAATGTCACAATGGCTTTGAGACAACGAAGCTGATTTTGAGTCAAAGTGCATATCTCGACCTGGGAAGGAAACAGGGAGTATTCCAGCAATGTGCAGATCTCGTGGAGTTCTTCATTTTGAATAATACGCTTTAGTTTCCAAAGATTTTCACAAAGTAACTGTGGCTTTGAGATAATGAAATTGACATTTCTACACAAAGTGCATCTCTCGACGGCATAAGCAAAGAGGGAGTATTCCAGCAAAGTGCAGATCTCGTTGAGTCATCACTGGAAGAAATCCTCAATGGTTTCCAGAAATGTTCTCAATATCACAGTGCTTTTGAGACAATGAAGCTGACATTGCGGCAAAGTGCATATCTCGACGGTCCTAACAAGCGGGGAGTGTTCCTGCAAACAGCAGATCTCGTTGCGTTTATCATTTTGAGAAATCCTCATTAGTTTCGAAAAAATGTCTGAATACCTCAGTGGTTTTTACACTTTAAAGCCGATCCTGAGGCAAAGTGCATATCTCGACAGCTCAAGCAAGCGGGGAGTACTGCTGCTGTCTGCAGAGCTCGTTGAGTTCATCATTATGAGTCACACACTTTCCTTTCCAAAGATTTCTTCAATGTTACAATGGATTTGAGATAATGAAGCTGATGTTTCTACAGAGTGCATATCTCGACGGCGTAAGCAAGCAGGGAGTATTCCACTAAAGTGCAGCTCTCGTTGAGTTCATCATTAGGAGTAATCCTCAATGGTTTCCAGAAATGTTCTCAATGTCACAGTGCCTTTGAGGCAATGAAGCTGACATTGCTGCAATCTTCATATGTCGACGGTGCAAGGATGCAGGGAGTATTCCAGCAACCTGCAGATCCCCTTGAGTTCAGCATTTTGAGCAATCCTCTTTGGTTTCCAAAGATTTCCTCAATGTCACAATGGCTTTGAGACAATGAAGCTGATTTTGAGAGAAAGTGCATATCTGGACCTGCGAAGGAAACAGGGAGTATTCCAGTAATGTGCAGATCTCGTGGAGTTCTTCATTTTGAATAATACGCTTTAGTTTCCAAAGATTTTCACAAAGTAACTGTGGCTTTGAGATAATGCAACTGATATTTCTACAAAGTGCATCTCTCGACGGCGTAAGCAAAGAGGGAGTATTCCAGCAAAGTGCAGATCTCGTTGAGATCATCACTGGGAGAAATCCTCAATGGTTTCCAGAAATGTTCTCAATATCACAGTGCTTTAGAGTTAATGAAGCTGACATTGCGGCAAAGTGCATATCTCGACGGTCCTAACAAACGGGGAGTGTTCCTGCAAACTGCAGATCTCGTTGCGTTTATCATTTTGAGAAATCCTCATTAGTTTTCAAAAAATTTCTCAATTCCTCAGTGGTTTTTAGACGTTAAAGCAGATCTTGAGGCAAAGTGCATATATCGACGGCTCAAGCAAGCGGGGAGTACTGCTGCTGTGTGCAGAGCTCGTTGAGTTCATCATTATGAGTCACACACTTTCCTTTCCAAAGATTTCTTCAATGTTACAATGGATTTGAGATAATGAAGCTGATGTATCTACAGAGTGCATATCTCGACGGCGTAAGCAAGCAGGGAGTATTCCACTAAAGTGCAGCTCTCGTTGAGTTCATCATTAGGAGTAATCCTCAATGCTTTCCAGAAATGTTCTCAATGTCACAGTGCCTTTGAGGCAATGAAGCTGACATTGCTGCAATCTTCATATGTCGACGGTGCAAGGATGCAGGGAGTATTCCAGCAACCTGCAGATCCCCTTGAGTTCAGCATTTTGAGCAATCCTCTTTGGTTTCCAAACATTTCCTCAATGTCACAATGGCTTTGAGACAACGAAGCTGATTTTGAGTCAAAGTGCATATCTCGACCTGGGAAGGAAACAGGGAGTATTCCAGCAATGTGCAGATCTCGTGGAGTTCTTCATTTTGAATAATACGCTTTAGTTTCCAAAGATTTTCACAAAGTAACTGTGGCTTTGAGATAATGAAATTGACATTTCTACAAAGTGCATCTCTCGACGGCATAAGCAAAGAGGGAGTATTCCAGCAAAGTGCAGATCTCGTTGAGTCATCACTGGAAGAAATCCTCAATGGTTTCCAGAAATGTTCTCAATATCACAGTGCTTTTGAGACAATGAAGCTGACATTGCGGCAAAGTGCATATCTCGACGGTCCTAACAAGCGGGGAGTGTTCCTGCAAACAGCAGATCTCGTTGCGTTTATCATTTTGAGAAATCCTCATTAGTTTCGAAAAAATGTCTGAATACCTCAGTGGTTTTTACACTTTAAAGCCGATCCTGAGGCAAAGTGCATATCTCGACAGCTCAAGCAAGCGGGGAGTACTGCTGCTGTCTGCAGAGCTCGTTGAGTTCATCATTATGAGTCACACACTTTCCTTTCCAAAGATTTCTTCAATGTTACAATGGATTTGAGATAATGAAGCTGATGTATCTACAGAGTGCATATCTCGACGGCGTAAGCAAGCAGGGAGTATTCCACTAAAGTGCAGCTCTCGTTGAGTTCATCATTAGGAGTAATCCTCAATGGTTTCCAGAAATGTTCTCAATGTCACAGTGCCTTTGAGGCAATGAAGCTGACATTGCTGCAATCTTCATATGTCGACGGTGCAAGGATGCAGGGAGTATTCCAGCAACCTGCAGATCCCCTTGAGTTCAGCATTTTGAGCAATCCTCTTTGGTTTCCAAAGATTTCCTCAATGTCACAATGGCTTTGAGACAATGAAGCTGATTTTGAGAGACAGTGCATATCTGGACCTGGGAAGGAAACAGGGAGTATTCCAGCAATGTGCAGATCTCGTGGAGTTCTTCATTTTGAATAATACGCTTTAGTTTCCAAAGATTTTCACAAAGTAACTGTGGCTTTGAGATAATGCAACTGATATTTCTACAAAGTGCATCTGTCGACGGCGTAAGCAAAGAGGTAGTATTCCAGCAAAGTGCAGATCTCGTTGAGATCATCACTGGGAGAAATCCTCAATGGTTTCCAGAAATGTTCTCAATATCACAGTTCTTTAGAGTTAATGAAGCTGACATTGCGGCATAGTGCATATCTCGACGGTCCTAACAAACGGGGAGTGTTCCTGCAAACTGCAGATCTCGTTGCGTTTATCATTTTGAGAAATCCTCATTAGTTTTCAAAAAATTTCTCAATTCCTCAGTGGTTTTTAGACGTTAAAGCAGATCTTGAGGCAAAGTGCATATATCGACGGCTCAAGCAAGCGGGGAGTACTGCTGCTGTGTGCAGAGCTCGTTGAGTTCATCATTATGAGTCACACACTTTCCTTTCCAAAGATTTCTTCAATGTTACAATGGATTTGAGATAATGAAGCTGATGTATCTACAGAGTGCATATCTCGACGGCGTAAGCAAGCAGGGAGTATTCCACTAAAGTGCAGCTCTCGTTGAGTTCATCATTAGGAGTAATCCTCAATGGTTTCCAGAAATGTTCTCAATGTCACAGTGCCTTTGAGGCAATGAAGCTGACATTGCTGCAATCTTCATATGTCGACGGTGCAAGGATGCAGGGAGTATTCCAGCAACCTGCAGATCCCCTTGAGTTCAGCATTTTGAGCAATCCTCTTTGGTTTCCAAACATTTCCTCAATGTCACAATGGCTTTGAGACAACGAAGCTGATTTTGAGTCAAAGTGCATATCTCGACCTGGGAAGGAAACAGGGAGTATTCCAGCAATGTGCAGATCTCGTGGAGTTCTTCATTTTGAATAATACTCTTTAGTTTCTAAAGATTTTCACAAAGTAACTGTGGCTTTGAGATAATGAAATTGACATTTCTACAAAGTGCATCTCTCGACGGCATAAGCAAAGAGGGAGTATTCCAGCAAAGTGCAGATCTCGTTGAGATCATCACTGGAAGAAATCCTCAATGGTTTCCAGAAATGTTCTCAATATCACAGTGCTTTTGAGACAATGAAGCTGACATTGCGGCAAAGTGCATATCTCGACGGTCCTAACAAGCGGGGAGTGTTCCTGCAAACAGCAGATCTCGTTGCGTTTATCATTTTGAGAAATCCCCATTAGTTTCGAAAAAATGTCTGAATACCTCAGTGGTTTTTACACTTTAAAGCCGATCCTGAGGCAAAGTGCATATCTCGACAGCTCAAGCAAGCGGGGAGTACTGCTGCTGTCTGCAGAGCTCGTTGAGTTCATCATTATGAGTCACACACTTTCCTTTCCAAAGATTTCTTCAATGTTACAATGGATTTGAGATAATGAAGCTGATGTATCTACAGAGTGCATATCTCGACGGCGTAAGCAAGCAGGGAGTATTCCACTAAAGTGCAGCTCTCGTTGAGTTCATCATTAGGAGTAATCCTCAATGCTTTCCAGAAATGTTCTCAATGTCACAGTGCCTTTGAGGCAATGAAGCTGACATTGCTGCAATCTTCATATGTCGACGGTGCAAGGATGCAGGGAGTATTCCAGCAACCTGCAGATCCCCTTGAGTTCAGCATTTTGAGCAATCCTCTTTGGTTTCCAAAGATTTCCTCAATGTCACAATGGCTTTGAGACAATGAAGCTGATTTTGAGAGAAAGTGCATATCTGGACCTGCGAAGGAAACAGGGAGTATTCCAGTAATGTGCAGATCTCGTGGAGTTCTTCATTTTGAATAATACGCTTTAGTTTCCAAAGATTTTCACAAAGTAACTGTGGCTTTGAGATAATGAAACTGATATTTCTACAAAGTGCATCTCTCGATGGCGTAAGCAAAGAGGGAGTATTCCAGCAAAGTGCAGATCTCGTTGAGATCATCACTGGGAGAAATCCTCAATGGTTTCCAGAAATGTTCTCAATATCACAGTGCTTTAGAGTTAATGAAGCTGACATTGCGGCAAAGTGCATATCTCGACGGTCCTAACAAATGGGGAGTGTTCCTGCAAACTGCAGATCTCGTTGCGTTTATCATTTTGAGAAATCCTCATTAGTATTCAAAAAATTTCTCAATTCCTCAGTGGTTTTTAGACGTTAAAGCAGATCTTGAGGCAAAGTGCATATCTCGACGGCTCAAGCAAGCGGGGAGAACTGCTGCTGTGTGCAGAGCTCGTTGAGTTCATCATTATGAGTCACACACTTTCCTTTCCAAAGATTTCTTCAATGTTACAATGGATTTGAGATAATGAAGGTGATGTATCTACAGAGTGCATATCTCGACGGCGTAAGCAAGCAGGGAGTATTCCACTAAAGTGCAGCTCTCGTTGAGTTCATCATTAGGAGTAATCCTCAATGCTTTCCAGAAATGTTCTCAATGTCACAGTGCCTTTGAGGCAATGAAGCTGACATTGCTGCAATCTTCATATGTCGACGGTGCAAGGATGCAGGGAGTATTCCAGCAACCTGCAGATCCCCTTGAGTTCAGCATTTTGAGCAATCCTCTTTGGTTTCCAAACATTTCCTCAATGTCACAATGGCTTTGAGACAACGAAGCTGATTTTGAGTCAAAGTGCATATCTCGACCTGGGAAGGAAACAGGGAGTATTCCAGCAATGTGCAGATCTCGTGGAGTTCTTCATTTTGAATAATACGCTTTAGTTTCCAAAGATTTTCACAAAGTAACTGTGGCTTTGAGATAATGAAATTGACATTTCTACAAAGTGCATCTCTCGACGGCATAAGCAAAGAGGGAGTATTCCAGCAAAGTGCAGATCTCGTTGAGTCATCACTGGAAGAAATCCTCAATGGTTTCCAGAAATGTTCTCAATATCACAGTGCTTTTGAGACAATGAAGCTGACATTGCGGCAAAGTGCATATCTCGACGGTCCTAACAAGCGGGGAGTGTTCCTGCAAACAGCAGATCTCGTTGCGTTTATCATTTTGAGAAATCCTCATTAGTTTCGAAAAAATGTCTGAATACCTCAGTGGTTTTTACACTTTAAAGCCGATCCTGAGGCAAAGTGCATATCTCGACAGCTCAAGCAAGCGGGGAGTACTGCTGCTGTCTGCAGAGCTCGTTGAGTTCATCATTATGAGTCACACACTTTCCTTTCCAAAGATTTCTTCAATGTTACAATGGATTTGAGATAATGAAGCTGATGTTTCTACAGAGTGCATATGTCGACCGCGTAAGCAAGCAGGGAGTATTCCACTAAAGTGCAGCTCTCGTTGAGTTCATCATTAGGAGTAATCCTCAATGGTTTCCAGAAATGTTCTCAATGTCACAGTGCCTTTGAGGCAATGAAGCTGACATTGCTGCAATCTTCATATGTCGACGGTGCAAGGATGCAGGGAGTATTCCAGCAACCTGCAGATCCCCTTGAGTTCAGCATTTTGAGCAATCCTCTTTGGTTTCCAAAGATTTCCTCAATGTCACAATGGCTTTGAGACAATGAAGCTGATTTTGAGAGACAGTGCATATCTGGACCTGGGAAGGAAACAGGGAGTATTCCAGCAATGTGCAGATCTCGTGGAGTTCTTCATTTTGAATAATACGCTTTAGTTTCCAAAGATTTTCACAAAGTAACTGTGGCTTTGAGATAATGCAACTGATATTTCTACAAAGTGCATCTCTCGACGGCGTAAGCAAAGAGGGAGTATTCCAGCAAAGTGCAGATCTCGTTGAGATCATCACTGGGAGAAATCCTCAATGGTTTCCAGAAATGTTCTCAATATCACAGTGCTTTAGAGTTAATGAAGCTGACATTGCGGCATAGTGCATATCTCGACGGTCCTAACAAACGGGGAGTGTTCCTGCAAACTGCAGATCTCGTTGCGTTTATCATTTTGAGAAATCCTCATTAGTTTTCAAAAAATTTCTCAATTCCTCAGTGGTTTTTAGACGTTAAAGCAGATCTTGAGGCAAAGTGCATATATCGACGGCTCAAGCAAGCGGGGAGTACTGCTGCTGTGTGCAGAGCTCGTTGAGTTCATCATTATGAGTCACACACTTTCCTTTCCAAAGATTTCTTCAATGTTACAATGGATTTGAGATAATGAAGCTGATGTATCTACAGAGTGCATATCTCGACGGCGTAAGCAAGCAGGGAGTATTCCACTAAAGTGCAGCTCTCGTTGAGTTCATCATTAGGAGTAATCCTCAATGCTTTCCAGAAATGTTCTCAATGTCACAGTGCCTTTGAGGCAATGAAGCTGACATTGCTGCAATCTTCATATGTCGACGGTGCAAGGATGCAGGGAGTATTCCAGCAACCTGCAGATCCCCTTGAGTTCAGCATTTTGAGCAATCCTCTTTGGTTTCCAAACATTTCCTCAATGTCACAATGGCTTTGAGACAACGAAGCTGATTTTGAGTCAAAGTGCATATCTCGACCTGGGAAGGAAACAGGGAGTATTCCAGCAATGTGCAGATCTCGTGGAGTTCTTCATTTTGAATAATACGCTTTAGTTTCCAAAGATTTTCACAAAGTAACTGTGGCTTTGAGATAATGAAATTGACATTTCTACAAAGTGCATCTCTCGACGGCATAAGCAAAGAGGGAGTATTCCAGCAAAGTGCAGATCTCGTTGAGTCATCACTGGAAGAAATCCTCAATGGTTTCCAGAAATGTTCTCAATATCACAGTGCTTTTGAGACAATGAAGCTGACATTGCGGCAAAGTGCATATCTCGACGGTCCTAACAAGCGGGGAGTGTTCCTGCAAACAGCAGATCTCGTTGCGTTTATCATTTTGAGAAATCCTCATTAGTTTCGAAAAAATGTCTGAATACCTCAGTGGTTTTTACACTTTAAAGCCGATCCTGAGGCAAAGTGCATATCTCGACAGCTCAAGCAAGCGGGGAGTACTGCTGCTGTCTGCAGAGCTCGTTGAGTTCATCATTATGAGTCACACACTTTCCTTTCCAAAGATTTCTTCAATGTTACAATGGATTTGAGATAATGAAGCTGATGTATCTACAGAGTGCATATCTCGACGGCGTAAGCAAGCAGGGAGTATTCCACTAAAGTGCAGCTCTCGTTGAGTTCATCATTAGGAGTAATCCTCAATGGTTTCCAGAAATGTTCTCAATGTCACAGTGCCTTTGAGGCAATGAAGCTGACATTGCTGCAATCTTCATATGTCGACGGTGCAAGGATGCAGGGAGTATTCCAGCAACCTGCAGATCCCCTTGAGTTCAGCATTTTGAGCAATCCTCTTTGGTTTCCAAACATTTCCTCAATGTCACAATGGCTTTGAGACAATGAAGCTGATTTTGAGAGACAGTGCATATCTGGACCTGGGAAGGAAACAGGGAGTATTCCAGCAATGTGCAGATCTCGTGGAGTTCTTCATTTTGAATAATACGCTTTAGTTTCCAAAGATTTTCACAAAGTAACTGTGGCTTTGAGATAATGCAACTGATATTTCTACAAAGTGCATCTCTCGACGGCGTAAGCAAAGAGGGAGTATTCCAGCAAAGTGCAGATCTCGTTGAGATCATCACTGGGAGAAATCCTCAATGGTTTCCAGAAATGTTCTCAATATCACAGTGCTTTAGAGTTAATGAAGCTGACATTGCGGCATAGTGCATATCTCGACGGTCCTAACAAACGGGGAGTGTTCCTGCAAACTGCAGATCTCGTTGCGTTTATCATTTTGAGAAATCCTCATTAGTTTTCAAAAAATTTCTCAATTCCTCAGTGGTTTTTAGACGTTAAAGCAGATCTTGAGGCAAAGTGCATATATCGACGGCTCAAGCAAGCGGGGAGTACTGCTGCTGTGTGCAGAGCTCGTTGAGTTCATCATTATGAGTCACACACTTTCCTTTCCAAAGATTTCTTCAATGTTACAATGGATTTGAGATAATGAAGCTGATGTATCTACAGAGTGCATATCTCGACGGCGTAAGCAAGCAGGGAGTATTCCACTAAAGTGCAGCTCTCGTTGAGTTCATCATTAGGAGTAATCCTCAATGGTTTCCAGAAATGTTCTCAATGTCACAGTGCCTTTGAGGCAATGAAGCTGACATTGCTGCAATCTTCATATGTCGACGGTGCAAGGATGCAGGGAGTATTCCAGCAACCTGCAGATCCCCTTGAGTTCAGCATTTTGAGCAATCCTCTTTGGTTTCCAAACATTTCCTCAATGTCACAATGGCTTTGAGACAACGAAGCTGATTTTGAGTCAAAGTGCATATCTCGACCTGGGAAGGAAACAGGGAGTATTCCAGCAATGTGCAGATCTCGTGGAGTTCTTCATTTTGAATAATACGCTTTAGTTTCCAAAGATTTTCACAAAGTAACTGTGGCTTTGAGATAATGAAATTGACATTTCTACAAAGTGCATCTCTCGACGGCATAAGCAAAGAGGGAGTATTCCAGCAAAGTGCAGATCTCGTTGAGTCATCACTGGAAGAAATCCTCAACGGTTTCCAGAAATGTTCTCAATATCACAGTGCTTTTGAGACAATGAAGCTGACATTGCGGCAAAGTGCATATCTCGACGGTCCTAACAAGCGGGGAGTGTTCCTGCAAACAGCAGATCTCGTTGCGTTTATCATTTTGAGAAATCCTCATTAGTTTCGAAAAAATGTCTGAATACCTCAGTGGTTTTTACACTTTAAAGCCGATCCTGAGGCAAAGTGCATATCTCGACAGCTCAAGCAAGCGGGGAGTACTGCTGCTGTCTGCAGAGCTCGTTGAGTTCATCATTATGAGTCACACACTTTCCTTTCCAAAGATTTCTTCAATGTTACAATGGATTTGAGATAATGAAGCTGATGTATCTACAGAGTGCATATCTCGACGGCGTAAGCAAGCAGGGAGTATTCCACTAAAGTGCAGCTCTCGTTGAGTTCATCATTAGGAGTAATCCTCAATGGTTTCCAGAAATGTTCTCAATGTCACAGTGCCTTTGAGGCAATGAAGCTGACATTGCTGCAATCTTCATATGTCGACGGTGCAAGGATGCAGGGAGTATTCCAGCAACCTGCAGATCCCCTTGAGTTCAGCATTTTGAGCAATCCTCTTTGGTTTCCAAACATTTCCTCAATGTCACAATGGCTTTGAGACAATGAAGCTGATTTTGAGAGAAAGTGCATATCTGGACCTGCGAAGGAAACAGGGAGTATTCCAGTAATGTGCAGATCTCGTGGAGTTCTTCATTTTGAATAATACGCTTTAGTTTCCAAAGATTTTCACAAAGTAACTGTGGCTTTGAGATAATGAAACTGATATTTCTACTAAGGGCATCTCTCGATGGCGTAAGCAAAGAGGGAGTATTCCAGCAAAGTGCAGATCTCGTTGAGATCATCACTGGGAGAAATCCTCAATGGTTTCCAGAAATGTTCTCAATATCACAGTGCTTTAGAGTTAATGAAGCTGACATTGCGGCAAAGTGCATATCTCGACGGTCCTAACAAACGGGGAGTGTTCCTGCAAACTGCAGATCTCGTTGCGTTTATCATTTTGAGAAATCCTCATTAGTATTCAAAAAATTTCTCAATTCCTCAGTGGTTTTTAGACGTTAAAGCAGATCTTGAGGCAAAGTGCATATCTCGACGGCTCAAGCAAGCGGGGAGAACTGCTGCTGTGTGCAGAGCTCGTTGAGTTCATCATTATGAGTCACACACTTTCCTTTCCAAAGATTTCTTCAATGTTACAATGGATTTGAGATAATGAAGCTGATGTATCTACAGAGTGCATATCTCGACGGCGTAAGCAAGCAGGGAGTATTCCACTAAAGTGCAGCTCTCGTTGAGTTCATCATTAGGAGTAATCCTCAATGCTTTCCAGAAATGTTCTCAATGTCACAGTGCCTTTGAGGCAATGAAGCTGACATTGCTGCAATCTTCATATGTCGACGGTGCAAGGATGCAGGGAGTATTCCAGCAACCTGCAGATCCCCTTGAGTTCAGCATTTTGAGCAATCCTCTTTGGTTTCCAAAGATTTCCTCAATGTCACAATGGCTTTGAGACAATGAAGCTGATTTTGAGAGAAAGTGCATATCTGGACCTGCGAAGGAAACAGGGAGTATTCCAGTAATGTGCAGATCTCGTGGAGTTCTTCATTTTGAATAATACGCTTTAGTTTCCAAAGATTTTCACAAAGTAACTGTGGCTTTGAGATAATGAAACTGATATTTCTACAAAGTGCATCTCTCGATGGCGTAAGCAAAGAGGGAGTATTCCAGCAAAGTGCAGATCTCGTTGAGATCATCACTGGGAGAAATCCTCAATGGTTTCCAGAAATGTTCTCAATATCACAGTGCTTTAGAGTTAATGAAGCTGACATTGCGGCAAAGTGCATATCTCGACGGTCCTAACAAACGGGGAGTGTTCCTGCAAACAGCAGATCTCGTTGCGTTTATCATTTTGAGAAATCCTCATTAGTATTCAAAAAATTTCTCAATTCCTCAGTGGTTTTTAGACGTTAAAGCAGATCTTGAGGCAAAGTGCATATCTCGACGGCTCAAGCAAGCGGGGAGAACTGCTGCTGTGTGCAGAGCTCGTTGAGTTCATCATTATGAGTCACACACTTTCCTTTCCAAAGATTTCTTCAATGTTACAATGGATTTGAGATAATGAAGCTGATGTATCTACAGAGTGCATATCTCGACGGCGTAAGCAAGCAGGGAGTATTCCACTAAAGTGCAGCTCTCGTTGAGTTCATCATTAGGAGTAATCCTCAATGCTTTCCAGAAATGTTCTCAATGTCACAGTGCCTTTGAGGCAATGAAGCTGACATTGCTGCAATCTTCATATGTCGACGGTGCAAGGATGCAGGGAGTATTCCAGCAACCTGCAGATCCCCTTGAGTTCAGCATTTTGAGCAATCCTCTTTGGTTTCCAAACATTTCCTCAATGTCACAATGGCTTTGAGACAACGAAGCTGATTTTGAGTCAAAGTGCATATCTCGACCTGGGAAGGAAACAGGGAGTATTCCAGCAATGTGCAGATCTCGTGGAGTTCTTCATTTTGAATAATACGCTTTAGTTTCCAAAGATTTTCACAAAGTAACTGTGGCTTTGAGATAATGAAATTGACATTTCTACAAAGTGCATCTCTCGACGGCATAAGCAAAGAGGGAGTATTCCAGCAAAGTGCAGATCTCGTTGAGTCATCACTGGAAGAAATCCTCAATGGTTTCCAGAAATGTTCTCAATATCACAGTGCTTTTGAGACAATGAAGCTGACATTGCGGCAAAGTGCATATCTCGACGGTCCTAACAAGCGGGGAGTGTTCCTGCAAACAGCAGATCTCGTTGCGTTTATCATTTTGAGAAATCCTCATTAGTTTCGAAAAAATGTCTGAATACCTCAGTGGTTTTTACACTTTAAAGCCGATCCTGAGGCAAAGTGCATATCTCGACAGCTCAAGCAAGCGGGGAGTACTGCTGCTGTCTGCAGAGCTCGTTGAGTTCATCATTATGAGTCACACACTTTCCTTTCCAAAGATTTCTTCAATGTTACAATGGATTTGAGATAATGAAGCTGATGTTTCTACAGAGTGCATATCTCGACGGCGTAAGCAAGCAGGGAGTATTCCACTAAAGTGCAGCTCTCGTTGAGTTCATCATTAGGAGTAATCCTCAATGGTTTCCAGAAATGTTCTCAATGTCACAGTGCCTTTGAGGCAATGAAGCTGACATTGCTGCAATCTTCATATGTCGACGGTGCAAGGATGCAGGGAGTATTCCAGCAACCTGCAGATCCCCTTGAGTTCAGCATTTTGAGCAATCCTCTTTGGTTTCCAAAGATTTCCTCAATGTCACAATGGCTTTGAGACAATGAAGCTGATTTTGAGAGACAGTGCATATCTGGACCTGGGAAGGAAACAGGGAGTATTCCAGCAATGTGCAGATCTCGTGGAGTTCTTCATTTTGAATAATACGCTTTAGTTTCCAAAGATTTTCACAAAGTAACTGTGGCTTTGAGATAATGCAACTGATATTTCTACAAAGTGCATCTCTCGACGGCGTAAGCAAAGAGGGAGTATTCCAGCAAAGTGCAGATCTCGTTGAGATCATCACTGGGAGAAATCCTCAATGGTTTCCAGAAATGTTCTCAATATCACAGTGCTTTAGAGTTAATGAAGCTGACATTGCGGCATAGTGCATATCTCGACGGTCCTAACAAACGGGGAGTGTTCCTGCAAACTGCAGATCTCGTTGCGTTTATCATTTTGAGAAATCCTCATTAGTTTTCAAAAAATTTCTCAATTCCTCAGTGGTTTTTAGACGTTAAAGCAGATCTTGAGGCAAAGTGCATATATCGACGGCTCAAGCAAGCGGGGAGTACTGCTGCTGTGTGCAGAGCTCGTTGAGTTCATCATTATGAGTCACACACTTTCCTTTCCAAAGATTTCTTCAATGTTACAATGGATTTGAGATAATGAAGCTGATGTATCTACAGAGTGCATATCTCGACGGCGTAAGCAAGCAGGGAGTATTCCACTAAAGTGCAGCTCTCGTTGAGTTCATCATTAGGAGTAATCCTCAATGGTTTCCAGAAATGTTCTCAATGTCACAGTGCCTTTGAGGCAATGAAGCTGACATTGCTGCAATCTTCATATGTCGACGGTGCAAGGATGCAGGGAGTATTCCAGCAACCTGCAGATCCCCTTGAGTTCAGCATTTTGAGCAATCCTCTTTGGTTTCCAAACATTTCCTCAATGTCACAATGGCTTTGAGACAACGAAGCTGATTTTGAGTCAAAGTGCATATCTCGACCTGGGAAGGAAACAGGGAGTATTCCAGCAATGTGCAGATCTCGTGGAGTTCTTCATTTTGAATAATACGCTTTAGTTTCCAAAGATTTTCACAAAGTAACTGTGGCTTTGAGATAATGAAATTGACATTTCTACAAAGTGCATCTCTCGACGGCATAAGCAAAGAGGGAGTATTCCAGCAAAGTGCAGATCTCGTTGAGTCATCACTGGAAGAAATCCTCAATGGTTTCCAGAAATGTTCTCAATATCACAGTGCTTTTGAGACAATGAAGCTGACATTGCGGCAAAGTGCATATCTCGACGGTCCTAACAAGCGGGGAGTGTTCCTGCAAACAGCAGATCTCGTTGCGTTTATCATTTTGAGAAATCCTCATTAGTTTCGAAAAAATGTCTGAATACCTCAGTGGTTTTTACACTTTAAAGCCGATCCTGAGGCAAAGTGCATATCTCGACAGCTCAAGCAAGCGGGGAGTACTGCTGCTGTCTGCAGAGCTCGTTGAGTTCATCATTATGAGTCACACACTTTCCTTTCCAAAGATTTCTTCAATGTTACAATGGATTTGAGATAATGAAGCTGATGTTTCTACAGAGTGCATATCTCGACGGCGTAAGCAAGCAGGGAGTATTCCACTAAAGTGCAGCTCTCGTTGAGTTCATCATTAGGAGTAATCCTCAATGGTTTCCAGAAATGTTCTCAATGTCACAGTGCCTTTGAGGCAATGAAGCTGACATTGCTGCAATCTTCATATGTCGACGGTGCAAGGATGCAGGGAGTATTCCAGCAACCTGCAGATCCCCTTGAGTTCAGCATTTTGAGCAATCCTCTTTGGTTTCCAAAGATTTCCTCAATGTCACAATGGCTTTGAGACAATGAAGCTGATTTTGAGAGACAGTGCATATCTGGACCTGGGAAGGAAACAGGGAGTATTCCAGCAATGTGCAGATCTCGTGGAGTTCTTCATTTTGAATAATACGCTTTAGTTTCCAAAGATTTTCACAAAGTAACTGTGGCTTTGAGATAATGCAACTGATATTTCTACAAAGTGCATCTCTCGACGGCGTAAGCAAAGAGGGAGTATTCCAGCAAAGTGCAGATCTCGTTGAGATCATCACTGGGAGAAATCCTCAATGGTTTCCAGAAATGTTCTCAATATCACAGTGCTTTAGAGTTAATGAAGCTGACATTGCGGCATAGTGCATATCTCGACGGTCCTAACAAACGGGGAGTGTTCCTGCAAACTGCAGATCTCGTTGCGTTTATCATTTTGAGAAATCCTCATTAGTTTTCAAAAAATTTCTCAATTCCTCAGTGGTTTTTAGACGTTAAAGCAGATCTTGAGGCAAAGTGCATATATCGACGGCTCAAGCAAGCGGGGAGTACTGCTGCTGTGTGCAGAGCTCGTTGAGTTCATCATTATGAGTCACACACTTTCCTTTCCAAAGATTTCTTCAATGTTACAATGGATTTGAGATAATGAAGCTGATGTATCTACAGAGTGCATATCTCGACGGCGTAAGCAAGCAGGGAGTATTCCACTAAAGTGCAGCTCTCGTTGAGTTCATCATTAGGAGTAATCCTCAATGGTTTCCAGAAATGTTCTCAATGTCACAGTGCCTTTGAGGCAATGAAGCTGACATTGCTGCAATCTTCATATGTCGACGGTGCAAGGATGCAGGGAGTATTCCAGCAACCTGCAGATCCCCTTGAGTTCAGCATTTTGAGCAATCCTCTTTGGTTTCCAAACATTTCCTCAATGTCACAATGGCTTTGAGACAACGAAGCTGATTTTGAGTCAAAGTGCATATCTCGACCTGGGAAGGAAACAGGGAGTATTCCAGCAATGTGCAGATCTCGTGGAGTTCTTCATTTTGAATAATACGCTTTAGTTTCCAAAGATTTTCACAAAGTAACTGTGGCTTTGAGATAATGAAATTGACATTTCTACAAAGTGCATCTCTCGACGGCATAAGCAAAGAGGGAGTATTCCAGCAAAGTGCAGATCTCGTTGAGTCATCACTGGAAGAAATCCTCAATGGTTTCCAGAAATGTTCTCAATATCACAGTGCTTTTGAGACAATGAAGCTGACATTGCGGCAAAGTGCATATCTCGACGGTCCTAACAAGCGGGGAGTGTTCCTGCAAACAGCAGATCTCGTTGCGTTTATCATTTTGAGAAATCCTCATTAGTTTCGAAAAAATGTCTGAATACCTCAGTGGTTTTTACACTTTAAAGCCGATCCTGAGGCAAAGTGCATATCTCGACAGCTCAAGCAAGCGGGGAGTACTGCTGCTGTCTGCAGAGCTCGTTGAGTTCATCATTATGAGTCACACACTTTCCTTTCCAAAGATTTCTTCAATGTTACAATGGATTTGAGATAATGAAGCTGATGTTTCTACAGAGTGCATATCTCGACGGCGTAAGCAAGCAGGGAGTATTCCACTAAAGTGCAGCTCTCGTTGAGTTCATCATTAGGAGTAATCCTCAATGGTTTCCAGAAATGTTCTCAATGTCACAGTGCCTTTGAGGCAATGAAGCTGACATTGCTGCAATCTTCATATGTCGACGGTGCAAGGATGCAGGGAGTATTCCAGCAACCTGCAGATCCCCTTGAGTTCAGCATTTTGAGCAATCCTCTTTGGTTTCCAAAGATTTCCTCAATGTCACAATGGCTTTGAGACAATGAAGCTGATTTTGAGAGAAAGTGCATATCTGGACCTGCGAAGGAAACAGGGAGTATTCCAGTAATGTGCAGATCTCGTGGAGTTCTTCATTTTGAATAATACGCTTTAGTTTCCAAAGATTTTCACAAAGTAACTGTGGCTTTGAGATAATGCAACTGATATTTCTACAAAGTGCATCTCTCGACGGCGTAAGCAAAGAGGGAGTATTCCAGCAAAGTGCAGATCTCGTTGAGATCATCACTGGGAGAAATCCTCAATGGTTTCCAGAAATGTTCTCAATATCACAGTGCTTTAGAGTTAATGAAGCTGACATTGCGGCAAAGTGCATATCTCGACGGTCCTAACAAACGGGGAGTGTTCCTGCAAACTGCAGATCTCGTTGCGTTTATCATTTTGAGAAATCCTCATTAGTTTTCAAAAAATTTCTCAATTCCTCAGTGGTTTTTAGACGTTAAAGCAGATCTTGAGGCAAAGTGCATATATCGACGGCTCAAGCAAGCGGGGAGTACTGCTGCTGTGTGCAGAGCTCGTTGAGTTCATCATTATGAGTCACACACTTTCCTTTCCAAAGATTTCTTCAATGTTACAATGGATTTGAGATAATGAAGCTGATGTATCTACAGAGTGCATATCTCGACGGCGTAAGCAAGCAGGGAGTATTCCACTAAAGTGCAGCTCTCGTTGAGTTCATCATTAGGAGTAATCCTCAATGCTTTCCAGAAATGTTCTCAATGTCACAGTGCCTTTGAGGCAATGAAGCTGACATTGCTGCAATCTTCATATGTCGACGGTGCAAGGATGCAGGGAGTATTCCAGCAACCTGCAGATCCCCTTGAGTTCAGCATTTTGAGCAATCCTCTTTGGTTTCCAAACATTTCCTCAATGTCACAATGGCTTTGAGACAACGAAGCTGATTTTGAGTCAAAGTGCATATCTGGACCTGGGAAGGAAACAGGGAGTATTCCAGCAATGTGCAGATCTCGTGGAGTTCTTCATTTTGAATAATACGCTTTAGTTTCCAAAGATTTTCACAAAGTAACTGTGGCTTTGAGATAATGAAATTGACATTTCTACAAAGTGCATCTCTCGACGGCATAAGCAAAGAGGGAGTATTCCAGCAAAGTGCAGATCTCGTTGAGTCATCACTGGAAGAAATCCTCAATGGTTTCCAGAAATGTTCTCAATATCACAGTGCTTTTGAGACAATGAAGCTGACATTGCGGCAAAGTGCATATCTCGACGGTCCTAACAAGCGGGGAGTGTTCCTGCAAACAGCAGATCTCGTTGCGTTTATCATTTTGAGAAATCCTCATTAGTTTCGAAAAAATGTCTGAATACCTCAGTGGTTTTTACACTTTAAAGCCGATCCTGAGGCAAAGTGCATATCTCGACAGCTCAAGAAAGCGGGGAGTACTGCTGCTGTCTGCAGAGCTCGTTGAGTTCATCATTATGAGTCACACACTTTCCTTTCCAAAGATTTCTTCAATGTTACAATGGATTTGAGATAATGAAGCTGATGTATCTACAGAGTGCATATCTCGACGGCGTAAGCAAGCAGGGAGTATTCCACTAAAGTGCAGCTCTCGTTGAGTTCATCATTAGGAGTAATCCTCAATGCTTTCCAGAAATGTTCTCAATGTCACAGTGCCTTTGAGGCAATGAAGCTGACATTGCTGCAATCTTCATATGTCGACGGTGCAAGGATGCAGGGAGTATTCCAGCAACCTGCAGATCCCCTTGAGTTCAGCATTTTGAGCAATCCTCATTGGTTTCCAAAGATTTCCTCAATGTCACAATGGCTTTGAGACAATGAAGCTGATTTTGAGAGACAGTGCATATCTGGACCTGGGAAGGAAACAGGGAGTATTCCAGCAATGTGCAGATCTCGTGGAGTTCTTCATTTTGAATAATACGCTTTAGTTTCCAAAGATTTTCACAAAGTAACTGTGGCTTTGAGATAATGCAACTGATATTTCTACAAAGTGCATCTCGCGACGGCGTAAGCAAAGAGGTAGTATTCCAGCAAAGTGCAGATCTCGTTGAGATCATCACTGGGAGAAATCCTCAATGGTTTCCAGAAATGTTCTCAATATCACAGTGCTTTAGAGTTAATGAAGCTGACATTGCGGCATAGTGCATATCTCGACGGTCCTAACAAACGGGGAGTGTTCCTGCAAACTGCAGATCTCGTTGCGTTTATCATTTTGAGAAATCCTCATTAGTTTTCAAAAAATTTCTCAATTCCTCAGTGGTTTTTAGACGTTAAAGCAGATCTTGAGGCAAAGTGCATATATCGACGGCTCAAGCAAGCGGGGAGTACTGCTGCTGTGTGCAGAGCTCGTTGAGTTCATCATTATGAGTCACACACTTTCCTTTCCAAAGATTTCTTCAATGTTACAATGGATTTGAGATAATGAAGCTGATGTATCTACAGAGTGCATATCTCGACGGCGTAAGCAAGTAGGGAGTATTCCACTAAAGTGCAGCTCTCGTTGAGTTCATCATTAGGAGTAATCCTCAATGGTTTCCAGAAATGTTCTCAATGTCACAGTGCCTTTGAGGCAATGAAGCTGACATTGCTGCAATCTTCATATGTCGACGGTACAAGGATGCAGGGAGTATTCCAGCAACCTGCAGATCCCCTTGAGTTCAGCATTTTGAGCAATCCTCTTTGGTTTCCAAACATTTCCTCAATGTCACAATGGCTTTGAGACAACGAAGCTGATTTTGAGTCAAAGTGCATATCTCGACCTGGGAAGGAAACAGGGAGTATTCCAGCAATGTGCAGATCTCGTGGAGTTCTTCATTTTGAATAATACTCTTTAGTTTCTAAAGATTTTCACAAAGTAACTGTGGCTTTGAGATAATGAAATTGACATTTCTACAAAGTGCATCTCTCGTCGGCATAAGAAAAGAGGGAGTATTCCAGCAAAGTGCAGATCTCGTTGAGATCATCACTGGGAGAAATCCTCAATGGTTTCCAGAAATGTTCTCAATATCACAGTGCTTTTGAGACAATGAAGCTGACATTGCGGCAAAGTGCATATCTCGACGGTCCTAACAAGCGGGGAGTGTTCCTGCAAACAGCAGATCTCGTTGCGTTTATCATTTTGAGAAATCCCCATTAGTTTCGAAAAAATGTCTGAATACCTCAGTGGTTTTTACACTTTAAAGCCGATCCTGAGGCAAAGTGCATATCTCGACAGCTCAAGCAAGCGGGGAGTACTGCTGCTGTGTGCAGAGCTCGTTGAGTTCATCATTATGAGTCACACACTTTCCTTTCCAAAGATTTCTTCAATGTTACAATGGATTTGAGATAATGAAGCTGATGTATCTACAGAGTGCATATCTCGACGGCGTAAGCAAGCAGGGAGTATTCCACTAAAGTGCAGCTCTCGTTGAGTTCATCATTAGGAGTAATCCTCAATGATTTCCAGAAATGTTCTCAATGTCACAGTGCCTTTGAGGCAATGAAGCTGACATTGCTGCAATCTTCATATGTCGACGGTGCAAGGATGCAGGGAGTATTCCAGCAACCTGCAGATCCCCTTGAGTTCAGCATTTTGAGCAATCCTCTTTGGTTTCCAAAGATTTCCTCAATGTCACAATGGCTTTGAGACAATGAAGCTGATTTTGAGAGAAAGTGCATATCTGGACCTGCGAAGGAAACAGGGAGTATTCCAGTAATGTGCAGATCTCGTGGAGTTCTTCATTTTGAATAATACGGTTTAGTTTCCAAAGATTTTCACAAAGTAACTGTGGCTTTGAGATAATGAAACTGATATTTCTACAAAGTGCATCTCTCGATGGCGTAAGCAAAGAGGGAGTATTCCAGCAAAGTGCAGATCTCGTTGAGATCATCACTGGGAGAAATCCTCAATGGTTTCCAGAAATGTTCTCAATATCACAGTGCTTTAGAGTTAATGAAGCTGACATTGCGGCATAGTGCATATCTCGACGGTCCTAACAAACGGGGAGTGTTCCTGCAAACTGCAGATCTCGTTGCGTTTATCATTTTGAGAAATCCTCATTAGTTTTCAAAAAATTTCTCAATTCCTCAGTGGTTTTTAGACGTTAAAGCAGATCTTGAGGCAAAGTGCATATCTCGACGGCTCAAGCAAGCGGGGACAACTGCTGCTGTGTGCAGAGCTCGTTGAGTTCATCATTATGAGTCACACACTTTCCTTTCCAAAGATTTCTTCAATGTTACAATGGATTTGAGATAATGAAGCTGATGTATCTACAGAGTGCATATCTCGACGGCGTAAGCAAGCAGGGAGTATTCCACTAAAGTGCAGCTCTCGTTGAGTTCATCATTAGGAGTAATCCTCAATGCTTTCCAGAAATGTTCTCAATGTCACAGTGCCTTTGAGGCAATGAAGCTGACATTGCTGCAATCTTCATATCTCGACGGTGCAAGGATGCAGGGAGTATTCCAGCAACCTGCAGATCCCCTTGAGTTCAGCATTTTGAGCAATCCTCTTTGGTTTCCAAACATTTCCTCAATGTCACAATGGCTTTGAGACAACGAAGCTGATTTTGAGTCAAAGTGCATATCTCGACCTGGGAAGGAAACAGGGAGTATTCCAATGTGCAATGTGCAGATCTCGTGGAGTTCTTCATTTTGAATAATACGCTTTAGTTTCCAAAGATTTTCACAAAGTAACTGTGGCTTTGAGATAATGAAATTGACATTTCTACAAAGTGCATCTCTCGACGGCATTAGCAAAGAGGGAGTATTCCAGCAAAGTGCAGATCTCGTTGAGATCATCACTGGAAGAAATCCTCAATGGTTTCCAGAAATGTTCTCAATATCACAGTGCTTTTGAGACAATGAAGCTGACATTGCGGCAAAGTGCATATCTCGACGGTCCTAACAAACGGGGATTGTTCCTGCAAACAGCAGATCTCGTTGCGTTTATCATTTTGAGAAATCCTCATTAGTTTCGAAAAAATGTCTGAATACCTCAGTGGTTTTTACACTTTAAAGCCGATCCTGAGGCAAAGTGCATATCTCGACAGCTCAAGCAAGCGGGGAGTACTGCTGCTGTGTGCAGAGCTCGTTGAGTTCATCATTATGAGTCACACACTTTCCTTTCCAAAGATTTCTTCAATGTTACAATGGATTTGAGATAATGAAGCTGATGTTTCTACAGAGTGCATATCTCGACGGCGTAAGCAAGCAGGGAGTATTCCACTAAAGTGCAGCTCTCGTTGAGTTCATCATTAGGAGTAATCCTCAATGGTTTCCAGAAATGTTCTGAATGTCACAGTGCCTTTGAGGCAATGAAGCTGACATTGCTGCAATCTTCATATGTCGACGGTGCAAGGATGCAGGGAGTATTCCAGCAACCTGCAGATCCCCTTGAGTTCAGCATTTTGAGCAATCCTCTTTGGTTTCCAAAGATTTCCTCAATGTCACAATGGCTTTGAGACAATGAAGCTGATTTTGAGAGAAAGTGCATATCTGGACCTGGGAAGGAAACAGGGAGTATTCCAGCAATGTGCAGATCTCGTGGAGTTCTTCATTTTGAATAATACGCTTTAGTTTCCAAAGATTTTCACAAAGTAACTGTGGCTTTGAGATAATGCAACTGATATTTCTACAAAGTGCATCTCTCGACGGCGTAAGCAAAGAGGGAGTATTCCAGCAAAGTGCAGATCTCGTTGAGATCATCACTGGGAGAAATCCTCAATGGTTTCCAGAAATGTTCTCAATATCAGAGTGCTTTAGAGTTAATGAAGCTGACATTGCGGCAAAGTGCATATCTCGACGGTCCTAACAAACGGGGAGTGTTCCTGCAAACTGCAGATCTCGTTGCGTTTATCATTTTGAGAAATCCTCATTAGTTTTCAAAAAATTTCTCAATTCCTCAGTGGTTTTTAGACGTTAAAGCAGATCTTGAGGCAAAGTGCATATCTCGACGGCTCAAGCAAGCGGGGAGTACTGCTGCTGTCTGCAGAGCTCGTTGAGTTCATCATTATGAGTCACACACTTTCCTTTCCAAAGATTTCTTCAATGTTACAATGGATTTGAGATAATGAAGCTGATGTATCTACAGAGTGCATATCTCGACGGCGTAAGCAAGCAGGGAGTATTCCACTAAAGTGCAGCTCTCGTTGAGTTCATCATTAGGAGTAATCCTCAATGGTTTCCAGAAATGTTCTCAATGTCACAGTGCCTTTGAGGCAATGAAGCTGACATTGCTGCAATCTTCATATGTCGACGGTGCAAGGATGCAGGGAGTATTCCAGCAACCTGCAGATCCCCTTGAGTTCAGCATTTTGAGCAATCCTCTTTGGTTTCCAAACATTTCCTCAATGTCACAATGGCTTTGAGACAACGAAGCTGATTTTGAGTCAAAGTGCATATCTCGACCTGGGAAGGAAACAGGGAGTATTCCAGCAATGTGCAGATCTCGTGGAGTTCTTCATTTTGAATAATACGCTTTAGTTTCCAAAGATTTTCACAAAGTAACTGTGGCTTTGAGATAATGAAATTGACATTTCTACAAAGTGCATCTCTCGACGGCATAAGCAAAGAGGGAGTATTCCAGCAAAGTGCAGATCTCGTTGAGTCATCACTGGAAGAAATCCTCAATGGTTTCCAGAAATGTTCTCAATATCACAGTGCTTTTGAGACAATGAAGCTGACATTGCGGCAAAGTGCATATCTCGACGGTCCTAACAAGCGGGGAGTGTTCCTGCAAACAGCAGATCTCGTTGCGTTTATCATTTTGAGAAATCCTCATTAGTTTCGAAAAAATGTCTGAATACCTCAGTGGTTTTTACACTTTAAAGCCGATCCTGAGGCAAAGTGCATATCTCGACAGCTCAAGCAAGCGGGGAGTACTGCTGCTGTCTGCAGAGCTCGTTGAGTTCATCATTATGAGTCACACACTTTCCTTTCCAAAGATTTCTTCAATGTTACAATGGATTTGAGATAATGAAGCTGATGTATCTACAGAGTGCATATCTCGACGGCGTAAGCAAGCAGGGAGTATTCCACTAAAGTGCAGCTCTCGTTGAGTTCATCATTAGGAGTAATCCTCAATGGTTTCCAGAAATGTTCTCAATGTCACAGTGCCTTTGAGGCAATGAAGCTGACATTGCTGCAATCTTCATATGTCGACGGTGCAAGGATGCAGGGAGTATTCCAGCAACCTGCAGATCCCCTTGAGTTCAGCATTTTGAGCAATCCTCTTTGGTTTCCAAAGATTTCCTCAATGTCACAATGGCTTTGAGACAATGAAGCTGATTTTGAGAGACAGTGCATATCTGGACCTGGGAAGGAAACAGGGAGTATTCCAGCAATGTGCAGATCTCGTGGAGTTCTTCATTTTGAATAATACGCTTTAGTTTCCAAAGATTTTCACAAAGTAACTGTGGCTTTGAGATAATGCAACTGATATTTCTACAAAGTGCATCTCTCGACGGCGTAAGCAAAGAGGGAGTATTCCAGCAAAGTGCAGATCTCGTTGAGATCATCACTGGGAGAAATCCTCAATGGTTTCCAGAAATGTTCTCAATATCACAGTGCTTTAGAGTTAATGAAGCTGACATTGCGGCATAGTGCATATCTCGACGGTCCTAACAAACGGGGAGTGTTCCTGCAAACTGCAGATCTCGTTGCGTTTATCATTTTGAGAAATCCTCATTAGTTTTCAAAAAGTTTCTCAATTCCTCAGTGGTTTTTAGACGTTAAAGCAGATCTTGAGGCAAAGTGCATATATCGACGGCTCAAGCAAGCGGGGAGTACTGCTGCTGTGTGCAGAGCTCGTTGAGTTCATCATTATGAGTCACACACTTTCCTTTCCAAAGATTTCTTCAATGTTACAATGGATTTGAGATAATGAAGCTGATGTATCTACAGAGTGCATATCTCGACGGCGTAAGCAAGCAGGGAGTATTCCACTAAAGTGCAGCTCTCGTTGAGTTCATCATTAGGAGTAATCCTCAATGGTTTCCAGAAATGTTCTCAATGTCACAGTGCCTTTGAGGCAATGAAGCTGACATTGCTGCAATCTTCATATGTCGACGGTGCAAGGATGCAGGGAGTATTCCAGCAACCTGCAGATCCCCTTGAGTTCAGCATTTTGAGCAATCCTCTTTGGTTTCCAAACATTTCCTCAATGTCACAATGGCTTTGAGACAACGAAGCTGATTTTGAGTCAAAGTGCATATCTCGACCTGGGAAGGAAACAGGGAGTATTCCAGCAATGTGCAGATCTCGTGGAGTTCTTCATTTTGAATAATACTCTTTAGTTTCTAAAGATTTTCACAAAGTAACTGTGGCTTTGAGATAATGAAATTGACATTTCTACAAAGTGCATCTCTCGACGGCATAAGAAAAGAGGGAGTATTCCAGCAAAGTGCAGATCTCGTTGAGATCATCACTGGGAGAAATCCTCAATGGTTTCCAGAAATGTTCTCAATATCACAGTGCTTTTGAGACAATGAAGCTGACATTGCGGCAAAGTGCATATCTCGACGGTCCTAACAAGCGGGGAGTGTTCCTGCAAACAGCAGATCTCGTTGCGTTTATCATTTTGAGAAATCCTCATTAGTTTCGAAAAAATGTCTGAATACCTCAGTGGTTTTTACACTTTAAAGCCGATCCTGAGGCAAAGTGCATATCTCGACAGCTCAAGCAAGCGGGGAGTACTGCTGCTGTCTGCAGAGCTCGTTGAGTTCATCATTATGAGTCACACACTTTCCTTTCCAAAGATTTCTTCAATGTTACAATGGATTTGAGATAATGAAGCTGATGTTTCTACAGAGTGCATATCTCGACGGCGTAAGCAAGCAGGGAGTATTCCACTAAAGTGCAGCTCTCGTTGAGTTCATCATTAGGAGTAATCCTCAATGGTTTCCAGAAATGTTGTCAATGTCACAGTGCCTTTGAGGCAATGAAGCTGACATTGCTGCAATCTTCATATGTCGACGGTGCAAGGATGCAGGGAGTATTCCAGCAACCTGCAGATCCCCTTGAGTTCAGCATTTTGAGCAATCCTCTTTGGTTTCCAAAGATTTCCTCAATGTCACAATGGCTTTGAGACAATGAAGCTGATTTTGAGAGAAAGTGCATATCTGGACCTGCGAAGGAAACAGGGAGTATTCCAGTAATGTGCAGATCTCGTGGAGTTCTTCATTTTGAATAATACGCTTTAGTTTCCAAAGATTTTCACAAAGTAACTGTGGCTTTGAGATAATGCAACTGATATTTCTACAAAGTGCATCTCGCGACGGCGAAAGCAAAGAGGGAGTATTCCAGCAAAGTGCAGATCTCGTTGAGATCATCACTGGGAGAAATCCTCAATGGTTTCCAGAAATGTTCTCAATATCACAGTGCTTTAGAGTTAATGAAGCTGACATTGCGGCAAAGTGCATATCTCGACGGTCCTAACAAACGGGGAGTGTTCCTGCAAACTGCAGATCTCGTTGCGTTTATCATTTTGAGAAATCCTCATTAGTTTTCAAAAAATTTCTCAATTCCTCAGTGGTTTTTAGACGTTAAAGCAGATCTTGAGGCAAAGTGCATATATCGACGGCTCAAGCAAGCGGGGAGTACTGCTGCTGTGTGCAGAGCTCGTTGAGTTCATCATTATGAGTCACACACTTTCCTTTCCAAAGATTTCTTCAATGTTACAATGGATTTGAGATAATGAAGCTGATGTATCTACAGAGTGCATATCTCGACGGCGTAAGCAAGCAGGGAGTATTCCACTAAAGTGCAGCTCTCGTTGAGTTCATCATTAGGAGTAATCCTCAATGCTTTCCAGAAATGTTCTCAATGTCACAGTGCCTTTGAGGCAATGAAGCTGACATTGCTGCAATCTTCATATATCGACGGTGCAAGGATGCAGGGAGTATTCCAGTAACCTGCAGATCCCCTTGAGTTCAGCATTTTGAGCAATCCTCTTTGGTTTCCAAACATTTCCTCAATGTCACAATGGCTTTGAGACAACGAAGCTGATTTTGAGTCAAAGTGCATATCTCGACCTGGGAAGGAAACAGGGAGTATTCCAATGTGCAATGTGCAGATCTCGTGGAGTTCTTCATTTTGAATAATACGCTTTAGTTTCCAAAGATTTTCACAAAGTAACTGTGGCTTTGAGATAATGAAATTGACATTTCTACAAAGTGCATCTCTCGACGGCATAAGCAAAGAGGGAGTATTCCAGCGAAGTGCAGATCTCGTTGAGATCATCACTGGAAGAAATCCTCAATGGTTTCCAGAAATGTTCTCAATATCACAGTGCTTTTGAGACAATGAAGCTGACATTGCGGCAAAGTGCATATCTCGACGGTCCTAACAAACGGGGAGTGTTCCTGCAAACAGCAGATCTCGTTGCGTTTATCATTTTGAGAAATCCTCATTAGTTTCGAAAAAATGTCTGAATACCTCAGTGGTTTTTACACTTTAAAGCCGATCCTGAGGCAAAGTGCATATCTCGACAGCTCAAGCAAGCGGGGAGTACTGCTGCTGTCTGCAGAGCTCGTTGAGTTCATCATTATGAGTCACACACTTTCCTTTCCAAAGATTTCTTCAATGTTACAATGGATTTGAGATAATGAAGCTGATGTATCTACAGAGTGCATATCTCGACGGCGTAAGCAAGCAGGGAGTATTCCACTAAAGTGCAGCTCTCGTTGAGTTCATCATTAGGAGTAATCCTCAATGCTTTCCAGAAATGTTCTCAATGTCACAGTGCCTTTGAGGCAATGAAGCTGACATTGCTGCAATCTTCATATGTCGACGGTGCAAGGATGCAGGGAGTATTCCAGCAACCTGCAGATCCCCTTGAGTTCAGCATTTTGAGCAATCCTCTTTGGTTTCCAAACATTTCCTCAATGTCACAATGGCTTTGAGACAACGAAGCTGATTTTGAGTCAAAGTGCATATCTCGACCTGGGAAGGAAACAGGGAGTATTCCAGCAATGTGCAGATCTCGTGGAGTTCTTCATTTTGAATAATACGCTTTAGTTTCCAAAGATTTTCACAAAGTAACTGTGGCTTTGAGATAATGAAATTGACATTTC